>NW_026606564.1:9280000-9880000 GCF_029890125.1 Rhinichthys klamathensis goyatoka | reverse complement strand
CTGTTGAAGGAACAGACATATCATGTCATGCTGACCAGATTTAATGAGTGATTCTTAGAGAATATCTTAATACATGTTCCTTCTACAATTTCAATATGAGGTTTCTAGAAACTAAAAAGAATATGATACTAGTCATTAAATTATTAAAGTGTTTACATTATTAAATCTGGAAAAAAAGGAGGGAACTTACCAATGCTCTCTTCCGGTTCAGCTGGGACCTGGGCTGAAGGCTGCTCTGGTCTAGGTGTGAAGTGCTTATCTGATTCTGGCTTCTCAGTTTAAGATTCAGCTGCAACTTCTTGTCAATTTCCACACATATTTTATTTTGGGGGAGGTGGCTGACACACACCTACATTGTCCTGTTGAAGAAACAAACATAATCATGTCGAGTGCTTGTTAGACTAAATGTAAACATATCTTTCTATAGTTTTGAAATACTAAAAGGATTTGAATAGAGGACCTAGAAAACATAAAAGCATATTTGAAGTCAATGTTTAATTTTTTTTAAATGCATCTGAAAATAAGTAAAGGGACTTACAGTGTCAGGCACGGGTGCTCCCTGAATAGAAGACGCTTGAGGCCTCTGCTGCAGCAGCTCCCGTCTCAGAGGCTCATGAATCTTTAGCCTTTGCCTCTTTGAGATATTGTCAGGCAGTGTTCCCTGAAGAGAAGCTTCAGGCTTCCGCTGCAGTAGCTCTCGTGTCAGTGACTCAGGGACCTCTAGTTTTTCCCTCTTTGAAGTCTTGTCAGGAATGGGTGCTCCTTGAGGAGAAGAACCTTGAGGCCTCTGCTGCAGCAGCTCCCCTCTCAGAGGCTCAGGGATCTTTAGCCTTGGCCTCTTTGATATGTTGTCAGGCAGTGTTCCCTGAAGAGAAGGACTTTGAGGCTTCTGCTGCTGCAGCCGCTCCTGCTTAAGAGGCTCAGAGAAATTTAGCTTTCGCCAATCTTGAGACTTGGGCACAGGTGGTCCCTGTGGAAACCCAGCGGGCACAGGTGCTTTCTGTGGGGACTCGACAGCCACTGGTGCTTCCTGTGGCTTTTTCGGCCTCCAGTTTCTCTGCTGTTCCGTGGTTTTTAGTGTTGCATCTGAGTTCAGGTCTTTCTCAGATGGATCAGTGAAGAGCAAGGCTGAAGCGAGGCCCCCCTTCTTAGAACTGGCATGCACAGGTGATTCCTGTTGGGACCTGGTGGGCACAGGTGCTCCCTGTGTCTTGTTCTGCCCCCACTGCTTTGTGGACTTCAAGGATGTGGGGCATGGAGTTTCTACTGCCTCAACTGTTCCCCACCACAGTCCTGAGGTGAGGTCCCCATACTCAGGCTCCTCAGAGATGGGACTTGAAACCTCCATGATTGCCCACCACTCCCCTGCTGCAAGGGCCATGGCGAGCTCATCTGAGAGTTCAGGACATAAGGACTGCTCTGCACTCTCAGGAAAACCGATGGGAAAGGTTGACATACTCATATTGATTTTGGATTTGATAATGATCTAAAGAACTGAACAATACTGCTTTGTGCAATCTGTAGGCTATCTACCGTATATATATCTGTAAAAAGAAAGACAGAGAAATGGCATAGATGAGTTGAGTAAACACATACGAACCTGGAAGCTGATTGTCTTAGTTATCAAAATACTCGAAAAAATTTATTTTCTACAGTGTATGCCCATGGGCCATGGCTGTCCATCAGAAGAGGCAAGAGTCCAGTCCAAGAGCCTCCTTAAAATCTATTCAAAATGAACAATTAAGCTGAAAAAGTTAAGTTATATTTTTTTATCAATTTAACTATGTTTACAGTTTTTCTCGATTGCTTAAACACATTTCTTGAAACTATGCCTCGTATTCTCAAAACAGTAAACACAAATCCATAACGTCTCACCCAATTCCCCAAACATCCTATTTTCAGGTCAAAATGAAGCTCTACACTCAAAACCATTCACTCTTGCTGAAAAACCAAACTTTGCCCTCAGGCAGGACACACAAGCCCTCAAAAATACACACACTACAACATAGTCTTACACACTGGTGCTATAAATTCAAAACAACATTTCCGAAACTGGTAAGTCATGTTGCTTGTGGTCCCCCAATCCCCCCCCCCCCCCCCCCCCCCCATCTTTATTTTTTACTCGCTCCCACTCTTACGTAAGATGTGTGTGAGCATCATATGACAGTAAAAGAGCACACACAAACCTTATTCAAATATGGAATTGTATTGGAATGGTAAAGAGTGTTGGTACATGCCTCCACTCAAGGATACAATATGATTACAGTAACAAGTCTAAGAATGTTCCACATATGGCTGAAATACCATCATTGGCCTAGAAAGATAACATTCTGGGAGTCAAGACTATAAAGGAGAAAGGATGCCCTCCCTTCACTGTCACACTCTGCAGCCACTCTGTGTGACTGTACGACTGCTGGCCTTTTCTTGCAAGAACATAAACCTCATCAAAGACAATTGGAAATGTCTGTCTCTTATTCAGTGATAGAAATCTGTTTGCCACCACACCTCCCTGATGGTTCTGATGATGGAGGCGACAGTGAAGCGACTCAAATTTGTCTGTACTCGTTGCCCAGCCTCCCTCATAGTCATACCATGGACAAGGACATGGCCAACTAAAGTGGCTTGAATTTCATCCGAGACTGCTTGTCTTCTTGCCCTTGCCCTTCCTCCTCCTCCTCCTTCTCCTCCTCCTCTTCCTCCTCCTATTCCTCTTCCTCCTCCTCCTCTTCCTCCTCCTTTTCCTCCTCCTCCTCCTTTTCCTCCTCTTCCTCCTCCTCCTCTTCCTCTCCCTCCACGACATATTGCTTAATTTCTCTGTGGATCCATTGTTCCAAAACTCAGGAAACTGATTTTTATCTTTTATAAAAGATTTTATAACCTTTTATCTATCTATTGAAGGATCTGACTGATGTGTGTTCAATTTTGACTCTTAGTGTTTTCACCTGGGTAATTGTGTGCTAACTGAGCTGAAGCTGAGCTGACTTGAGTGAACAATATTGAATGCTAGTGCTTTCTAAATGACCACATGGTGTAGGCAATGAGAAATGAAGGGATTTGTGTGTAGAGTTTTGCTGTGACAGTTCAACAAATCTGACTAATGTGTCAAAACAGGGGAATAGTGTTCATAGTTCAGTGAAATGGGTGTGCTTTTTGATAAATGGCATTATGGTTTTGAAATTTTAGTTCAAAAGCCTGGTTATAGTGTTTAAGCAATCGAGAAAAACTGTAATGTGGACAACTAAGATGCATATAATGTAAAAATATATATCTTTTTCTACCATGCCTGGTAATCAAGGCAAATTTTATTTACTGCACAAATAGAAGACGATGACAGCAATAAAGGCTCAATTAAACAAACCAATGAGAATAAATATTCAAATGGACATTTGTCTGTCCAAATTTGCCATTAAAGGCATAAGGAGGCAAAATGAAAATTACCTCCTTTTGCATATAATCAGTTACAGTCAGAGATACAGAGATATAACCATAACGTTAAGGCCAATGCACTTCCATTGTCTGTTCAATGTGTCATCAGATCTGCTATTGGTTGGTCAAAGAATATAAAGGATCTCAAAGCAAGAGAGATTGAAAGAAAGGTTCATATACGAATTTATCATATTAAAGGAGTGGTGGAGTTCCTCGCAAAGACAAGATAACGTCTATGGAGCTCTCCATTTATAAATACATTTTTAAAATGGTCAGTCTGTATTTGTTGATTTAATGTGTTGTGTTGATTGAGAGAATAACGTGTCATTAAATATCAAGAATATAGGTGGATATCATCTGTGTATGGAAGCATATCAACAAATAGCTAACGTTATATTAAAAACATCAAATCCAATTTACATATTAGCCTCCCCAAAAATGTCCACACAAATTACCACTGTATACCTATTCATGTATCTGCATTGAGTCAATAACATATTGTTTAACCCTTTGACGCGTACGATCACACCGGTGTGATCAGTCTTGGCTGGTCCCTGGAGCGTACGATCACACCGGTGTGATTAGAACGGTCAGTGCATCACGTGATCAACTGCTAAATTCAAACGTGCTTTCGCGCGTTGGCTGGCGCTGAGCCAGAGACAGACGCACTCAGTGCTGTCATATATCACAACTATTGAGTATTTTAAACCACATAATGTTTATTTTAGGTTTCAGACATTTAAATACACATAAGTACTAGCAAAACAGTGATTTTGAATTAGTAAAATAGACACTGATGTCTATGGAAACGGCAACAATAATCATTTCCATTATAATAAGACAAAACGTTTTATTCATATCAGATACACATTGTGTAAGTAGCTTTACATTTTACCCTATTCTTCTCCTAGTTCACCGGCCACTTACTTTCATGTATTTCGTGAGAAACAACAGGTCCGATTCTCTGAACTGTGAAACAAACTAACATGGCGCCGCCCATCGTGCATACAGCTCAACTAACGCGATCGTTATAAATATGTTTAAACAACAAAACACATCCACTTGCACATATTTGACAATCGGAATATCAGTGTTTCATGCTGTAGCTAATACATTTGTGAAAATTTTGAATAGAAAAGGAAAAAAGACATAAAAGCAGATCATCACTCATTCAGCTCTGTGTTGTGATTGCGCTGTGTCACGTGACAAGAAATGACGCGTCACCATGGAAACATTAAAGTGACAGGTTCTAAATAACGGTCGCCTTGAAAAACTCACGCTGGGGGGTCAGTTAGAATATTTTAAACTTACGTGTGAAAGGGTTAAGTAGATTCTAATCTGAGTAATACAAATATTAAAATTCAAATCTCCAAACCCTGAATAAAAAGCATACTCATGATCACTCGCCGACTCGCTACAAAATGCAAGACACCTCTGCACTCAATTGTTCTCAACGAACATTCTACAGATGACATGACAATGGAGCACGGCGCTCAATAAACTCAAGTGTTTGTGAGTGCCGGGAAACCTATGCTGTTTCGTTAGATTAAAACTGGACATGCAATATAAATACAAAGAGTGACTAAGCATATTTAATCCATGATTGTTCATAAACATAATTTACCGTTACTGAAGTTTATGAAAAAAATTTTTCTTCGGTGCTATATGCTGAATAATTCTCAAAATGAACAGCTTCTTATTTCTTTCTTTATATATATATATTTATACAGGTCCTTCTCAAAAAATTAGCATATTGTGATAAAGTTAATTATTTTCCATAATGTAATGATAAAAATTAAACTTTCATATATTTGAGATTCATTGCACACCAACTGAAATATTTCAGGTCTTTTATTGTTTCAATACTGATGATTTTGGCATACAGCTCATGAAAACCCAAAATTCCTATCTCAAAAAATTAGCATATCATGAAAAGGGTCTCTAAACGAGCTATTAACCTAATCATCTGAATCAACTAATTAACTCTAAACAACTGCAAAAGATTCCTGAGGCTTTTAAAAACTCCCAGCCTGTTTCATTACTCAAAACCGCAATCATGGGTAAGACTGCCGACCTGACTGCTGACCAGAAGGCCATCATTGACACCCTCAAGCAAGAGGGTAAGACACAGAAAGAAATTTCTGAACAAATAGGCTGTTCCCAGAGTGCTGTATAAAGGCACCTCAGTGGGAAGTCTGTGGGAAGGAAAAAGTGTGGCAAAAAACGCTGCACAACGAGAAGAGGTGACCGGACCCTGAGGAAGATTGTGGAGAAGTACCGATTCCAGACCTTGGGGGACCTGCGGAAGCAGTGGACTGAGTCTGGAGTAGAAACATCCAGAGCCACCGTGCACAGGCGTGTGCAGGAAATGGGCTACAGGTGCCGCATTCCCCAGGTCAAGCCACTTTTGAACCAGAAACAGCGGCAGAAGCGCCTGACCTGGGCTACAGAGAAGCAGCACTGGACTGTTGCTCAGTTTTGCATGTCATTCGGAAATCAAGGTGCCAGAGTCTGGAGGAAGACTGGGGAGAAGGAAATGCCAAAATGCCTGAAGTCCAGTGTCAAGTACCCACAGTCAGTGATGGTCTGGGGTGCCATGTCAGCTGCTGGTGTTGGTGCACTGTGTTTTATCAAGGGCAGGGTCAATGCAGCTAGCTATCAGGAGATTTTGGAGCACTTCATGCTTCCATCTGCTGAAAAGCTTTAAGGAGATGAAGATTTCATTTTTCAGCACGACCTGGCACCTGCTCACAGTGCCAAAACCACTGGTAAATGGTTTACTGAGCTGAACCCCATAGAGAATCTGTGGGATATTGTGAAGAGAAAGTTGAGAGACGCAAGACCCAACACTCTGGAACACGCCCTCCATAACACCTCAGCAGTGCCACAGGCTGATTGCCTCCATGCCACGCCGCATTGAAGCAGTCATTTCTGCAAAAGGATTCCCGACCAAGTATTGACTATTGAGTGCATAACTGAACATAATTATTTGAAGGTTGACTTTTTTGTTGTTGTATTGAAAACACTTCTTTTATTGGTCGGATGAAATATGCAAATTTTTTGAGACAGGAATTTTGGGTTTTCATGAGCTGTATGCCAAAATCATCAGTATTAAAACAATAAAAGACCTGAAATATTTCAGTTGGTATGCAATGAATCTAAAATATATGAAAGTTTAATTTTTATCATTACATTATGGAAAATAATTAACTTTATCACAATATGCACATTTTTTAGAAGGACCTGTATATGTGTGTGTGTGTGTGTGTGTCCTTTGATAAGTTGCATAATTATTATCTCTATCAGTTTTCTTATGTATTTCTGTGGTTTTCATGTGTTTATACTTTGAGAGATTATTTTCAGATTTATATTCGATTTATGATTATTTTATTATCATTACTGTTTTCATCTAAATACTTGTTGCAAATATTTTGGGTTGTATAATACGCGTTGCTTCAAATGAATACAATATATTATTGTAGCTGGAGAAGGATATGTGTGTGCTTGGTTATACGTGCATGTTCGCGTCATTGCGTAGGCCTATAGCTATAATATATACAAATATACACTCACCGGCCACTTTATTAGGTACACCTGTCCAACTGCTCGTTAACACTTAATTTCTAAGCAGCCAATCACATGGCAGCAACTCAGTGCATTTAGGCATGTAGACATGGTCAAGACAATCTCCTGCAGTTCAAACCGAGCATCAGTATGGGGAAGAAAGGTGATTTGAGTGACTTTGAATGTGGCATGATTGTTGGTGCCAGAAGGGCTGGTCTGAGTATTTCAGAAACTGCTAATCTACTGGGATTTTCACGCACAACCATCTCTAGGGTTTACAGAGAATGGTCCGAAAAAGAAAAAACATCCTGTGGGCGGAAATGCCTTGTTGATGCCAGAGGTCAGAGGAGAATGGCCAGACTGGTTCGAGCTGATAGAAGGGCAACAGTGACTGAAATAACCACTCGTTACAACCGAGGTATGCAGCAAAGCATTTGTGAAGCCACAACACGCACAACCTTGAGGCGGATGGGCTACAACAGCAGAAGACTCCACCAGGTACCACTCATCTCCACTACAAATAGGAAAAAGAGGCTACAATTTGCAAGAGATGATGAGTCTCGATTTCTGTTGAGACATTCAGATGTTAGAGTCAGAATTTGGCGTAAACAGAATGAGAACATGGAACCATCATGCCTTGTTACCACTGTGCAGGCTGGTGGTGGTGGTGTAATGGTGTGGGGGATGTTTTCCTGGCACACTTTAGGCCCCTTAGTGCCAATTGGGCATCGTTTAAATGCCACGGCCTACCTGAGCATTGTTTCTGACCATGTCCATCCCTTTATGGCCACCATGTACCCATCCTCTGATGGCTACTTCCACCATGTCACAAAGCTCTAATCATTTCAAATTGGTTTCTTGAACATGACAATGAGTTCACTGTACTAAAATGGCCTCCACAGTCACCAGATCTCAACCCAATAGAGCATCTTTGGGATGTGGTGGAACGGGAGATTCGCATCATGGATGTGCAGCCGACAAATCTGCGGCAACTGTGTGATGCCATCATGTCAATATGGACCAAACTCCCTGAGGAATGCTTCCAGCACCTTGTTGAATCTATGCCACGAAGAATTGAGGCAGTTCTGAAGGCAAAAGGGGGTTCAACCCGTTACTAGCATGGGGTACCTAATAAAGTGGCCGGTGAGTGTATATATATACGCGCACACGCAGTATTTATTTATTAATAGGTTCTGAATCTTTTTTTCCTTCACGCTATAAAATAACTGGGAAGATTAAAGCGTATTTGCAAGCCCATCGGCTGCTGCTGCTTCACAGTCCTTTATATTTATATAGATCAGAGAGGTATGTATCAACTCGTCTTAGTAAAGGGAATAACATAGTTTAATATGGAAAAATGGTGGAGTGTTCCTTTAAAATATGTTTTGTGGCTTTCTTTGACCTCATTTTTGTTATATGCTATTCCCATTTTTAGGACTGTGATGACAATGAAGATATGTCCAACATTGAAAAAGGTATTCTGACAGTGATTCCCGAGTCGTCTGCAACCGCTGCCGTACCCTACTCCCTGCATCTTGATGCCACAACAACGGCAATCATTCTGGAAGGTACAGTGATTGTGGATGATCTTGAAGATCTTCCACAAGCAATGTGTTTGCTCTTTGGACTAATTTATGCTCTAAACTTATCCTGCAGCACTGAAGAGCACATTCGACTTCATACAGAGAGTGATTTTGTCCCTTGGCCATAAGTCACTCAAACCTAAAATCCAATCACTGAAAAATCGCCTGATGCAGTAATAGATCATAGCCATGATGCTTTGAGTGAATAGAGCTGTCTATTATAGGGAAAACGTGGAGGTGTTTGGTCGCTTCTCTGTTTGGATCCTAACGAATGAACTGGGCTAAGCGCTATCAAAGTGTCTCGCGCGCCAGAGCGATTGAGTGCACGCACTGAGACGAGAGAGGTATGTATCAACTCGTCTTAGTTAAGGGAATAACATAGTTTAATATGGAAAAACGGTGGAGTGTTCCTTTAAGAGAACTCTAAAGAAAATTGTTCAGTACTGTTTTACAGATACTTATCCATATTTAACAGGATGTTTTGAATTTCAAGTTTACTTGTTTGGTTTTGGAATAGAGTTTTATAAGAAGAGAATTTTAAAGAGAACTGTAGTAGGAAAGGCATTCTGTACCAAACTCTGTGACTTACACGCTCTGCTTTCAACCACTTTGTAAAGATGTTAAAAACAAAGAAACATTGATGTTTTTATTGTCTTTAGTTTTTAGTTTTTTCTTGAGTGCATTATGTGCTTCATTTCTAAAATGTTGTTGGCGGGCCAGTAATGTTTTAACATTATTATTGTTGAACAAATAAACATTCTAGTGTTTTGCCAAATGTGTTGTCTGTCTTTGTATTCTAAACTTAGAATTTTGAGTACAACTTGCTTGAGAAATTTAAGGCAATCAGTTTCCACACATTCCTCTAGTAAAATGAACAAGCAGACATGTTAAATTAACTGTTTTGTTTAAGTTCTGCTTACAAATCTCAACTTAAATCTGTAAGTTGCCTAAACTTGAGTTTATTAATTTACCTTTACTCAAGTTTTATGGTGACCTCTACAAATACACAAGTTAACTCTACAAAGAAGTAGAGTAGTATCAAGTCAAAAATTATGACCTAATTTGCTTGAAAATTTTGAGGCAATCAGTTTCCACAGCTTTTCGTAGTAAAGTCAACTTATAGGGAATGCGGAGTTACGTCACGCCGTGTTGCATTATGGGACGTGGGCGCCATCTTTACAGGCACGGTCTCTCTGTTTACCTTTTCGCCGGCCGTTCCTATGGCATTTAAAAGTGGGTGTGTTTGGGTGAGACAACGTAAAATTGAAGAAGAACGGAATAAATGGAGAAGTTGAAACAAAAAGAGAAGGGACCCTACCGGGAAAAATTGAATGCCGCTGCTAAAAAACGTTATTTGGACAAACTTTCCGCCATAAACAACGTCGATCCATATGATTTGGCAGCCCAAGACTGGATTACGGATCCAGACGCACTACCTCCTCTCACATATCCGGACATCGTCAATTACCTTGTTTTTGGATTGAGTGCGTATACTTTGCAGGAGTTTAAGAGCTATAAATCCATTGAAGCTCATGCACAGTTTTGCACCGGCTGGGTACAAGACCTCCTCATTCACAGGCCGGTTAACTGCGAGAGCACAGTCATACTTGCAAAGGTAAGACGGTACTTATGTTCTTTGCCAAGTTATTAAAACAAACAAAAGTGCTAAATATTCAGCTACAGTTATGTTATTTGAAAGAGTCATAAGCAGTGGGTTTGAGCAGTTGCATTTTCAATCAAAAAGATGAGTTATAATCATCAACATTGTAGAAAAATTCATTTTATTTTCTCGTTTTATTTTGCTTGTGGTGGGCAGATTTATTTTTGATTAGATTTTAATCAAATTTTAATAATTCAAATGAAAAATTGAATACATAATTTACAATCAATAATTTACAGTACATTATTTTTTCATTGAAGAACATAATTTACATTTACAAGTTAGTTAGACAGTGTTAGTATAAAAACAAGATAATTAAGGTGTTTCTGCTTTTAGTAATCACAAATTAATTTGTTACATGATCATTGTCATTGATTGTCATTGATTAACATTTCTGTCTTTATGTACAACAGGTGATGCACTCTCAGCGCCTTAATGAGGTTCCTCTGAAGGCTTGGGTTATTATTAACACCAATGGTGAAGTATCCTCAGCCCATTGTACTTGTATGGCTGGTGTTGCAGAGACATGCACCCATGTTGGGGCCTTGCTTTTTAAAATTGAAGCAACTGTCCGGTGCAGAGAAATCAGGACTGTCACAGACAAGTCTGCATACTGGATATTACCTAGTAATGTGAACAAAGTTCACGCTGAGGTAGGCCATAAGATTAATTACACTTCATCTGCTGCTATGCGAAAATCAATTAACTCTCTGTTGGATGGTGAGAGTGACAAGCAGCATGGATTGAGGACTTGTACCAAGACGATCCCTACACCATCACCTACACATTCAGAGCTAAGACACTTTTACAGTGATCTTCATAAAACAGGTGGCAAGTCTGCTATACTGAGTGTGCTTCCAAATTACTATGAGGAATTCAGAGATCCTGTGCAGCCTGTCACACAGTTGAAATCCCTTCACTGCCTATATGACCCCAGGCTTGATGGATGCGATTTATCAGTATTGGAACAGCACTGCCAGGCACTACAAAAAAACGCTGATGTTTCAGAGGCACAGGCTGTAGTGATTGAAAAGAGGACTAGGAAACAGCAGAAATCTTCATTGTGGTTTTCTGCTCGAGCAGGCAGGGTCACCGCCTCAAATATGCATGCTGTTTATGCTACTGATATCAAAGCACCAGCTCTGTCAACTGTTAAAAAGGTTTGTTATCCTAAGGACAGCAAATGTAGCACAGCTGATGTCAATTGGGGCATTACACATGAGGAGCAGGCATTGAGAACATATGTCGAAAAAAACAAGAGAAAACACAATGGCCACGAAGTTGCAACATGTGGGTTGTTTATAAACTCAGATTTCCCCCAAGTGGGAGCATCACCAGATGGCACAGCGAGGTGTACTTGCTGTGGGAAAGGTTGTGTTGAAGTTAAGTGCCCTTCCAAGTACAGGAACAACTCTATTCAAGAAGCATGTTTGGCCAAAGACAGCAACTTCTGCCTTGAGGTTGTTGATGGAGATGTAAAATTGAAACGCAGTCACCCTTATTACACACAGGTCCAAACACAAATATTTGTGACAGACAGTAATTACTGTGATTTTGTTGTTTGGACACTCAAAGACTGTGTTGTTCTGCGCATAGAACCAAACCCTGACTTTTGGAAGGCACGCCTAAAGAAGGCACAACAATTTTTCGTGGCGGTATCCCTCCCAGAGCTCATTGGAAAACATTTCACTCAAGCCTCCCAAAAAACAATGAGCCACAAAACTTTGCCTCTAACAACGATACAAAAAACCAATACAAGGAAAGGCAGAGGTAAAGAGAACTGTTCAAAGAAACAGAAAACACTTTGGTGTCTGTGTCACGGACCAGAGGAAAAAGGTGATATGGTGGCATGTGATAATGAAAACTGTAGGGTCCAGTGGTTTCATCTTGAATGTGTTGGACTTGAGGATGGACCTGCAACAGACGATGTCTGGTTTTGTCCCTCTTGTTCCAAGTAAATGTACAATTAAGTCTGACAAGAGCTGTGACTTTAGTTATTTGTGTATACTTACCGATTTTAAAGGCATCTAAATATTGTTTTTCACTTAAGTTCTAACCTATTTAATATTTATTTGTGCCTTTATTTATTCAGATTATTTTCTGTTTTTTTTTTTTTTTTTTTTTTTAAATAAAATATTAAAAATAAAAAATACAAATATTGTAGAGCTTCTGTGTGTTATTTGTTGATTACATAGTTATTTACCATTGTACATAATGTCCTTTTTGACCTGAGAAGCAGCTCAAACTTAATGTTAGCTATTTTCAGCATAATGTTAACTTTTCATAGGTTGTGCAAGAAAATAATTGTTGTTGTACATTATTTTATAATGCCACAAGATGGGGTACCTTGTTAAATAAAACTGTGCCCTGTCATCAGTTAATGTTGACACATGAAAAAATGAGGGTAATTGATTGTTAAATTTAAAATAGTTTTATGTATCTTTGCCCATTCCAGTTTACTTAAAGAGTCTTTATGGATGCATTCAGTACACAAACAGATAAAAGTCACACTGTCTTTATTAAGCAGTTATATAAACTTGATTCACAAACATTTTTAAAAGGCATGTAAAAAGATATACAGAAAATGAGCCACAAATAATAACAAAAGTAGATTTAGCAATCACTGCACAACACTTGGACACATGTTTGTAAGAGCACAACAGACAGTGACAACTTTGTCCAAGAAAACCACAGTCTCACCCTCACATGGCAGAGCCATATTTATGGGAATTTTAGAAGACAACATTTTGTACTTGTTGCGTACTTGTCCAATAACTCTCTCCACGTGGATTCTGAGATGTGCAATGGATCTTGTTTCCTCCACATCCTTTGCATCCAGTTGTTGACGGCCCTTTGTGAACGCTGGTATTTTGACTTCAGCACACATCAGTCCCACACTCTCCTTTATGTCAAAACCTCGATCTGCCAGTACCATGTCACCTGGAAGTAGTTTGTCTAGGAAACCACTTTCCTCTGTTATTCGTTTGTCACTTGTCCGCCCACCCCACCCTTTGGAGATGAATGAAATTACTCCCTGTGGAGTAATGCCGATGAGGTATTTCAGTGTATGTCTGTGTTTATAATTTGAAAATGTTTGTGCTCTTGCCTGTAGATTGGATGGTCTTTCTATAAAAATTTCAAAGCAGTCCACAATGGCAGCAACACGATTTCCAAATGTCTCTGCAAACTGGTGTGGCATACTGATGCGCAAACTCTCTCTGTCAGGCCAATGCACCAGTGGAGATAAGCGTGAGTAAAGTACATTTAATGTGTCTTGAAATGCAGCACTAACAGTCGCTCGGTGCACGCCAAATATATGGCTGATGTGCTGCATTGGCAGATCCAATCTCAGACGCATCAATGTGAGAAGGATCATTTGAAAAGGTGTCAACTTTCTTTTTCCCTGATGCAGAAATGGCATTATATGGCACAGCAAAACCTGAAAAATAGCATATGTTGGAAGTCCAGTGTAATATTTTACCTTGCCATCATCATCCTTCAAAAATTGCTCTGTCATTTTGCGCTCATCAAGTTCTCGCTTCAGATTCCTGTTTTCCTCGAGCAGACGGTTGATTTCAGCGTGTGTAGATTTGCAGTGCACACATTTCTCTGCACTCTGGTTATCAGGATTTTGTGCTGTGTCCTCTGCATCTTGCAGATTCTGCATCTTGCATCTTGCAGATTTTGTGCTGTGTCCTCCTCCACATCTTCCTCTGTGTCTTGTGCTACCTCCTCCACATCTTCCTCTGTAACGTTACCTTGTGCTACCTCCTCCACTTCAGGTGGAACCGTGTCCTCCCCTTCCTCTCCTGGCTTCTCGCTAGTCCCCTGATGTTTGAGGTGTCTTCTTACTTGACGTGCAAACCTCTCTTTGTTTGTCACTTTCACTTCATTATGGCCCAGAAGCAAAGATGGTGCCCAGTCAGGATGAGTGTCCAGCATTTCAAATGCTGGTTGTCCTGTAAATACAGAAATGTTGTAAGTTTTTAGACAATTATGGACATCTTCATATACTTTCAACACACACACACACATATATATATATATATATATATATATATATATATATATATATATATGAAGAGTTCAGATGCAAAAGCCTCTAAATGCCATCTGAAATTTTCTTATAGAATGATCATTTTTATCAAGCTTGTATATTTAAATTCAATAATTTCACTTAAATGGCAATGAAGATTACCTATTAATTGTCATTTAAGTGAAATTACTGAACTTAAATATACAAGCTTCTTAAAAATTATCATTCTATAAGAAAATTTCAGATGGCATTTAGAGGCTTTTGCATCTGAACTCTTCATATATATATATATATATATTTATATACATACAGTACACACACACACACACACACATAATGATGTTAGTTAGTAGACAACACTGGACCAGAAGATAAACAAAAGCTAACTCATTAATCTAAAGTGATCTTCATAAAACTATTGACAGTGTGTGACTTCTTCAAATATAATTTTTTAATCAAATTCTTAAGACATTGTGACTGGAGTTGCAAATGGAACATTGTCTGTTGCTAGCCATAAATAATGCGTTCCTCTGGAATCCAACACACACCGACGTTTAAGTCTATGAGAGCAAAATGAAAATACTGTATTTAGGTCAAAGTTATAGCCAGAGAACTCGCCCGAAGAAAAATGCCGAGAACACACTCTCGTTGATGCAGGGATGTTGTGAAAAGTGTAGTTTTTCCTCCTGAGTGCGGCAACCCACGCGATCCGGCGTCTTCTCGTTAGCTCCTCGACCTGCTTCCCTTGTTGTTTCTTCCAAGAAGGAACGCTGAAAAAACGTACCCCGTTGACCAGTTTTCTCCCTGAACGGTCGTGTGACCTGCTATGGCAATCCCTTATCGAGCAGAACTGACCAACCATATCTAAAATAGTGATAGAAAATCCAAAAGCAGCCTCCAACACATGAATTTCACTACAGCGGAATGAACGGAATAGGGCGCGATCCTGTAAATATGGCCGCGGACCCATAATGCAACACGGCGTGACGTCATCTCCGCATTCTCTATTACTTTTTACAGTGTAGGTAATAATAGACTGCAAAAAATAATACGCAGGTTTAAAATCTTCATGTCTCTACACCAGACGTAGTCTCAGCCTCAGACGTCACGCCCACGGAACGTTGGCTAAACGTCTGATGCATATGGTACACTTAACTGGAAACACTTCAGGAATGTCGAAGTCGTCATCTGATTGGTTGAATTTTATCGGATTTCCGGGGGGGCGCGAGTGTCGCGTTTATTTTCGGTCCGCAGGGAAACAAAGCGCAGACGTGTGATTGCAGAAGAAAAACTGTTGTGTTTACATGAGTGACAATGAGCATCTATAAAGATCAGCTAAACGTAGGATTCTCAAAAGTATGCGAGGTTCACGGCATAGACTCTTGAAGTTTTCTTCTCCTTCTTTGATTTTCTATGCTGACTGACTTGTTGCACGCCGGTCTGTTGTTGTGGGGACATTTCCACGCCCCGAAACGTGACGCTGAACGAAACGAACTGTAATTGGTTGTTTGACATGTCGGTCAAACGGCCTTATGGGCGGGCCTTGGCCAAAGAAAGCTGCTATGAATTCCAGACCTTCAGCCGTCAGTCTGAAGGTCTGGCTACGCGAGACTACACCAGACGTGACAGCTTCAGCCTGTCTATGTTACACTGAACATGACAAAGCGAAGCGACCGTTGCATATTGTTCTTATGTCAGAAGTAGCATGAGCGCTTAAAGTATGTCAGAAATAGAATGGGGCATCAGTCTTCTGTCGGGAATTTGTCGTGTCGCATTTAGTGTAGACAGCATCTGTAAAGATTCTTTAAAGAGATATAAAAAGAAGACTGGACAGAGTATGGGTGGAAGAACAGAGTTTTTTGTTATAGATGAAAGCAACTTCCGCCATAAAAGGAAGGTGGGATATATTTTATTATTATTAATAATTTTATGTTTAACAGTTCAAGGGAAATTTCACAGATGATGGCAACATTGAAACAAAAAAAAAGTAAAATATAGCTTTTAAACAAACTTCTATTTGAATGTGCGTAATAAATAAAAAATATCAAAATACTTAGGCCTATGCACTGTAAAATATGTCCATGTTAAATTACAGTAAACTACTGGCAGCTACATTTACCAGCAGAAAACTAATTCTACAGTGTACTGTAATCACAGTTTATTACTGTAAAAAGCATTACACTACTGTGCTGTATAAAATATAGTATAAGCTTTACATACAATTATACTGTTATTTTACTGTTCCTATGGTGATCTCCATTAACTGTTAAATACTGTAAAATTCATTGAAGTACTGTTGAATATGATCTTTACAATATAAATATAGCTAGAAGCTAATTTTTTTTTTTTTACATTCTATTATTAAACCCTCTGAAAAGTGATTGCATTGAAATGTCTCAGTCAAGAATGACATAACATTTTTAATTATTTTTATTAAATTCAATACAGTATCTCACACATTCAGTAATTGACTAATTAAAACGTAAATAAATAGTACACCCAATAATAAAAATGTCCAGATCGGAATGACTTTCTTTCTTCTGTTGAACTCAGAATATTTTCAAAAGAATTGATATCTTACTTCAGAAGATTTTTAATATGTATTTGTATGTTTTTGAAGCTGAAGTGTCTGCAGCCATACACTTCCATTGTATGGACGTGTAGAGCTAATATATTCTTCTAAAAAGCTTAATTTGTGTTGAGCAGAAAAAAAGTAATACACATCTGGGATGCATGAGTGTGAGTCAAGTCAGGTCAAGTCAAGTCATCCTCATTTATATAGCGCTTTTAACAATGTAGATTGTTTCAAAGCAGCTTTACAGAGATAAACATATAATTTAAGGTAACAGAGATTGGTTTGGTTTTATAGCGGTTCTTGAATAATGTTCTTTTCCAGCTAAAGTTAGTTTTGATTGATTCACTTCCATCGAAATGATCATTTGTTATTAAATTAGGGGCCGCTAAGATGACACCGTTCTCTCTAAATAGACTTTAAACTCGAACCGGTGATAAACGCTGATGGCGTTCACATGCGCATTAAGAATTGATTCTATAGTTATGTGCTTTTGAATATATGTGCGCAGGTTTGTAATTCCCTACAAACCATGCCTAAACAAACTACTTGTCTTGCCTACAAATTTTGATACAGAATTATATTTTATTTGATCACTTCAGGGTTGGTACGCGAACCGAAATTTCCACAACGCTTTATCTGTTGAGTGGTATAGGGATCCTCCATAGGGAGAGGCTAGTTGGCACTTCAGCACTGCGTGAGTAAATAATAGTATTGTCATTTTAGGCTTCGAGTTTAAAGTCTATTTAGAGAGAACGGTGTCATCTTAGCGGCCCCTAATTTAATAACAAATGATCATTTCGATGGAAGTGAATCAATCAAAACTAACTTTAGCTGGAAAAGAACATTATTCAAGAACCGCTATAAAACCAAACCAATCTCTGTTACCTTAAATTATATGTTTATCTCTGTAAAGCTGCTTTGAAACAATCTACATTGTTAAAAGCGCTATATAAATGAGGATGTCTTGACTTGACCTGACTTGACTCACACTCATGCATCCCAGATGTGTATTACTTTTTTTCTGCTCAACACAAATTAAGCTTTTTAGAAGAATATATTAGCTCTACACGTCCATACAATGGAAGTGAATGGCTGCAGACACTTCAGCTTCAAAAACATACAAATACATATTAAAAATCTTCTGAAGTAAGATATCAATTCTTTTGAAAATATTCTGAGTTCAACAGAAGAAAGAAAGTCATTCCGATCTACATAAGTTTCACTTTCTTTTTTTGCCGTAAGTTTAAGTACCAGTTTGTGATGAATCTGTTAACGATTACTAATGCCTCGTTCAGTCTGTGTACGGAGCGTGTGGCTTACGTTCGTCCATTACAACATTGGACTTGACTGAAGCTACATCGTGTCCGTGTTTTACTTTCTATTTCCCTTTTTACAGGTAAGAACGAGGGTTGTAGTATGTTTGAACGATTTATATATGTTTAATACCGTAAGGAACATGCGGGGAGTAAATGTCAATGATTGTAGTAGTTGATATATGCGCATTTTAGCAGGCGAACCGTGAAGTGTTGCTCCAGTGTAGCCTGTGCTAGCTGTGTCATGTGGGCCGATGTTAAAGCGTGGTGGTAATGTAATACCGCCGCCGCCGCCGTTTTCTCTGTATATTCGTTTTATATCATAGGTATAAGGTAAAAGTGCTATTGTTTAAGTTTAAGAAAAAATGAGTGTTTAATGTGAAGAGGCAAAATAGTTTATATGTTTAAGTGCAACACTACTACTGAGGGTAAAATGTTTAGTGTATTCTGAATTAATAATAACTATAAAACAGCAGTAGTTAACATCAATCCGTTTCAGTAAATGTACTGTTTTAAAGTTATTTGCCAATGCTGTAAACCTATTTTGATATATTGTTGGTAACTCACTTTAAAGGTTAACTCAGGTATTTTAGTAATATGGAGTTATAACTGACAAGCTGATATTTTTCCTAATTGTGTAGTTTCTTGGAGGGACATTATTATGTCGTGCAAAGGGAAAATAACGTGTTTAAGTGTAATACTGTGTAAACATGTTATAATACTGTTTATGGTGAATACATTACAACATTGGACTTGACTGAAGCTACATCGTGTCCGTGTTTTACTTTCTATTTCCCTTTTTACAGAGGCGTAACATTTGGAGGCCCCGCTGGGATAGTGTGCAGCGTGGTTCAGCGTCTACAACAGATGTCCCCAGCCGTCACACATCCCTTTTAAACAACCCAGAACAGCAGAAGCAGGTGGCGAATCAGCGATAGTGGGATTCCGATTGTCTTGGGCAGCTTGCATGTGATCTGAGGTATTTCTGCATACCAGGAGAGCTTCTACTACTACCCAGAAATTGAAAGGTACCACTTCACTGCTAGCACACACTCAGCTGGAAAGATGGAGTCGACAGAGGTAGAGGAGTTACAGCTTGAAGTAATAAGGGCGTTGTGTCTGTTGACCCGAGAAAGTTTGGTGGAGCTGTGTGACTATCTAATCATTGCCGGAGCAGAGTTTGAACATGTTACCAACAAGGGCCGAACTGCTCTCATCACACTAATTTCAAACTACATACAGAGAGATAAAGGTTTTGCTGACTTACTCCATCTTCAAGACAAAATTTCTGAGCTCCAGATAGCTGGTAAAGCTGGCACATCAAAACAAGTAGGCGAGCAACAGGACAGGGAGGAGAAAAGGATATTGGAGGGAATTGAGGCCTTGCAGCTTCAGTTAGCAAGCGCACAGAAACAGAATGAGAACAATAAGCCAGACACAAAAGGAATTAAAAACATCACCCCCACCAGGCAGTCACCACAGAGTGTAGTCCACAGTCATGCACCTCACCCATGGCACAAGGACTTCAAGATAGCTGGCCAAATCGGTGAGCCCGGTCAGAAAGACAAGCTGACTTTTTCAAGCTTAGCACGTCAAATTGAACATGGCTTAAGCAAGGGGTTTCCCGAATTGAGATAGTGGATGCAGTGATAAGAGCGATATCCCCAGGCATGCAACTCCGCAGCTATTTAGAGGGAAAAACCAACCTGACCTTACCCACACTGAGGCGAATACTCCGATGTCATTATCAAGAGTAAAGTGCAACCGAGCTTTATAAGCAGTTGACCTCAGAGGTGCAGGGCATCAAAGAAACCCCACAGAACTTCCTTATTCGCACTTTCGACCTGAGACAAAAGATTTTGCTTGCTTCGCAGGAATCTGAGTCAGGTCTCCAATATGACCCTGGGTTAGTGCAGAAGATGTTTCTTCACACTGTGTTAACTGGCCTGCAGAATGACAACATCAGGCGGGATCTTCAGCCTTATTTGGAGCAAGCTGACATCTCTGATGAACTGTTGCTTGAGCGAGTGAATACAGCATGTGCTTACGAGACCGAGAGGCAGAACAAGAAAAAATTATCAGGACAACAAAGACCTGTTACCATCCATTCAGTCCAGTCCAGTGATGCTCCTGCTGAAAAAAAATGAAAACCCACCAACTCAACAAAAGTCTAAGGTTTCCCCAGTTGTTCTTTCCCAGCTTGAGGAAATTAAATCTGAGATGGCTCTGTTGAAAGATCTTAAAGCTGAAGTGTCTCACATTAGGGAGTCCATGCAACAGCCCCAGCACATGCCTAGACAGCCACCACCAGCAGGGGGGGCCGATGGCGCATCAGGATTGCAATTCTCAGGTCAGCAGCTGCAGGATCCGGCGCAGGGATACTGGTTTACTGCGGGCCCTGGACATAGAGGAGGAACTGCTCAGTATCAGCAAAGGTTTGCCCCACAGCACAGCTTCCCCCCATCAAATCGTGGCCAAAGAAGAAAATGTTTTGGTTGTCAACAGAGTGGAGCTGAAGATTATTGCACACACTGTTATAGGTGTGGCAGTAGCGAGCACTTTCTGGCTGGATGTCGAGCGAGAGGACAGAGACAGTTTGGAGGTGAGTCTTTAAACGGGGGAAGGTCACTCGCACGGGACAGGGGGTGACTAGTAACGCAGCCATGTCCCAGAAATGTGTGCATTCTGGACAGAGGGGTAAAGGACCAATCCTGAAGCAATGTGCATCCTGTAAGAAAGTGCTTTAGTGTTCTAGACCATGTCAAGTTGATAATTGTGCAGCACGCAAGAGAGAATGTGAAGCACTCTCGTGTATGACTACAAACACCACTCCAAAGAGGGACAAAAGGGCTCCATTGGTAGGGGAAAAGCACATGGTTGATTGCTTCATCCAAGGCCAAAGTGTTCGGGCTTTGTGGGACTCAGGCTCCCAAGTGACCATAATTGATGAGCTATGGAAAGAAGCACACCTGCCAGACGCAAGACTAAGAGACATAATAGAAATTCTGGACATAACACAGACTTTTGACATACAGGCAGCAAATGGGGAGAGCATGCCATACACAGGTTGGGTTGAGGTAACTTTTAGATTAGCTTCAGGGGCTGCATCCAACACAGAAGTAATTGTCCCCACACTTGTGATGAAGGGTGGTAAGCTTGTTCAACCTATCATTGGGTCTAATGTGATTGGGATTATAATAGACCGTGAACTGAAACAGTCAAACACTACTGACAGGGAAGGGTTAAGTAGAACAGTAAGGGCAGCATTTCCAGGCCAAGCAGCGGCTTTTGTAGAGCAGGTAACGGCTGTTGTAGAGCAAGCTGGCACCACACCAGTGGATGAGTATATAGTCAAGGCAAAAAAAGAGAGGGTTAACATACCAAAACGTACATCAGTCACAGTTGAGTGTCATGTAAATATGGATTCCCCACATGAAGACAATACACTTCTCTTCGAGCCGGATGTGAACCCCCGCTGGACAGAAGGACTCGAACTATGTGACATGCTCGTAAAAGCAAATAAGGGCAGAAAAAAACCCTCTATTACTGTAAGCGTGCAGAATATTACAGATCATGACATAGTGTTAGCAGGGAAAACGGTAATGGGGAATGTCCAGCAGGTCCAAGCAGTCTACCCAGCCTCCATGCAAGAGAGGTCCCGCCCTCCACCTTCAGCTGCAACAAATCACATCAGAGCTGGAAAGGATCAGACTACAAGCAATGTTTGGGATCCACCTGTGGAACTGGGCCACCTCAATGAGCAAGAACGAGAGATAGTTCATAAGATGTTACGAGAGGAGTGTGCCTCCTTTTCAAGAACAGAGGATGATATTGGTTGTATAGAAAAACTTCAACTCAGCATCTCCCTGAACACACCGAGCCTGTAGCAAAAGCATACCTCTCTGTGCCTAAACCACTTTACCGGGAAATGAAGGACTACTTGAGTGACCTCATCGCTCAGGGTTGGGTGGAGAAGTCTAACTCACCGTACGCATCACCAGTCGTGTGCGTTCGAAAAAAGGATGGGAGTCTCCGACTATGTATAGATTTTCGTGAAGTGAACAGAAAGACCCTCCCTGACCGCCAGCCTATCCCCCGAGTGCAAGATATAATGGATGGCCTAGGAGGAAACTTGTGGTTCTCACTTTTGGATCAAGGGAAAGCGTACCATCAGGGCTTTATGGCGAAGGAGAGTAGACCCATAACCGCTTTCGTCACACCATGGGGTCTCTATGAGTGGATCAGAATTCCCTTTGGCCTGATGAACGCTCCAGCCGCCTTTCAGCGCTGTATGGAAGAATGCTTGGAGGGGCTGAGGGATGAGATCTGTATCCCATATTTAGACGACACCCTGGTCTTTAGTAGAACCTTCGAGGATCACGTTGAGAATGTGAGGACAGTGCTACAGCGGCTACGGCAGCATGGGATAAAGTTGAAACCAAGTAAGTGTGAAGTGTTCAAGCGTGAGGTCCGCTACTTGGGGCGCATCGTGTCTGCTGAGGGCAGTAAGATGGATCCAGCTGATACTGCGGCTGTTAGGGCTTTAAAGGAGAAGAGGCCACGGACTGTGGGAGAATTGAGAGCAGTCATGGGGCTACTGAGCTATTACCGACAGTATATTAGGGACTTATACCCGCATAGCCAACCCTCTTTATGCCCTAATGGAATTAGACCCTGGCCCAGATAAGCAGAAGGAGCGGAACGCCAGGACAAAAAGAGTGAAAGGAAAGTATAAAGGGACACCGTCACACAAGCCAATCACATGGACTGAAAAACATCAACATATATTGGAGGAATTGATTGACTGTTTGGTTGAGCCGCCAATACTTGGATTTCCAGAATTCAACAAATCATTCATCCTACACACAGACGCTTCACAGCAAGGCCTTGGTGCAGTGCTCTATCAAGAGCAGGAGGGGAAGCTTTGTGTAATAGCCTATGCATCTCGCACACTGACCAAAGCAGAAAAAAAATACCATCTACATTCAATAAACTTGAATTTCTGGCTTTGAAGTGGGCCGTTGCCGAGCGCTTTCGAGACTACCTAATCAGCTCATCCTGCACTGTATATACGGACAATAATCCCCTGACCTACGTGTTGTCGACGGCCAAGCTGAACGCAACAGGACATAGGTGGGTTGCTGAATTAGCAGACTTCGACCTAACAATAAAATATCGTCCAGGCAGAGAGAACTGTGATGCTGACGGCCTTTCAAGAATGCCCTGTGACATAGAGACGATGATTGAAGCATGTTCAGAGGAAATGTCCTTCCCTTCTGTGCAAACTACAGTACAAGCTGTGGAAATGAATGTTTCACACACTGTATGGTCCATTATGGCTACAGGGTGTGCAGAAACGGGTTATGACATGCCTACACCCCTTTCAAGAGTAGCTCTCTGTCAAGCTCAAAAAGATGATAAAGATATTGGCCCCATCATCGCCTGTAAACAGTCAAATGAAAGACCTGTAGGACAGCAGTTAAAATCATTCGGTGCACGGAGCAGGTGTCTCCTCCGCGACTGGGAGAAACTCAGCTTTGATGGAGATGGGATACTTCATAGAAAGACTGCAACCAGGACACAACTTGTTCTCCCTGAAATATACAAGTCAACAGTTATGAGACAGCTCCACAATGACATGGGACACCAAGGTGTGGAACGCACAACATCACTTGTTCGGGATCGCTTCTTCTGGCCACACATGCAGAGAGAGATTGAACACTATGTCACTCAAAAATGTACCTGCCTGAAACAGAAGAAACCCTGTCGAGAAACAAAAGCCCCACTCACACCGATTGTCACCACTCAGCCATTCGAGCTTGTATCCATAGACTTTCTGCATCTAGACAAGTGTAAAGGTGGATATGAATACATATTGGTAATTGTGGATCATTACAGACGCTTTGCACAAGCCTACCCCACCACGTCGAAAACTGCTAAAACTGTAGCTGATAAGATATTTAATGATTATGCGCTGAAGTTTGGGTTCCCCCTGAGGATTCATCATGATCAGGGAGGGGAATTCCAAAATCAGTTGTTTGCACAGCTGAAGAAGAACTGTGGCGTGATGGGCTCAAGAACAACACCGTACCACCCACAAGGTAATGGGCAGGTGGAGCGCCTGAACAGAACTTTACTGCAAATGCTGAGAACGCTCACAGAGAGGCAGAAGTCAGATTGGAGAGAGTCGTTGCCCAAGCTTATCTACGCATACAACAGCACTCGATGTGAAGTCACAGGTTTCTCCCCCTTCTACCTCCTGTTTGGAAGATCACCGAGATTACCTGTGGAATAAATCCAGGCTTGACACCAGAGGCTGGGACTGCTGATCATCAGGAGTATATGAGAAGGTGGAAAGAACAGATGCAAGAGGCATATGAGATCACAGCGGCAAACGCAAAAAAAAGGGCTGAAAAGAGTAAAAGAAATCATGACCGCAAAGTGAGGAGTTCTGTATTGCACGAGGGTGACCGGGTTCTCGTCAGGAATTTGACACCCAGGGGCGGAACAGGGAAGCTCCGAAATCACTGGGAAGATTGCATTCACAAAGTTATCCGTCAGGTGGGAAAAGACATGCCCATATATGAAGTAATATCAGAACAAGGCAAAGCGAGAGGACGTAGGATACTGCATCGTAACCTGCTGTTGCCGTGTGACCATTTGCCACTCGAAATACAATTGAAACCAGCTAAAGCAAAAAGACAAATCACAGCATGGACCCGCAAAGGAAGGGAGCAACAACAACAAGAAGCAGACGTTGAGGATAGTGATGAAGATGACTATGGATACTATCCGCCCAGGGATCAGCCTCTCCCTGTGATACAGCCCGAAGTAGACGCAGACCGTCAGGATGCTGACAAGGAAGTTAAACAACTTGTACAGGATGCTGAGCCTCAGCAACAGGACATTTGCCAGCTGGAGCAGGATAGTGGAGATACATTGACAGAGAGGGACACATCAGGACAACAGGAGATCATTGCTCAAGAGGACACTGCTCTGGAGGAGAGAACATCCGTAGTGCAGTCACCTGTTCAGAGTGGAACCCACTGTGGACATGAACAGCGATACCAGCGACCAGTAAGGGAGAGACGACCTCCAAGAGTATTCACATATGACCAGTTGGGCAATCCTGGCTGTTACAGCACTGGACTCACAAGTAACACCATGCAGTGGTACCCACCAGCACCTTATAGTGCCATGCAAGTGGCAAGTGCATGGATGACACCAGTACAGCGCTTTGACTACCAGCCTGTTGTTGTACCAGGGTACTGAATGTGGAACACACACACACCACACGCACTCACTCATTATACACTCATTGGTGGACTTTTGGACAATCTGAGTGTTAACGCACTCATCCACACACATTCACTATACACTCATTGGTGGACTTTTGGACAATCTGAGTGTTAACAATACACACACACACACACACACACATTCATTCTTCACTCAATGATGGACTGATGGACAAGCCGAGTGCTAACATATACACTACACACACTCCTGGACTTTTGAATAAGCTGAGCGCGTGTATACAAACTGTTGCAAAGGTGATCTTGTGACATAATATGTACTGTTTAACTGCATTCATCATTACCCATCTGTTGGTTGGGATGTCGAGGACGACATCTGTGTTGAAGGGGAGTATGTAAGGATGATAAAAAATGATGTAATACTGATACATTGAATGGGTTGATATAAGTTAAAATATACTTAATATGGTCCATAAAAAGGGGAACGTTAAAAATCCTAAGTTAAAATGCTTTAAGTCATTGCACTGTTTGGTTAAGAAATTGTTAATTCATTTCTTTAGAAAACGAGAAGGTTAAAATACACTTATGGTCGGTAGATCAGTAATCCATTGCTTTTTGTGTAAAGGAGGCTAAAGAGATTAATAGGATAAAAAGACGATCTGTGTTTAAAATGCCGTCTTATTTAACTTCTATATCATTTGAAGTGTTTGCTTGTTTACATAAGTTTCACTTTCTTTTTTGCCGTAAGTTTAAGTACCAGTTTGTAATGAATCTGTTAACGATTGCTAATGCCTCGTTCAGCCTGTGTACGGAGCGTGTGGCTTACGTTCGTCCATTACAACATTGGACTTGACTGAAGCTACATCGTGTCCGTGTTTTACTTTCTATTTCCCTTTTTACAGGTAAGAACGAGGGTTGTAGTATGTTTGAACGATTTATATATGTTTAATACCGTAAGGAACATGCGGGGAGTAAATGTCAATGATTGTAGTAGTTGATATATGCGCATTTTAGCAGGCGAACCGTGAAGTGTTGCTCCAGTGTAGCCTGTATGCTAGCTGTGTCATGTGGGCCGATGTTAAAGCGTGGTGGTAATGTAATACCGCCGCCGCCGCCGTTTTCTCTGTATATTCGTTTTATATCATAGGGATAAGTTAAAAGTGCTATTGTTTAAGTTTAAGAAAAAATGAGTGTTTAATGTGAAGAGGCAAAATAGTTTATATGTTTAAGTGCAACACTACTACTGAGGGTAAAATGTTTAGTGTATTCTGAATTAATAATAACTATAAAACAGCAGTAGTTAACATCTATCTGTTTCAGTAAATGTACTGTTTTAAAGTTATTTGCCAATGCTGTAAACCTATTTTGATATATTGTTGGTAACTCACTTTAAAGGTTAACTCAGGTATTTTAGTAATATGGAGTTATAACTGACAAGCTGATATTTTTCCTAATTGTGTAGTTTCTTGGAGGGACATTATTATGTCGTGCAAAGGGAAAATAACGTTTTTAAGTGTAATACTGTGTAAACATGTTATAATACTGTTTATGGTGAATACATTACAACATTGGACTTGACTGAAGCTACATCGTGTCCGTGTTTTACTTTCTATTTCCCTTTTTACAGAGGCGTAACATTTGCATATGATTATTCATCCACATGATAACATGTTTAACAGTGCAAGACATTAGGAAAAGATGAAATACGGATGTGCCGTCACATTACATTAATAAAAATCATTTAGTAGCCCATCCTTCCTTTGTTTTTTAAATAAATAAAATAAAATAGTGCAAAATGCATTTCAGAGAAAGTTTTTCTCAATCTTTTCCACTGGCCAAATAGTATTTTAATTGATTTATATTTTTAATGGAAACCGATAGACCTTGTTGTGCATTATTTGCACGAAACCATTTTCTCAGACAATCTGCTATCATAAGCAATTATCTATGTAGTTAACACATTAAAACACAGACAGCATGCCAGAGGAAAAGTGTTCAAAAGCATCACATCCACAACAAATATTTATCTCTTGGGAATCGAAATCGGCTCATGAGCCAATCATCATCATGAGCAAGGAAATCGTCTCAGGTTACGACTGTAACCTATGTTCCCTGAGAACAGGGAACGAGACAAAACGTCATCGACGTTATGGGGAACGCCTCAGGTGTGACAGGTGTCTGAAATCAAATATCAACTCACAGCAATCATGTTGACCGGCGACAGCCCGTGCATCATCAGCTTGAATGATGAGCGCGCAACCTGGATGTATAAAAAGGGTGCCTTGAAACCGTGACAACATCCTATCGTCTGAAGGGACTGTTGCAGGCAGGCCCCCGAGGTATGGCAGGGAGACGTATTGTCTCGTTCCCTGTTCTCAGGGAACATAGGTTACAGTCGTAACCTGAGACGTTCCCTTTCGAAGGGAACTCAACAATACGTCATCGACGTTATGGGGAACGTAATACCCACGCCGCCATACTGAGGGAAGTGCATGCCCAATGGCAGTGACAACTGTCAGAACCAGTAATACAAAGGACACTAAAACCACTCACCCTAGGTCACGTTGGGCTGTCAGTGACAGCACTCCCTACCGGTCATAGCCCAAGCTAATGAACCGAGAAACTGCCAGAACATAGTTCATGGGAGTTATATCTGGGCCAGCTCAAAGGCTTAGGACCACAACTTCCTAATAGAAGGGGTCCCTTCTAGGGAGTGTGGCTAGGGGACTCAAGGGACTCCCAGCCAGTCACTATTCAGGAGAGCATGCCTCCTGGCATGCCACCAGGCTGGCCTGGTGATCTATACTAAGACGCACAGTCTGGCCATAGCCTGTCTGTCTGAGACAGAGCCTCTGGAAACTGCCTTGGAAAAGGCATCCAAAACTGAAGGCCTGCAAAGCTGGCAGAAATCATTCAGTTCCGGATCACAGAGACGGGACTACCTGGAGAGTGTAACTCAACCTCAAGAAAAGACTGAAGTCGTCCACTCAATCCATGGGTCTACCCAGTGCTCGTCCTGAACACTGAGGAAGTAAGAGATGGATCAAAAACCAGGAAGGTCTGCTGATGCCAAAGACCTGATTACCCCCTATGTGGGGAGCTCCAGTACCTGAGAGCTCACATCAGGAAAGGCCGGTGAGGCCTGTAACCTGGCGACCACAGTATGTGGGAGCTCATATCAGGAAGGCCGGTGAGGCCTGTAACCTGATACCCAGTATATGGGAACTCAAATCAGGAAGGCCGGAGAGGCCTGACACCTGACGACCACAGCATGTGGGAGCTCATAACCAGGAAGGTCGGGTGAGGCCTGTAATCTGGTGACCACAGTGTGTGGGAGCTCATATCAGGAAGGCTGGTGAGGCCTATAACCTGATACCCAGAATATGGGAGCTCATAACCAGGAAGGCCGGTGAGGCCTATAACCTGATACCCAGAATATGGGAGCTCATAACCAGGAAGGCCTGATAAGGCCTGCAACCTGACAACCACACCACGTGGGGGCTACATTAGAAAGTACATGAAACAAAAGTGCATGTACTTTGTTATTCTGAGTCCAGAAAAGGCCTGGATCAGAATGAAGAAGTTAGCCAGAAAGGCGTCTGTCGTAGCATATTTTGACGACAGGACGCATCTAGAGTGGGACCCGAGGTTAAAGACTTAAAGCCACATAGAATGGGACTGAAGCGTACAGCGCATGACCCTTACCATAAAAATGGATTTTAGAAAGTACACAAGATGTTCCATCGTGTGACTTACCATAAGTATGGTTTTGACATGACCAGGAAGGCCAGATGAGGCCTACAACCTGATAGTCAAAATGTGTGGGAGATCACATTCAGGAAGGCCTGATGAGGCCTGCAACCTGACATGTGAAAGCTCACAACCACACCCTAGCGACCACAGTGTGTGGGAGTTCACATTCAGGAAGGCCTGGTGAGGCCTGAAACCTGACATGTGACAACTCATAACCAGGAAGGCTGAGGAGGCCTGAAGCCTGGTGACCACTGAATGTGGGAGCTCAAAACCAGGAAGGCCGGCGAGGCCTGTAACCTGACAACCACAGGAGGAGGGAGCTCATATCAGGAAGGCCTGACAAGGCCTGTAACCTGACAACCACACCATGTGGGGGCTACTTTCAGAAAGGCAATAAATATGGATTTTAGAAAGTACATGAAACAAAAGTGCATGTACTTAGTAAGTCTGAATCCAGGAAGGCCTGGATCAGCAAAAAAGGCGTCTGTCGTAGCAAACTTTGACGACAGGACGCATCTAGAGTGGGACCCGTGATGAAAGACCTGGGTCTGGGCCACATAGGAAGGGACCGAAGCATACAGCGCATGACCCTTACCATGAAAATGGATTTTAGAAAGTACACAAAATGTTCAGTCGTGTGACTTACCATAAGTATGGTTTTGATATAATCAGCAAGGCCAGATGAGGCCTGTAACCTGATAGTCAAAAATGTGTGGGAGCCCACCTTCAGGAAGGCCTAATGAGGCCTACAACCTGGCATGTGAAAGCTCACAACCACACCCTAGCGACCACAGTGAGTGGGAGTTCACATTCAGGAAGGCCTGGTGAGGCCAGAAACCTGACATGTGACAACTCATAACCAGGAAGGCCGAGGAGGCCTGAAGCCTGGTGACCACTGAATGTGGGAGCTCATAACCAGGAAGGCCGGTGAGGCCTGTAACCTGACGACCACAGTAGGTGGGAGCTCATATCAGGACGGCTGGTAAGGCCTGTAACCTGATACCCAGTATTTGGAAGCTCATAACCAGGAAGGCCGGTGAGGCCTGTAACCTGGCTACCACAGTATGTGGGAGCTCTTATCAGGAAGGCCGGTGAGGCCTGTAACCTGGCGAGCACGTTAAGTGGGAGCTCATATCAGGAAGGCCGGTGAGGCCTGAAACCTGACAACCACAGCATGTGGAAGCTCATACTCAGGAAGGCCGGGTGAGGCCTGTAACCTGGCGACCACAGTATGTGGGAGCTCATATCAGGAAGGCCGATGAGGCCTGTAACCTGGCAACCACAGCATGTGGGAGCTCATAACCAGGAAGGCCGGGTGAGGCCTGTAACTTGGCGAGCACAGAAGGTGAGAGCTCATATCAGTAAGGCCTGTGAGGCCTGTAACCTGGTGAGCACAGTAGGTGGGAGCTTATATCAGGAAGGCCGGGTGAGGCCTGTAACCTGGCGACCGCAGTATGTGGGAGCTCTTATCAGGAAGGCTGGTAAGGCCTGTAACCTGATATCCAGTATTTGGGAGCACATAACCAGGAAGGCCGGTGAGGCCTGTAACCTGGCTACCACAGTATGTGGGAGCTCTTATCAGGAAGGCCGGGTGAGGCCTGTAACCTGGCGACCACAGTATGTGGGAGCTCATAACCAGGAAGGCCTGGCGAGGCCTGTAACCTGGCGACCACCGTGTGTGGGAGCTCATATTCAGAAAGGCCTAGTAAGGCCTGTAACCTGAAACCCAGTATGTGGGAGCTCATAACCAGGAAGGCCGTTGAGGCCTGTAACCTGGCGACCACAGTATGTAGGAGCTCATATCAGGAAGGCCGGGTGGGGCCTGTAACCTGATAACCTCAGTATGTGGGAGCTCATATTCAGGAAGGCTGGATAAGGCCTGTGACCTGACATATGGAAGCTCATAGCCTGGAAGGCCTAGTGAGGCCTGTAACCTGGCGACCACAACATGTGGGAGCTCAGCTCACCTTACAATACATTACCTTTGCTTACCAAACATGTCCCCGGCTCTGTACAGGAGACGAGTTCTGAAAAAGAAGAGAAAAATGTTATTTGCGCAGAAAAAAACATTTTCACTCAACATAAAACCTGCATCGTGCGAAATGAAGCACACCAGGACTCAGGAACTCAGAAACCTGAATTCTACTGTTTCACAAGCCAAGGGAAGGCGCTCCTAACAACCAAGCTGAAGCGGGCCATCAGAGAATTCTTGAACTCATCATGGGCCCCGCCCCAGGCCTCATGTAGGAGGAGCCTGGGAGCGATGGTGGTTAGGAGACAAGATCCAGGAAGGTGATGTATAACGTTCAGTCTGAGAACGCTTACTCTGGATCACCTCCCTGAGATCCTGCCTCCCGCGGGAGTTACGCCTCCTGCGCGGCCTGCTCCCCCTGCTAGGAGGAGGGGGTACACGGGAAGCGACACTGGCCTTCTGGGTCCGTCTGTGATCCTCAGACCACGACGGACCAGGCCCTCCCGCCTGCCTGGGCTGGGCCGAGGACCTCCGCGGTATGCAGCTCTTAAACGCCCCAGAGCGCGCCCTCGCCTCCCTGAACTTATCGACCACTGTCTCGACAGAAGGTCCGAAAAGCTCGGAAGGCGAAACCGGCGAAACGAGCAGAGAAAAGTTTTTTCTTTCTCCCCGATGTCAGCCTGGTTGAGCCACAGATGCCTCTCCGTGGCCACCATAGCAGCCATCGCACGACCGATGGTGGCCCGGAGAGTCAAATCCGTGGTGTGGCGCAGCTCCGCGACCGCGTTAGGGGACAGGCCGGCCCCCTGATCGAGGTCCCGCAGCAGGTCGGCTTGGTAGGCCTGAAGGACCGCGAGGGTGTGCAAAACCGCACCCACCTGACCTGCTGCCGTGTACGCTCTGCCATTCAAGCGCGAAGTTATCCTGAGCGGCTTGGATGGCAGGGTCGGAGCTTCTAGTGAAGACGACCGACCAGAGGCGAGATAGTTAGCCAACGTCTCGTCCACTGGCGGCATCGACACATACCCGTGCTCCGCTGCTCCCTCCACAGCAGCGAAACTAGCTCGCTGATGTAGATAGAGACGCGCGGAGAACGGGTTCTTCCATGCCTTCTCGATCTCGAGAGTGGAGATCGGGAAGGAATGGAAGGCTCGTCCGAGCCGGTGGCTTACGGGTGGGGAGGAACCGATCATCCAAAATACCACGAACTGGTTCCTCCCGGACGCGCCTCCACTGCAGCTGCAATCTGTCGGTGGCGCGCCCCATAACATCCACCAGCTCAGCGTACACTGGGCAGGAGGGCTGAGATGGTTCGGTCTCAACCAAACTAACATCATCAACACCCACCTCCTGCCCGGCCCGAAGAGAACCAGTTACAGACCCATCAGAAAGAGAAAGAACCTCTTCTACATCGACCTGTAACTCATCCTCGTCAGCTGGCAGATCATCCGCGAGGTTAACGCCCCTCTCCAGCTGATCTGCCAGCTCCATCTGAGAGCCCCACGAGCTCAAGCGCCGCTGAGCCTCAGCCCGAGCGGGACCAAAACCGCGGGGGTTCAGATGCCGCGCCCACTTCCCTCGAGAAGTGGGACAGACGAGAACGGAGCGTTTTCAGAGAAAACCGCTCACAGTTTGCGCAGGAAGCTCCCTCGAGAACTCCCCGCGCGTGCTCTTCTCCCAGGCAGAAAACGCACAGATCGTGTGAATCCTCCGGTGTCAAATATCTAGGACATATCTAGGGTCGGCACACTTGCGGAAAGTATTTTTCCCCTTCTCTGCACGCTTCATTTTCTTTTTGTTGACTACTCAAAAAACAGACAAACAGTCCCTGAAGACGAAAAGATGTTGTCACGGTTTCAAGGCACCCTTTTTATACATCCAGGTTGCGCGCTCATCATTCAAGCTGATGATGCACGGGCTGTCGCCGGTCAACATGATTGCTGTGAGTTGATATTTGATTTCAGACACCTGTTACGCCTGAGGCGTTCCCCATAACGTCGATGACGTATTGTTGAGTTCCCTTCGAAAGGGAACTTCACGGTCTCTAAAAACATGCTCCCTCCGTAGAGCGTCATTAGCAAGGTCTTCTAACAGCGCTAGAGCATCCATTATGATGATATGTTATATACGCACATACCTTTTTATACCCCATTCATTACAAAAAAAATAGTATTTGCACCTGGTTAAGAATGCTGATAATGATAATTCAGGTTGATGCAATTTGATTTATTGGGTGATGTAATAGGATAATTTTAGAAGTTTTTCATTTTAAATAGTTATTGCTATTTGGGCCAGTTGGTGTCGCCAAAACACATACTCTTCTAAACGAGTGCGTACGCATGATCAAGAGAATCCTTACGGTGCGCACTTATTTAAGCCAAGTTTATTTTTTATAAACCCGATATGTGCGTACGCATATTTCTATGCCCATTTTGTGCGTACGCAACGTTTATACATCAGGCCCCTGGAACTTTAAATTTTACTCAGTAAAATAGCACCCTTGCATTTGATTTTATTTATTATTATTTATTTTTTTTACTTACAGTATTTATATTTTAATATTAATATTTTTTATTTTTTTAATAATCTTGTTACTATGAATTTTACATGTTTCTTTGTAAAACGTAAAATGTTATTATTTTACTGTTATTTTACTTAATGTAATTTCCCTCCCCATTATTTTTAAGGACGTTTATGCAGCAAATCAGAAAAAAGGAATTATTCACAGTATTTTTGTATTTGATTTGATTTGATTTGATTTATTTGATTTGATTTGATTTACTTTATTAATCCCCCAGGGGGAAATTTATGTGTCACAACAGCATAGAAATACAATGAATAAATAAACAACAACAACAACAACAACAAACAACATACACAACATACACAACAGCAACAAGTCTTGTTCTCAAGTATCAATTTTTCAAAGCACCATGATTATATACGACCAGAAAAAATACATAAATATATATATATATCATCTCACATAACACTGATTATAAAATCTAATTGCGGTTGGGAAAAAATACTTTCTAAAACGCTCTTTGTAGCAGCGTGGATGAATTAATCTTGAGCTGTAGGTACTCACAAAAGCTCGCGATATTTCATTAAGAGGATGACAGTCATGATTAATCATAAGAGAAAGTTTCCCAATCATTCTATCCTGCACTATCTCCTCTAAAGTGGGTAATACACTCCCCACGACAGAGCCTGCCTTCTTTATGAGTTTATTTAACTTATTCTTCTCCTTTTCCATCAGTCCCCCTCCCCAACATGTGATAGAATACAAAATCACAGATGAGACTACAGAGTCATAGAATGTCTTAAGTAGTACCTGACGTACCCCAAAGGATCTCAGACGTCTTAACAAATGAATACGACTCTGACCCTTCTTATAAACATGCATTGTATTATCAGACCAGTTGAGCTTGTTGTTCAGATATACACCCAAATACTTGTAAGTTGTTACAATCTCAACTTCTGACTCTCTTAAATTTACTGGTACCGATTTCTAGTATGGACGTGGGAGAGTAGGTGGAACATGCAAAAGGAAAAAGTGGGTGTTTGGCATGCTGGCCATTAAAGCTCAAAGACTACGACCGATTTTGCAACCTGTATATCACCGTTCAAGACATCATCTCATCGGCATTATCAGAAGACATGTTCGTCCAGGATCCACAATTTTAGGTGATGAGTGGAGACCCGGGCATTGACAAGGCTGGGCTACTCTCACTACTCTGGGAATCACAGCAGGTTCTTTGTGAACCCAAATCATGGAGGACACACACAACATATTAAAAGGGCATGGTCCACATACAAAAGTCAGATCTGGAGATTGAGAGGCAACAAGACCGAGAAGCTCTTGAACGAACACCTGGCTTGTATTGAATGGACTTATTGGATGGGGATGGAGCACAGATATGGTCCTCTGGGGCGTTTGATGAAGGATATTAGAAAGTATCACTGGATTTAAGGGCCCTTTCACAACTTGTTTGGTCCGGACTTTCGGACTTTTCAGTTTGGTCCGAATCAAAATTACAGGTGTGAAACCTTCCCCGGACCACGGTCCATACCAAACAGACGAAATTTGGTCCGACGAAAAGAGGTAGTCTCGGTCCGGATCAAACTGAACAAAGGTTTGGCTCGTTTCTTGTGTGAAAGCATTTCTGTATGGTTCGGACTTTCAGACCTTTTAGAGGAAGTTCCCGCATAGCCGAAAAAACAGAAAAATGAGCAGTGGTAGCACATGGGGAGAGGAGGAGACAAGGTTTTTAATTAAAATATATGGTCTGATAACATAATAAGAAGTCAACTAGAAAAAACGCACAAAAATGCAGACACTTTCCAAATATTTTCGGAGGATGAGAGAGAGGGTATGAGCGGACGGGAGAACAATGCCACCTGAAGATAAAAAAACTGCGGCAGCAATATACAAAGGCGCGCGATGCCATAAGAAAAAGTGGTGCATCGACAAATGCGAAGGACACATGTCCTTTTTATGACAACCTGGACAGCATTCTGGGCACTCGCCCAACAAGCTCACCCATTAAGGTGGTGGAGTCTTCCCCATCAGCTTCAACTTCAAGTACTGATGAGTCCAATACTACAGTAAACACTTCCGAAATTGGTGAGTAAGGGCCTGTTCACATATCGCGTCTTTTGCGCGCTCAAGTTCGTTATTTGAAATGTAGGCGCGCGGTATGTGCGCTCATAATGAAAGCGACGCGGTCGCGGCGCGTAGCGCTCGTTTTTTCCAAGCGCGTCCGCGCCGCATCGAGATAAAAATCTTTTCAATGTTATTCAGAGTGTTTGTCCTAACTGTAATGTGACTTTGAATATCATATAGTTCTCCCAGCTTTGTATATGTAAAAGCAACAATGGATAATTCACCTCAGATCTTGAAATTAAACAAACTTTTAAATGTGAACAAACAAGTGTATTCTTTGACAAAGATTGTTTTAGTAACTCAGTAGCTAAAAAACACTAATAAAAATGTTGAAAACAATGAATGAACTATTCATTAAGATGGCTTGTATTCTATTGTAACGTTAGATTAGTGCCAGACCAGTAGGCTGGTATCATACGTGTGCATGCATTTTTATTTAACATAACTAGATATCATTTTACAGGAGGAAATGCCAGCCACGAAGAGGAAGCTAGCCCAAACACTGCAACTCCTTACCGTAGCAGAAAGAGCTCGGGCCACTGATGCTGGAAGAATTCAGGAGTACAAGACGCTGTAGGATGAGTTCAACAACGCAGGAGACAGGAGAGGGAGAATGCCACTCTGGAAAAGTGGATGAAAATGCAGCAGGAGACTGAGGAGAGGCGCTTCAGGATGCTGCAGGAGGAGCATGCAGCCACAAATACTGTGTTCATGAATTTGATGCAGACCTTAATGCAAAGCATGTCTCACCAAAACCAAGCTCTACACCATTCAGCATCCTGCTCCCCAAAATCCTCAATACCATCCACCACCTCCCGGTGACTGGGTTTCACAGCGGTCTCCACAACAACCAACTATGCAGGCCCAACCCACAAACCCCTTTGATCTGACCCCAAGCGCCCTGTATCAAAATGATAGTGGTGAACCAAGCGAGGAGAAGCAGATTTTTTTTAAGTTGTAAGTTTTTTATTTTTCAGTTATGCCGTTCTAATTCGTTTTACTGAACAGCACCCAGCACTTTTATTTGTATGCTTTATTTATGTTTGAGTTTTACTTTTCATTTGACCTATATGGTATAGCTGTAGTATACCATATAATATCTAGTTATATTTTATATGGCCATGTCTGTTTGGAGTTGAAAAAGAAAAAAAAAGATATGCAGAAAGTGTTGCAAAAGAGCGATATTCTCCTAGTTAATGTCTATTCAGCTCTGTTGTTTGAGTCTGCAATATGTCTTTGGTGCTAAAGTTTATTCCTTAAAGTGTTCAACATTGTGAACATTGTGAAAGTTATTTCATTTTTCTATAATAAATGTTGACCAAATTTAACAGTGTGTCATCTCTCTCTTACATACTGAAGTGTGATGTAATTATAAACAACAAGATCAACACAACTATTTTCAGCAATACACTTTAGTAAAATAATTATACATTTACTGTCGCTGATTGAAGAACATAACAGGCAATCAAAATTGTTTTTCTTTACAGAACAAGCAATAATGCAATGCGAAGGCTGCAAGTGCCAAAACAATGTCCATACCTACAGATTTGAAAAATGAGGACATAATGCATTCCTAATATTTGCCCCACTGTCACCACCAATGACACAATCTGCAGGGTCTGGTCTTGCATCATAATTTTCATCTTCATTGCCAATGTATTCTTCATTGTGACTCTCGCAAAAATTGTGAAGGACACAGCAGGCGGAGATGAAGTCACTGATTAAGGTGACATGACAATCACATCGCTTTAGTAGGCACCTCCATCTTCCTTTCAAGCGTCCAAAAGCACTCTCCACAGTCATTCTGGCTTGACTCAAGCGGTGATTGAAAACAGATTGTTCCGGTGTTATCCCTCTGTTATGGTAGCAGTGGCTACGCGGCATCACCTAGTATCGCAAGAGGTACCTCCACACCCTGAATGGTTTCTTGCCATCCCGGCAATAGCGTTCCATTCTGCCCTCGTTCATAAAGAAACGAGTTTGAGAACACGCGGGCATCATGAACCCTCCTCCCAGGCCAGCCGATGTTGACATCCCAAAACTTCATATTTTGGTCCACAACACCTTGCAGGATTACCGAATAGAAGCCTTTGCGGTTGTAGTAGTCAGCTGGGTTGTGAGGTGGTGCCATGATGCAAATATGAGTGCCATCCACAGCTCCTGCACACTGTGGAAACCCCCACCTGTCACTAGCCGCGTTTCCATTACAGATTTGCGCAAATGTTTTGCGCTATTTTCCAAATGTCGATAAAAAACTATTGCGAAATGGCAGCGTTTCCATTAACCGGTGTTATGCGACTAAAACTCGTTTTCTCGCGATCTCTCGCGATAAGTCATACAAAAAATCATGGCGACAGACGCTGGTAGGTTCACGTATATCGTAGCCACCACACTACCCGTTATTTATAATCGAAGGAAACGTTTGCGCATTATACAAGCATTAATGGCAAGGCAAGCCCCCTATACTTGGGAGCGGCCGCGTATGCGTTTTTTCTGGGAAGTTGTAGTGCGCGATTTCACAGAGGACCTGTGGATTCAGAATTTCCGGATGAACAGATCAACTTTTTTGGAGTTGTGCAATGCAATCGGGCCTCTTGTATCACCTGCTGCATCATGCCCAAGGGAGCCAGTTTCTACAAATAAACGCATAGCAATAGCTGTTTATAAACTGGCTACCTGTGCAGAGTACAGGGTAGTGGCTGAGACATTTGGGGTTAGCAAAACAACTGTCCACAGGTGTGTGTATGGTGTATGCCAGGCTATATGCACAAAACTTATGAAGCAGTACATTGCTTTGCCAAATGTGCAGGAGGCTCAGCAGATTGCACAACGCAATTATGAGGCACACAGAATACCTCAAGTCTACGGTGCAATTGATGGAACTCATATCCCCATTCGTGCCCCAAGTGATGGGTATAGGGATTATGTAAACAGAAAAGGTTGGACATCCATTGTTCTGCAGGCTGTTGTAGATGACCAGCTAATGATTAGAGATATCTGTGTTGGGTCACCTGGCAGCGCACATGATGCCGCAGTGTTTGCCACATCCAATCTGTTCAGGTATTTCAGCATGTTTATACACCAGTTCAGCTGTTGCATTTTTAAAGACATATATATACACACACTTACGTGTTGTGGGTGCTATATATATATATATATATATTTATTTATATATATATATATATATACACATTACATACATGGATATAAAATGGACTGTTTAATGTTAGCCTGTAGTTACAGTGCTGTGCAGTCAATACACCCCACTCCCCCACACTACCAGGTTACAGCATATGTATATGTGCACTCTTTCTAGATATCCAGCAAAACACCCCCAAGAAAGTTTGGAAATTGAAGGAGTCCAAGTGCCTCTACTCCTTGCTGGTGACCCTGCATACCCGCTACTACCCTGGGTCATGAAAGGCTTCTCAGGTCCAAATTTGACAGAAGCACAAACATTGTTCAATGAGCAGCTCAGCACCATCCGTGTGAAGGTGGAACATACATTTGGACACCTAAAAACCAGATGGCGTGTCCTGGCCAAAATGTGTGACATAGATCATGACTTCATGCCTACAGTAGTGGCTGCATGCTGCATTCTCCATAATATATGTGAGGGGGAAAAACAGCAGCTACCACCGGCAGCATTACAGGTACATCCAGCTCCTCAACAGCCTCAGGGACACACCCGGGATGAACCTGATGTTCCGGCTCTAGAAATCAGGCAGGCTCTGGTGAATCACCTGCTCAGGCCACATTAGGTTACCCACCTGTGTAAAAACACGCTTAAAACACCTGTCTTTACATTTATTTATGTTGTTGCAATTTGAAGAATACAGTAAGAGATTTATGTTCTTTCAAATAAGTTCTTTATTTAAAAGTTCTAGAATACAAAGTTTACGAATTGTCAGTTATTTTGAATTATAACAATAAATGGCCATAAGTCAGCTGCCACTGTGCCAAAAAAAACAAAAAAAATAGTACAGATGTTACATTTCTGTATCTCACCAGAACATGGCATGGCTTTAAATGACTTGTACATTTACCATTAAAATGAACATAAAAACAATGACCAAATAGTATGTTTTTGTACATAGCATCTATAAACTTTAAGCCGGTTTGCTGTAAGCCTGTTTAAACACTATAAATAAATAAAAATGAATAAATAAAAATCAACCGTAACTTGCCATTAACCATAACTATCGGAAAAAATGGAAAAGGTAACAGTACTGTGTGTGTGTGTGTTTTGAACAGAAAGGCATATTTCTTATGAGTTGTGTATGTAATGGATGACCTACAAATTCTGGTAAGAGGGAGAGTGGCCAGGGGAAGAGGTAGATGACTGATGTTGGTGTCGGTTCCAAGGGGACTGAGGTTGGGAGCTGGGAGGAGGTTGCGGTGTGTGATAGTGGTATGGAGGTTGCTGTTGCTGGTATGTGGGGGGATGTTGTAGAAGGTAAGGGGGTTGCTGGCGGGCGAAGGGGTGCTGAGCTCCAACCAAAGCCTCAAGTGCACGAGCATGGCGCTCAGCTGCCTCTGTCGCCCTCTCAAAACTTTGGACAGCACGATTGAGCACCTCAGTGATTGTGCTGAGGAAGGCTTGATCCTGCCGCGCCTGCTCCTTGAATATATTCATTTGGAGAGATGATCTCCGCCTTCTTGGCTGCCTCCAGCTCTCCTGACCTGAAGGTGTATAGGATTCACTCTCAGGAGTATCAGGGGGTTCATCATGTGGGGTCATGGGACCATCATTTAAGGGTGCTGCTGTTGACCCTAAAGAAACAAGACCATAAAAAGACATCAGAAAATTAATTTATTTTTATTCTTATTACCGGTAGGACACACACATAAAAAGGATTCCTTAAAAAACATAACTTTCATTTTTGATTTTAATGTTTGTACATTGCTCCTTTGGTGGTATAAATTGATTTAAAAAAGATTGTTTGCCAATGCATTGTCAAAAAAAAAATTCTATCATAGCTTACAGTTAACAATTGTTTTAATATTCTGTTAAACAATATATATATATATATATATATTACATTTATTAATTTATTAGCGTAATGTATCTGTAATACTCCAATTTCTACGGCCTATAAATTATCTATTATCTTCGGACTATGAAATTTCAACATGATCATCTTGTTGTCTGTTCCCTTCTGATTGATAGTTCTTTTTTAATATAGAAAATGAGTCATTCCTCATTTCTGTCATGTTAAAAAGTAAAGGTTAATTATGACAGAAGGTTTATCTGTCTTTCAATCAGTTGTAGTGCATATATGAGCCATAAAAACCTGATGTATGAAACAATGAAAACATATTACATTTTTATACAAAAGATTGGATATGTGTTTTGTTGAGTATTTTAGCTAGGCCTATTCATTTGTGTGAGTGTGTGTGTGTGTGTGTGTGTGTGTGTACATGACTGAAAAATGTGGTGACTTACCTGATGAATCCGACGATGGACCCATGGAACAGGCAGCCATCTCTGAGTCTTCATTCTCGTCATCTAATGTAAATTTGTTTACATGTAAGAAAGAACCTATATTACTTACAAGAGTATATCATCGAACGCATGTATAGCTTTATGGTCGCATAAATTGACATGATATGCAATAACATTTTTAGCTTATGAATTATGATTGGAACAATCAAAAGTTTTACGTAAACAAAGCCCGAGGATAACAACCATTCTTGTAAAACACCAGGCTAATTCATATCAAATCATGCCAAAAAGAAAAGAAAAGAATGTTTGCCTTACCAATGCTGTTTAGAACTGTGTTCATCGACGTCACAATAGGTCTCTGACCAAGTATTTCGTCCATTAAATCGAAATACTTGAATTTTACTTTCCCTTTCCCACCAGCACCGCTTTTGCAAAGATTTCTCTTCTCTGAAAGATACTTCTGTTTGAGGGTTTTCCATTTGGACCGTAAAATTTGCCACGGCTTGTCAAAGCCCTTGTCCTGCATGTCTGATTCCAATTCCTGGTAGATTATGGCATTTCTCTGTTGCTTGGAATCTAATATTCCCGTAATTTGTTTGTCTTTAATAAGTTTAAGGAACAGCTCCGTCTCATCGTCGGTCCATACATACCGTGCCATCTTTAAACAATGATCACGTGACTTTTAACGTATCCCATGTGATCTGTAAATGCGAAAAAAACGTTTCCATTGCAGTTTTGCGAAATACTCCTTTTTCGAATTGCCTGAAAAACCACCTCATGCGAGCGTAAAAACTTTTTTGCGATAAATGGGAGTTTTTGCGAAATTGACGTGTTTCCATTGAGCGTATTTTCAATTCGCAATTTCAATTTGTGCAATTTGAAGGGTAATGGAAACGCGGCTACTGAATCCTCTGACTATTTCTCTGACTTCTGCAGCTGATGGTATGTGTAGGTATTGTGGCTTTAGGATGTCGTTGATGGCAGTGACAACTTGTTGGGTGAAGACACAAGCACTTGACATTCCCACACCAAAGAGGTGAGAGATAGATTGGCCACTCAACATTGGTGGCCAGCCTCCACAAGCATATCGCCACACGCAACTCCACCGGCACTGCCAGGCGGTATCTTGTATCCTGTCGAGTCAGCCTTTGACGAAGACTCTCACAGAGATGATTGAAGGTGGTTCTTCTCATTCTGAACTTGAGCAGCCAATCTCTCTCTGTCCAGTTGTCACATATGCTGCCACCAAGCAATACATCGTGGCTGGACCCAGATGTTCCTGTTAAAGATAAAAAAAATAAAAATAAAAACTAAGTACAAATGCCATAATATTCACCAATTTGTAGGCCCTATTAACTCATGCTAAATATATCACATGCAAAAAGGTTGTGTAAAATAAGCAGGTAAATGTCTTATTTATTTAATCTGCAACTGTTGACATATGTTGACATTCTGCAGACCTAGAGCTGTCAGTAGGCTGTCATGAATATTTAATTTTAAATCTTAAATGTTGTTGTTCTATTTCTATGCACGGAGAAATGCATTGAAATAAGGACACAAATATAAATCACCCTTGACAACTCGTCTTTTGAAACAGATGGCCAGTATGGAAACATATTGCCACTCACCTTGGTCTCTCGCCAAATGGAGGTGCCAGAGCTTGCATGATTGCTTGCAGTCTTCTCCTCCTTTCCTGCCGGCGACGATAAAATGTTCGCACGACGAGGACGTTCATTTGGCGAATTTGAACTAGCCATGTATATAGTTGGTTTTGCAGGTAATTATGCCGTTAAAATAACAATGTAATTGCAACGATATGCGTCTGTTCATTCATTTTGTCAAAGTTACCCGCCGAATTTACTACACGCTGACGTAAGACGCACGTCCATTTACAAACCAATCAATGTCAAGATGCAGCCCAGATAGATGATGACGACAGGACGCAAGTATGTCACGAAAAGTTCTTTAGTGCGCTCGCATAATTGCAGTGTGAAACCAAACCAAAACTTTCTGAAAGTATAAAATGTATCAAAACGTGAACTTTGGTTCGGACCTTGGTGCGGACTTTCAGGTGTGAAAACGCCCTAAGACATTACATCAGATATTGTAATTCAAATATTGTTCAGTAAAGTCGTTTGAAGGATATGAAGCTATAAACAGACACTTGAGTCATAACTTTGATGAAATACTAAAACAAACACTCATTACTAATGCATGGGTTCCCTTTTCACTCACCCGCTTCGAATGTTATCACTCGATTGAATGGGCGTTATCAGCACATAGATATAATTCGTTACATTTTTATATAGTGCTTTTCTGGGTACTCAAAGCGCTTTACATGGAAGGGGGATCTCCTCAACCACCACCAATGTGCAGCAAACACCTGGATGATGCAACGGCAGCCATACTGCGCCAGAACGCTCACCACACACCAGCTTCCTGGTGGAGAGGAGACAATGATGAAGCCAATCAGTATATGGGGATGATTAGGAGGCCATGATGGACAGAGGCCAAAGGGCATATTTGGCCAGGATGCCGGGGTTACATCCCTACTCTTTTTCGAAGGACATCCTGGGATTTTTAATGACCACAGAGAGTCAGGACCTCGGTTTAACGTCTCATCCGAAGGACAGTGCTCTTTGACAGTATAGTGTCAATTATAGTGTATAGTGTTACTGGGGCGTTAAGACCATAGATATCCATAATAAAGGCTAGATGTCTTAAGGCGGAGTCTCTATCATCATCACCGATCTATCATCATCACCATCTTGTCACAGGCAAGCTTTCTGGTGGGCTCTGTGGTACCTGATGTAAGATGAGTGATCAGCACGAACACAAATACCCTTATCTCGTTGAAATCTTGACAGATTTACGAACGGTTTGGTTTCTTACAAACGATATTAATAATTCATTACATTTATGTAGCGCATTTTTTTCTAGGCACTCAAAGCGCTTCACATAGAAGGGGGAATCTCCTCAACCACCACCAATGTGCAGCATCCACTTGGATGATGCGACGGCAGCCATAGTGCGCCAGAACGCCCACCACACACCAGCTTACTGGTGGAGAGGAGACAGAGTGATGAAGCCAATCAGTGTATATATATATATGGAGATGAGTAGGAGGTCATGATGGACAGAGGCCACTGGGCAAATTTGGCCAGGAAGCTGGGGTTACACCCCTACTCTTTCGAAAGACATCCTGGGATTTTTAATGACCACAGAGAGTCAGGACCTCGGTTTAACGTCTCATCCGAAGGGCGGATATTAACGTGGCTATAATTCTGGATGATTATTTATTGATACACTTATTATTCAAAAGTGTGCAGTGTCATAACTACATCTCTGACGTTTATAACAAACCAAACCGTTTGAAAATCGGTAGAAAATTGAGCAAGTTATGGTTATTTAAAAAGTACATGCACCATTAAAACACAATGTTACGAGTGAACGAGCTGTCTGTGACAAGATGGCCACCAGGTGCGGACGTCGACCTCCATTGGCCAGCAGCGCGGACAAGACATCTAGCTTTTATTATGTATATCTATGGTTAGGACCCACACAGACCAAAGGGTGAGCGCCCCCTGCTGGCCTCACTAACACCTCTTCCAGCAGCAACCTGGTTTTCTCAGGAGTTCTCCTATCAGGTTGAGTGAAGTGAGCGAGGACTCAATTGCAGGAATAAGGGCTTTATTAATAAAAGTGAAAACACAAACAAAAACTAACCCGTGGGGGAAAACATGACAGAAAGACTTGACACGACTAGAGCAGGGAAACACTCAAGGTAACATTTACTGACGATCCATCAGAGGACTGAGAAAAGGAGAATAAATAGGGTGAGCAAAAAAGCAGATAACGAGGGAGGACAGGTGGGGCAAATTAATCAATAATCAGGTAACAAGATGGGAGGGGCTAGACAATCGACAGGAGAGCACATGGCACAAGGAAACATACATGACAAGCCATGTACTCACACCAAACATGACTTGAACAGAAGCACATGGACAGTAAAACAAATCCCAAGCCGTGTGCTCACACAAAAACGAGACATGAACACGCAGCCAATGAGAACACGCATAAGCCACGTGTACACACAAAACATGACAACTCGAAAGCACACAGCTAGTGTAAAACACAAGCTGTGTGCTATACAGTACGGGACAAAACATGACATGAAAGCACATGAAACAAGGCACACAGACAAGACAAAACAGGTGTGTCAGGGCTGTGTCGCAAAACCAAGAAATAGACTAGACAGAAGTGACAGAACCCTGACAGTCTCCCATCCAGGTACTAACAGGCTCAGCCCTGCTTAGCTTCAGTGGGCAACCAGTCTTGGGCTACAGGGTGATATGGCGGCTGGCCATATGGGCCAGAAGGGGCCTGCTGTGCCTCTGGTAGGCTCATAAGGCTGTTATCATCCATCCACATGGTTAATAACTGATACAAATACAAGAGAAGACTCCAGATCCAATCCCAGAGGAATCCAGCTCACCGGTCATCGGAAGTCTATTGGATGACGCGGCAACAATTTCAACGTTGAAATTTTCAGGTAAGACCATTTAAATTATAAAACCAAGCATCTAAACTCTAATTAATTAGTCAATAAGGGAAAACAATACATAAAATGTGTTTTAATGTTGCGTGACATGAATGTTGACATGAGATAACCGTATTGCAATTGTGTTTGTAAACGTTATATAGGCTATTACATTATTAGTCTATCGTTACGTTACATGCTTTATGTGAGCATTAACGTTGCTAATAAGCATGCTTTTACGTCTGAAGCTAATGGGGAAATTTAGTTTCTAGTTAAACGCAAAGTTAGCCTGTTAAAAGGACTTTTTCAACACTGCAAGACAGTAAAGGTCCTTTCACACTGGACGCGATTTTGACGCACGAATAATTCGCTCGATAGTTTTATTTTTTGATCAGCTGTTTGTGTAATGAGTGCTTCCACACCGAATGCGAATGTGCTGCGGCGAAAAAACGACTTTTATTTTTTTCGCTTCGATGTCGTTTTTTTTTTACTTTTGCGCCGACAGAAAAGGCTTCAGCCAATCACACACAAGGAAACAAAGGTGAAGCTTGTTGACGCTTTGGCCGCTCTGACGTAGCAGCATTATGCGCGAGAGAAGAGAAGTGTCACAACATGAAATGTAAACTAAAAACAAGTAATACATTGAAACTAGAAACCTTTTAGAATGACAGCATTTTTATATTGCCTATTCCGCATCTCAACGCATGCATACCCTATTATTTATGACATGACGTTGTTTCTTACCAGCAAAAGAACGAGGCATGGGATAAAATCATGGATAAAATAGCTGGGATAGTTGGTGTCTCCGGCGAGTTAATGAAGTGCTTTCTGATGATTTATAATATTTTTGACCAGGAGGGAAATAATTGATTTAGAATATTTTCAACATTCATGGTTGTGTGTTTCATATTATTTTTGCATGCATGTAGGCCACACACCAGAGCATGTGCGTAAATAAAGCGGAGCGGGGTGACGCTTAAATAGGCCTATAAGTTAAAAAACTCAAACATACGTTTTATATATACGTTTTTAATATAATGCTATATTTTTTATTTCATCTATGTTGATAGCTATATGAAAAGGGAACCGCATGAGATGAGTAAGGATCATAAGATGCCCAATAGGTTATATCGAAAACATTTGGAATGGGTCAGACATAATTTTGGCCACTTATTAAGTTTTGTTTTGTAGAGAGCCTTTCTTTAAAGTGAATTTCGTTTTGTATAAATTGTATCTTAATTTTAATCAGTGTTTCATCAACAAATTGCCTGGATTAATAGGAATAAGAAGCAAATATAGTAGACAATATAATTAGGACACGGAGGCGCCGGCGCGTGAACTGGAGCGCGTCTCATACCGAAAACTGACAGAAAACACTAGTTTATTAATAAACAATTCAAATGTTTAATGCATAATCCTTACTTTGGACGGTTCCTTGTGGCAAAGTTTTAGCTACTTTACAAGATTAGCATATTCAGCTTCAGACTCTCTGTTCTTTAAGATTGGGTGCACACAAAACCTTCTTTTCTGTCTTTTAAAGAAAACGAAAAGCTCGTCTTCACTGGATGATGATGATGATGATGATGATGATAATGAAGTGTCCGTGTTTTCTCAGCTGTCGGCGCAAAAGTTTTGGAATGTTGAAGCTCTGAACGTCGCAAATTCGCGTCGTGGCTGATGTGAATGGTTTTGACGCGAACTATTCGCACACGAACTATTCGCTTTTTCGTTACGCGTCCGGTGTGAAAGGGCCTTTAGGCTTCACTGCTATATCATAGGCCTACTCATATTGACTTGAGTGAAATATTCAATCCCAAGACGTATTTTATGGCTGCTTGGAAACCTAGGGATCTTGACTAGAATTTAAAATAAAATTCTGTGGGTTTGAACAAAGCTTGGCTGGATTTCATCCCACACGAGGAAGCTTATAATTATATTCATGCTGTCACGAAACTGCTCAGAGACACGACGGTTAAGATCCAAATGCAGCTTTAACAGGGACAATCCAGACACAATCTAATAAATAGGCAAAGGTCAAATACACAGGTAGGCAGTCCAAACGAACAAACAAACAAAACAGGAAAAACAGGCAGGGGTCAGAGGCAGACGAATAATCCAAGGAACAGGCAAGAAATCCAAAAACCGGGAGGATCCAAACCAGGGAGAAACGCTCGGGAATGCAGTGTAAAAACATACAAAACTTTGCAGTGAGTGAATGTGAAAACCAGGCTTATAAGGGGTGACCTAAACAAGGTAATGAGACGAATAAGGTGAATGCAATCTGTGATGACTCCGGGCAGTGAGTTATGGGAAATGTAGTTTGTGAGGGAGTGATAATAGTCTGGTGTGGAGTGCCCTCCGATCAGACGGGACATGAACAGTCTCTGGCTCGGCAGACGGGACGTGAACAGTCTCTGGCTCGGCAGACGGGACGTGAACAGTCTCTGGCTCGGCAGACGGGATGTGAACAGTCTCTGGCTCGGCAGACGGGACGTGAACAGTCTCTGGCTCGGCAGACGGGACGTGAACAGTCTCTGGCTCGGCAGACGGGATGTGAACAGTCTCTGGCTCGGCAGACGGGACATGAACAGTCTCTGGCTCGGCAGACGGGATGTGAACAGTCTCTGGCTCGGCAGACGGGACGTGAACAGTCTCTGGCTCGGCAGACGGGACGTGAACAGTCTCTGGCTCGGCAGACGGGACGTGAACAGTCTCTGGCTCGGCAGGACCGACGAGAAGACACTCAGGCTCGGCAGGGCTGACGTGAAGCGCAGGCTCGACAGGACTCACATGAAGCTGCCCAGGCTGAGCAGGCATGACGTGAAGATCAGGCTGAGCAGGCATGGCGTGAAGATCAGGCTGAGCAGGCATGGCGCGAAGATCAGGCTGGTCAGGCATGACGTGAAGATCAGGCTCGGCAGGGCTGACGTGAAGCCCAGGGTCGGCAGGGCTGACGTGGATATACTCAGAAATGGTGGCCACCTCGGGACATGGCTCTGGAATGGCGGTCTCGGCGGGACGAGACCCTGGAATGGCGATCTTCTTGGCCCTGCGCGCTGACATCAGTGGTGGCTTTGCCACGGTGGACACCAGTCCTGGACGCCCATAGACCGATCCGATGGCAAGCTTGATGGCTGGCGTGACATGAAGATCAGGCTGAGGGGATACTGCGGGTTCACGGAGCTCCTTCTCCTCCACAGTAAATGATGAACCGTTCAACAACAGCACCAGGTCAATATATTGTTCTAATGTCCCGTGAAGATCATGGTCAGGCATCAATGACCGGAGCGGTTCAGATAATCCTCCGCGGAAAAAGATCATCTGGCACTCTGTGCTCATTGAGGTAAGATGTGCCAGTTCAATAAACTCTACGACATATTCTTCAATCGACCGATTTCCCTGACGGAGACGCAGGATTTGGACTTTTGGACTCATAGTTGGCATCGCTGCTGGATCTCGGTGGGGCGAAGTTTTCTGTCACGAAACTGCTCAGAAACACGACGGTTAAGATCCAAATACAGCTTTAATAGGGACAATCCAGACACGTAATCCAATAAACAGGCAAAGAACAAATACACAGGTAGGCAGTCCAAACGAAGAAATAAACAAAACAGGCAAAACAGGCTGGGGTCAGAGGCAGAAGGATAATCCAAGGAACAGGCAAGAAATCCAAAAACTGGGAGACAGGAAACCAGGGAGAAACGCTCAGGAATGCAGTGTAACAACATACAAAACTTTGCCGTGAGTGAATGTGAAAACCAGGCTTATAAGGGGTGAGCTAAACAAGGTCAAGGGTGTCAAGGATTTCTGTGGTAAGTTTGTTTTATTACTTCCATGCTCTATGTCTTTGTTGAACAATCTAAAATTTGGTTTTGGGCTGTTTAGAGAGAGGGCCTGTTCACAAATCTGTCTTGTGCATGTTTCTCTCTGTTTATGGTTTAGGTTGAAGATGGCACAGAGAGGTAAGCCTTACAGTTGCTAATCTAGAAGCATTAGGTAAGTGTGTTTGAGAACGATGGTATGATCTGCAACACTGTCTTTTTTTATTACTGATTTATTACTGACTAGCTTTTTCTTTCTTTGTTGTTATTCAACAAGAGAGCACTCTCATTTATGAGAATCAAAAGGAAACCCTGAAATCCTTTTTTAAGGATGGAATGACACGAGTTTGTTCAGATTTAATACCAAGAGCTGCATTGGCTACTGGTTTGGACACCAGTGTCAAAGAAGTAATGTTTACTTTAGTGCCACACTAACAAACAAAATGTCAAATAAATATATCATTCTGCTGCACTGCTTGTATAAATGAAGTGTTTTGTTAACATTCAGTTTAATTGGTGTAATACTCTTTCTTTATTTTTTCTTTTTCAGAACTGGATTGGTAATTACAAAAGATCAGTAATTACAAAAGCTTCGTCTGAGCCCGGCCATCAAAGGCCAGAGTTCACATCAGAGAGCTGTGGCGCCTTACAAACTTTTTTGTAGGGACATACTCAGAAACAAAGGTGAGAGACAAAATTTAACGGCGGCTTTTAATTGTTATACAAAATGGTTTGTTGTTGTACATAGCGGCCCTGTTGACATCAGGGGTTTACAAGGGAAAACAGATTTTCAAGATACTATTTGGCAAGTACTTCACTCACGCAAGTTGCATTCATCAGTTTAAGACTGCTGTGTGTATTGAAAAGAATCAACAGGTCATCTACTTTACACGTTATTTTGTTTTTACAGAGTGGTTATAGAGAAAAGGGTTTCACAACCCAAGTAAACCAGTGTGTTGGACAGATTGTCGTTGTATTAATTAACTTTAAAAAAAGAGATGCTGACTCTAAAGTGGGGTAAGTTTTTTGTGCATCTATTTTTTCCTAAGGCAAAATGAATGATATTAAGGGCAGGTGGGCCATATTGGGGGAAGATGACAAGCAGAAATATTTTCAAGAGGCAGCAGCACTGAGGGCACATTGGCAGGCACAAGACCTTAGCCCTGAGATGAGGGATGCCCGAGTTAAAATGCATCTTAAGAAGCTGAAGTTAGAGGCTTGGACAGAGGCTTCATTTGCAAGGCATTAGTGGTATTATTGTAGTATTAGATGGAAGGATGATCAACAGCAATTGTGATGCGACAGAAAACTGGATTGTTTATCTGTAGATTTATTCATCATTTCAAATGAATTCATCCCAAATAAATATTCCAGCTGATTTTTGTTTACAAGGCTATCAACATCAAATATTCTCACATTGAATAAATTGTCAAAGCCTCATACCACCCTCTCAAACTAAATTTCTACTGGTTGGGCTAGTCTATTCAGATCAAGGTGGTCAATTGAAGCATTAGTAGTCACAAATGGCTATGAGTCAAATTATTAGTTGCATTTGGACTCTATGTAAACACAGCTAATGTATAGTAATGTAACCCTGGTGGTCCCTGACCACTTATTTGCCACATGTGACAACACTGTTTTCATATATTGCCAAGCCCTTTTATGAGTTGTTTCTTCAGTGTGTGTTGGATTTTTAAAAGGAGGTTTTGTCTATTTTGTGTATAATCATTTATTTACTATTTTTGTGGTTGTCTTCTTTATCTAAATATTGTAAAGGTGTCCAAGCTGGAGGATTTGCGTGTGGAAACAACCATTTTATCATTTGACCGCAAAAAGTCCACATTAGAGGTGTTTGAACTGAGCAGCAAAGGAGCCACTGATTTCCTTGATTCAACGGACACAGTGAACAACTTTGCACTGCATTTCAAAGGTATTGGACGAAATTAATCCCACAAAACCCAACCCTAACTCGGTACAATCTCTCCTCCAAGATCTGTTTGAGAGGAGAACTTTGGCTAATAAACTCCTTGTGAAAGAGCTGGGCCCAGATCAACCTGACATCTCCATCAGACAGCAGGCTAGCGATAAAGGGAAGCAATACGTGCAAGGCTTTTCTCGTTGCTGGTATACTAGAATGGCCTGGCTGGCTGGATGTAGTCATGCTAATGCCTTATTGTGCTTTCCGTGCTTACTTTTTAAAACTACGGGGACAGATCCAGCATGGACAGTTACTGGAGTGAGGGATATGAAACACCTGTCTGAGAAAGTAACGAAACACGAGAACACCAAGGTACACATGGATAATTCCGGTAAGCTAGTTATACTGGGAAGAGTTAAATTCGCTACACAGCTTGACAAAGGCGTTGGATAAAAAAACGGCACATCTTATCCAAAATAATCGATTGTGTGAAATTTTGTGGGGCTTTTGAGGTGGCCTTGCGTGGGCATGACAAGACTGACACCTCGAACAATCCCGGCATTTTCAGGGGGCTGATGGACTTCGTTGCCTCATTTGACAGCGTGCTGGAGGATCGCCTTAAGACAGCCACTGTTTTTAAAGGTAGCCTACACCAAAGACCCAAAAAACAAGCTGTTAGACTGCATGCTGTCAGTGCTGAAGGATTACATTCTGGAGGAAGTAAAGCGTGCAGATTTCATCGCCATAAAAGGCATCAAGCTTTTATTTTGGCGAAAAACATGGTTTACAAACTCGTCTCATTACAATTCTGATAAAATGCGTAATCGTCAAATATGCAGATGTGGAAATAATGGATAACTGGATAGTGGGTAAGTGTTCTGAAAGTAGCCTAGTTCTGCTTACCACAGTTCTCTGCACTCACTTATTTCTCTCCTTATCCTACTCACTATCCTCATCAACCACTTGAAGGGCCTTTGAAGTTAATTTTTTTTTCACGCTATTTCTCTGCACATTCCTTGCGTTTCTTCTCCATCGCTCTGACTATTTTGACAGATACACACTGACATTGCTCGCTCACTCAGAGCTCAAAGGGGGAGGTGTTTAAAGATGTTATTGGACCAGCCCAGTGTCAATCAAGAAAATAACCAATGGGCCGCTGATCTACGTGTTTCATGTGCCGGTCTGTGAGAAAAAAAAACAAACCTACGCTGACTTTTTTGTCCAATGCATTACACCGGCACAAAGATCCCAGTGCTGCCAATTAAGCAAAACAAAACGCAATGGTCCGTCGATGTACGAGTTTTATGGGCCGTTCAGACAAAAACAATTTTTTTTAAGTATGAGATGTATCGGCCCACCAAGCACGTCGGCCCACCGGGAAAATGCCCGGTATGCCCGATGGCTAGTCCAGCCCTGACTACAGCAAGGTAAATCTGAAAACCAAACGGGACGCTTTTCCACTGCCACAAGTGGATAAGAGTTTCGATTTGTTACTAGGTGTCCAGTTTTTCTCAAGCATTGACCTGGCCAGTGGTTATCACCAGGTAGCTGTTGCAGAAAAGGATCGGCTTAAAACAGCCTTTACCACACCATTTGGGCTGTACGAACATCTGAGAATGCCAATGGGGGTGTGCAATGGTCCCGCTACTTAATGCAAACCACCATGAGTGATCTAATTTTTCAGATTGTATATTTGGAGGACATCTTGGTGTTCTCAAAAACGTTTCCCGAGCATTTGGAGAGGTTGGGGACTGTGTTGATAAGGCTGCAGGAGACCGGACTTAAAGTCAAAGTAGGGAAATGTCACTTCCTACAGAAGGGATAGGCAACGTCGATCCTGGAGTGCCGCTGTCCTGCAGAGTTTAGTTCCAACCCTAATCAAACACACCTGAGCAAGCTAATCAATGTCTTCAGGATTACTAATGCTAAAGGCAGGCGAGTTTATATCAGGGTTGGAGCTAAACTCTGCAGGACAGCGGCACTCCAGGATCTACGTTACCTATTCCTGGTCTACAGTGACGTTTTGGGACATCACATATCCGCTGAGGGTATTGCCACCGACCCTAACAAGACCTTTGCTGTGAAGCAGTGGGCGGCACTGTGACGGCCCCCAGCTCTAGTGTTTTTACTACACGTGTTGGCATGCGGAATCTCCTACCTTTGTTTGATTTGATTACAGATGAGCTACACCTGAGCGCACCCTGCTTGCACTATAAAGGGCTGAAGGAACCATTCCCGGGCGCACACAGAGACTGAGAACAGAAGCGAAGCACCACCGTGCTTTCTGTCTTCGAAACATCTGCCCACTTGCTGTCCACCCGGCAGTACTGAAGTGACCGCCCGTAACAGGCACCCACTACTCTGAAAGCTCTGAGAACGTTTCCCGAGCATTTGGAGAGGTTGGGGACTGTGTTGTTAGTTAAGGCTGCAGGAGACCGGACTTAAAGTCAAAGTAGGGAAATGTCACTTCCTACAGTCTACAGTGACGTTTTTGGGACATCAGATATCCGCTGATGGTATTGCCACCGACCCTAACAAGATCTCTGGTGTGAAGCAGTGGGCAGTACCCTCTTCTCTGAAAGCTCTGAGGTCATTCCTCGGTTTCTGCGGGTACTATAGGAGATTTGTCCCTGGCTTCGCAAAAATCACAGGGCATGATTTAGTCAACCAGTGTCTGAACGAGGGACCTCCAGCTAAAGTTAACCACAAGGTAATCGCTGCATGAATTAGTCAACTAGTGTCTGAACAAGGGACCTCCAGCTAAAGTAAGGTGGGTGGGTGGAGTCCTGAGTGTCAGGCATCCTTTGATGCTTTGAAGGAGAAACTAACTAGTGCGCCCGTGCTCAGATTTGCTGATTTCTCTGCCCCATTTATCCTTGAGACTGACACAAGCCATCAGGGCTTAGGAGCTGTTCTTCTGCAGCAGCAAGAGGGAAAGAAAAGAGTGATCTCTTATGCGAGCCGAAGGTTGCGGAATGCTGAAAGGAATGACAAAAATTATAGCAGCATGAAGTTGGAGCTGCTGAGCCTCAAGTGGGCAGTAACTGATAAATTCAGGGGCTACTTGCTGGGTTCTAAATTTACCATAATAATGGATAATAACCCACTATGTCACCTAAACACTGCCAAATTAGGAGCCCTGGAACAGAGATGGGTGGCACAGTTAGCGGCATTTGATTTTGATGTCCAAAACCGACCTGGTCGGTGTAATCAAGTCGCTGATGCATTGTCTAGGCAGCTGTCTTGGCAGGGGAGCCCGTGGTAGACATGGAAGATGCCGAATCTGATGACTGTGTGACTATTTGTAGCCTGGCACAATGTGGGACTGCTCTTGATGCTGAATTGATTATAGCTGGAATAGAGAGGTGCGAGGTCCGGCAGATGCGCGCCGTGGAAACACGTGGGCTGGCGAGCACTGAGGCAGTTTGGCCTGGTTATTCTAATGACCAGTTGGCCACGTTTCAGACTCAAGATCCAGTGCTGAAGGAGTTCAAGATCTTTGGGACCAGAAACGTAAACCTGCAGGCTTGGAAGTAAAAACACTGTCAAAATCCATACGATCGTTGCTGAAGCAGTGGAGCCGACTAAGGGAAAAGGAAGGTATTGTTGTACCGGGAAGTGGAGGATGTGCGTCATGGAGAGTGCTTCCAACTGTTAGTCCCCACCTGCTTGAAAACCCAGGTGCATGCTGGTATGGGGCATCAGGGAATTGAAAGGACGCTGCAACTGCTGAAACCAAGATGTTACTGGATGGGAATATATGGGGATGTTGAGCAATGGATAAAGAATTGTCAGCGCTGTGTTCTCACTAAAATGCCTCAGCCTAACACCGTGTCCTAACTACACGCGACGCGATAAAATTCCAGCGACAGCAAGTGTGTCTGTCCACACTAGACGCGACGCGACTGTGAGACGCCACACGTCAATCAAAAATCACAGCCATTCAGAACAGCGTGTGGGCGGAGTCTCTCTGTGAAAGCGCACTGCTGGCCCGCACTCGCATTGGAAATGGGTAAGGTCATAATCAAATCAAGAAATAACATTATTAAAAATCTAAACATTAACAAAATATACTCATTGACTAATTTTGTTATAAAGTACAGTTGTATGTTTGCATAGAATTCAGTTTGAACGCTAAATATGCTTTCAAAATCTGAGGTAAATTATCCATTATCGCTTGTGGCACAGTGACCTATTTTTAACTAAAAATAAATAATGTGTACTCATAACCATTGTAATTTCTTGACACGCAGAACTTCCATCCAATGAGATCTCTATGTGGGCGGATCTGTCAGCCGCGACGTCGCAGAAATAGGAACCGTTTCTAAATTAGAAACTTTGCGTGTCGCCGTCGCGTCTGGTTAGGACAAAAACTCTGATTAACATGGAAAAGATACCTTTTATCGCGTGTCGCGGCGCGTGTAGTTAGGACACGGTGTCAAGTACACCCGCCCATGAAGTCATTCCTTGCTAGCCGGCCTTTAGAGGTGGTGGGCGTAGATTTCACTTTACTGGAGCCAGCCACTGACAGAAGGGAGAATGTCTTAGTTGTCACTGATTTGTTCACCAAGTTCACGCAGGCTTTCGTAACGCTGGAACAGAAAGCTGACACAACAGCTAAAGTTCTCTTGAGGGGGTGGTTCATGAAATTCGGAGTCCCAGAACGGCTACATGCAGACCAGGGGCGAAATTTTAAAATTTTGCAGAATTGTGCAAATTGTATGGGGTTAAGAAAAGCCGTACCACTCCCTATCATCCGACTGGAAACGCCCAGTCCCGAGACCAAAAGACGGTGGCTTGAACATCTAGCCGAGCTGGTCTATGCGTACAACATTACCTCATATTCGACAACAGGGTATTCTCCTTTCTATCTGTTGTTCGGCATGGACCCTCATTTGCCTTTGGATGCACTGTTGGGACGAGAATCGGGGCTAAGCCGACTCATGACTGGTGAGTGGTGCATCAGAGACAGCTGAAGGAGGCTCATGAACGTGCCAAGGTCTATGCTGAGAAAAAAGCAGCAGAGCTAATTGAGCATTCTCAGGATAAAGTGTATTGTCCATCCATTGAGGTAAGCCAGATAGTATACCTGAGGAATCAGCCACTAGGAAGGTATAAAATCTAGGACGGTTGGCATTTGAGCCAATACCGGGTGATAGAGATTCAAGGGACCACTCATACAGTGGAGCCTGTGGAAGGAGGGCCCATCAAAAGAGTGAATCGGGTGGATCTCAGACCCTGTTTGCATGTCCCTACTCCAGTGGCCCACAAGGGGAATGTTGAGTAGGGTTGCCAACCGTTCCGTATAATACGGAATCGTTCCGTATTTGACACATGAAAGGCTTGTTCCGTATTGAACTGATACGGAACGCACTTTGTTCCGTATTTTTGAGAATCAATTCAGTGCAAATCCATGACAGACGCATAGCTTCTATGTCAGACAGACTATGATGAATGAACGAAGACCCGCTGCTATAATGGCAAATTCGGGGACTTGGCGCCACCTTGACGGGCTCTGACGTGTAATGACGTAGAGTTGGCTCATTGGTCGCACGTCAGAGGCGCCCGCGCCATTGGATGTGCAGTTGCCGTAGCGCAGCCTATGAGCGAGCCAGACGCTCAATGTGCAAGCTGTGCAGCTGCAAATGCGTTTTACAGGCTTCAGTTAATCGAGTAAAATATGTTTCCGAAGACATTTGTAGGCTATGATAAGAAAAACTACTAAAATTAAAAAATATATTTTTTTGCACTGGAAAGAACATTCTAGAAGTCTAATTCTATTGAATAAGTTCGCACAAGGCTACAGAAAACGGTTGTGTTTATTTTTCTTCAAATGCAGTCTAAGCCGATGAGTTTCGAATGTTATATGTTGTTAAAAATAAAACGTATTATAATCTAAACAAAATACATGGTTCATTTTTGGCAAAATGATCATGATAGCCTTTATATATCTGTGTGTTTAAGTCTTGTATATTGATTAAGCCTACTTTGCTATTCTATAAATATATAGGCCTAATAAGTTGCATTATAATATGATATAAAATGTATGAATTTCAGGGATTAGTTTTCGAAACACCCCCCCCCCCCCCCCGTTCCTTATTTCCATTTCAGAAAGTTGGCAACCCTAATGTTGAGCCTAATGTGGAAGTGGATGAGGTTTCAACAGTGGATGTGGACAATGAGAGTTTGGAGGATGTAGTGCACGTGGAATGTACTGGCCCAAGTGTGGTTGAAAGTCTTGTACGGACTGAAACTGAAGCTGAAAACGAGATGAAAGCTCCAGAGGTGTCTCCTTGTGATCCCGAGGTTCCGGCTGGAATAGACCTTGGGGGAGGGTTTCAGGAGGAAGGTGGGGTTTCTAGTTTGCCCACAATTCGAAGGAGTACCAGATCTAATGTGGGTCAACATTCAAATCCACACCATGAGCCTAGATCAGCCATAAATCACAAAGCTGAGAAACTCTTATGCTGTTACCGAGGGCGTTGACATGTCGGCAGGGGAGAATGTAGCCGGGTGGTATTTGAACTTATAAGAAAGAGAGTACTTCCCCTTTAAGCAAAGCGAGCCCTGATGATGACGTGTTAATAGCGCAATACAGAGAAAGACGGCTAAAGTAGTGCATTAGAGACGAATCCAGTCGTGTGTCAAGTTGAGTATCATCCTTGATTTAATCTATGTTTTATTTGAGTACATGTGATGATTATCATTTAATCTGGTGTAATAGGCGGTGTTCGTTTCATCCTGTGTATATGTATAATATGTACTTTGTGGTTAGAGTTCGAGATGATCGAAGATGTTTGATCGATAAATGTGTTGGCATTACGAAGTCTCTATAAAAGAGTTTGGTAAGTCGTTAATGTAATGTGTATGTGCATAACAAATGTGAATGACGTGCATAATATCATGTGTAGGCCTATGTTATATTTGATTTTTGTGAAATGGTGTTTGAATGCACATGATGAAAATGCTGACAGTGGTTTTGTGTTTGTGTAGGGTGCCACTACCGTGTTTGTGTTTGCTTATAAAGTGTATTGTTTCACCCCAAAAGTGTGCCCTAACATTCGTAACAATTGAAATTCTGAGAAATTGACACTTTATAAGGCTTTACTGAATTTTCTGTGAAGATATTTTTTGTGAACTATTTATTTGAAGTTTACACACTTGGTTATATAATTATAGTGACCCCGTGTGGGGAATTTGAGTAGTGTGGTTGAGGTTGAGTCATACTAAATTATCACTTGTTATTTCTTGAACCATTCAGTTCAAAGCATTGAAGATCTTAACAAAGAAAATTTAAACAATTGATTGAATTAATAGAAAAAAATAAAGCAAATCTAAAACATGGTTCAGTGTCAATTGATTTATTTTGTTAACTGGCAACACTGCGATTTCCTTGTAATCCTTCTCACAATGTCACTGAATTCACCATAAACTATTCATCTTAACAGTTTATGATGTTGATGTATGTGGTATCATTGTAATCCTTGACCATCAACACATAGGGGTAGACATCACATTTTCTATTTCATCATCTTTGGTTCAGAAGATATAATACAAAATATATAATTCAGTTATGGCAGAAAGTAAAATGGCCGCCACGAGGCGTTTTTGCGATTGCTCCATTTCTGAAAATGTCCAGGGCCGCAAACTGTACATGTGTACCAAGTTTCATGCTTTTATGAAAAAGTGAACATAATTTTTACGTCACCTGGACTATGACAATTGGAGTGAAGAAGAGATCGTTTCATTCTTACATTTAAGGGTTCCTACACATTTTCCATTTCAAAATTCCATACTTTCCAGACTCAAATTTCCAAACCTCTCTGTAGACTTTCAGACCGTATTCAAAAAGTGCCACTATTATGCTTTTTCGAATATTCCCTTTCATGCAATGTGTAATGCAGCTATCTGCAAAGTTCTGCTATAAATAAAGTTACTCAAAAGAAAGAATCGACACTGAACAGCCTAAACGAGTCATCAGGAATTTGAATCCCACTTCCGTGACGGCTACACGTCACTGGGTAACACATTTGCCTAATGCCCACCTATGTTCTACGTTGTCCACCCGCGAACAACTTGACCCGCCCTCAAACACTGTAGCTGGTTCTTGTTGTGTATGTCGAGAATACTCTGTTTTCTACTCTGCAAAAGCAAATTCTCTTTTTAAACACTTCGAAAGGATGAGGATGTGAAGAGTCTGGTTAAAATTACCACAGCGATACAACAGCAGTGCAACCTTTTGACGAAAGGTTGCACTGCTGTCTCCATGAAGTCTAAATGAGGTTTACAAAATGATGTCCATTAAAGATGGGACAGTACCCACTTTATCAGTAAGTATTAGGGGTGTAACGGTACATGTATTCGTATTGAACCGTTTCGGTTCGAGGCTTCCGGTTCGGTACGCATACAAACCGAACGATTCCTTGGACCATTTTTCCTGCCGACAAAATTCACGCTGGCGCGATCACCACAACGTTGCGCAACATCAAATGGCAAGCGTAATGAAAGCGGAACGAAACTGCGCTATTGTGCTTCACGGATCGTTTATCAGTTCGGAGCAGCAACATTTGTGCAGCGGGAGCCTATCTCGATCAAGCGACACTGTTACAACCGTTACAACACAGCGCTAAGAGATCCAGTAAAGAAAACATTTGAGTTCGCCACTGAAGTAATAACATCGCTGCGAGATCTAGTGAGAAGCATTCACATTTCTCCGTTATTAACCGTAGATCTCTATTAGATCAAACAGCGCTGACGTGGACACCAGGAGAAATATTGTGCCGTGAATGAACTAGTAATACTTTACGTCCACAGACCAGCAACATTCACCATGGATTTAATATAGTAGGCTAACACCAGTTTGGCTGGAATAGTGAAATGCTTTCAAGTACTCCACACATCTTTTTCCAGCACTTCAAAACTCAAATATTATATAAATAAATAGCCTATATGAAGAGTTCAGATGCAAAAGCCTCTATAAGTGCCATTTGAAATTTTCTTCTAGAATGATCATTTTTATGAAGCTTGTACATTTAAGTTCAGTAATTTCACTCAAATGACAATTAATAGGCAATCTTCATTGCCATTTAAGTGAAATTACTGAACTTAAATATACAAGCTTGATAAAAATGATCATTCTAGAAGAAAATTTCAAATGGCTTTTGCATCTAAACTCTTCATATATTTAAATGTTATTTTTAATGTGATGACCAAAACATTATTTGTTCATCCTTCAAAGATGACCCCCATTTATAAACCTGAAAGTTTCAAGATGTAGGAAAACTCACTTATTTAAAAAATATTTTTTTCTTTTAACAAATAGGAAATTTCTCTGGCATTTCTTACTTTTTGCTGTATCGAAAACGTACCGAACCGTGACTTTAAAACCGAGGTACGTACCGAACCGTGATTTTTGTGTACCGTTACACCCCTAGTAAGTATGATTATTTATTGATGTATATATTTTCTACTGGGTGTTCTTCTAGCGTATCACTGAGAAACGTCCTGCTCAAGTCGTGCTTGCGATGGAGGTTCGGGTTGAATAACTAGTTCTTCCAATGTTTCATCATCGGACTCGAGCTCGGATTGATACAGTAAAATCGACAACATTGTTACTGTATTTACAGTGTGTACAATCGCTATAGGGGGTAATATGGGTATTTAGGTTCCGACAAGCACTGTAAGTGGTAGACCAATCACAGCAGACTGTTCTGTCTGGCCAATCAGAGTATCATTGCAAAATGTGGTGATGTGCAATGTACATTTTGAGAAAATGAAAGCGTTTTTTTGTAGGAGACCTCCAAAGCAAAATTAGTATTTTCAGCCCCCCAAAAAATGGCAGTTATTTATATCTTTTGCTGGAGTGTCAGACAGTAGATATAGGTTATATATATAACCATAGACTGTAAAAAAAAAGATGGACAACGCCCCTTCGCTCTCTTCCATTGGTCAGAAGTGAAGCCGCCAGTATCCCGATATGGCGCTGACATCTTGGGACTTGAGTCTGCGCAGAAGCGATTTCGGGACCAGACCTGCGCAGTCGTGAGGCAGGAAGTAAAGTCGTGAAATCAAGGCCCCGCCCTCACTCTCGCTGAATCAATCACAAGCACACGCTCCTGCACTTTTTTTAAAATTAATTATAGAAATTTAGATATTACATTTAAAGCTCCAATCTCCTCAGTCCTCCGAAGATCCCGAAAAAAAGTCTGTTGGTGCTTCAGTAACTACTTCACTCAGAGAACCTGTCAATCACAGCTGTCAATCATGACGTCAATCATGACGTCACACTATCGCATCAAATAACTAACTAAAAACAAACTTATTTTAAAAACAAACACTTGAACTTACATCAGCGTGATAAAAACTATAGTAAATGACAGAAACCATATTTGGAAAAACGATATTTGAAGTGTAATTTAATTGTTTAGTTGGTCTCACCGTTGAATAACATGGGGAGGCGGGGTTTATGAGCTATACTAGGGCCGGCCACCGGGGGGCGATCGAGACGCTTTGGCTTCACTTTTCAGGGCTTGTGCGGCAAGCTTGTATAAAACTAGAAATTGTAATGCGTAAGCAAAAGTCTGTAAATATACAGTACTGTGCACAAGTCTTAGGCACGTTAGTATTTACACACCCCAAAAAGTGGTTTTAAGCCAGTTATTTATATATTTTACTGTAGTGTGTCAGTAGGAAATATCAGCTTACATTTCCAAACATTGATTTTGCCATTAATTGTAAAGATTTTTGTATGCACAAGGAGTGACATATACAGTAGTGGAGAATGACACGAAATGGGCTGATGGCACAATATTGTCTATGCTAAGTTTAATGGTTTCTCGTGCGCACACGAAAGTCTGTATATATATTTTTTTGCAAAGGTCCTTTTAGAGGCTCTGTAATATGGTGCTAAGAATATCATGAGAAGAAACCCAATCATTCAGTTGTGTTTGACAATCACTAAATAATCGCTAAACAGCTGCCATGAAAACACACTTCTTGTATGATAAATTTATTTTGATTAAATTATTTTAAATTCATTAGATTTTCTATTATAGAAAACGTCTCAGGTTACAACTGTAACCTAAGTTCCCTGAGCCAACAGCCCCAGCCCCACATAATAAATATAGAAACATCTCGCAGCACGAATGTACCAATACAAATAACATCTCCAGTTAACTAGCTGAGCATCAATTTTGTTCGTTAGTTTAATAAGAGGCGATCTAGTGCTGAAATGTGTGGGGTTTTTTTTTTTAATTATACCGATGCAATTTCTAAACGGCCACTTAAACTCATGTGCCCCCCAGGGTGAAGGAGGATAGCCACAGAGCCAGTTTTACCAGTCTATGGTTTTACCCCATCAGTTTTGCCCGCGCATGCTCCGTCACATTTAATTTTCAAATCTATAATATGGATGCACACAAGCATTGTTTTATTTCAGAAAAGGAGCCCGAAGCCCTGCGAGCAACAGCAGGAGTAAAAAAACACATGCTCAGTTTGTTGCAACCCGTTTAACGGAATATTACGTTTAAAACAAACTGAACAGCTACAATGACAATGAAAAAAATATATAACACGGACAACTGCCACTAATTATCAAACCTTTTAAATCACGAGCAAAATATGCAATTGTACCTTTAGCCTCAGTAGAGCTGCGCAATCTTCTTTTCGACGAGTGAAACCACCTCAGCAGTTAAGGTCTTTGCACGGTGAAATTTTCGCACGTTAAAAAAATAAATACTATGACCCCACGACGTTGTCAATCACGTTTGCACAATGCTTCCTTAAAGGAGAACTCCGGTCAATTTTAACATTGAGCTAATTTTTTTGTACATTTGGAGTGCTGTCAGTACAGACAAAAACGACAAAAATCGGTGTTGCCTACACCGTGTTATCCTCTTTTTAAAATTCGCACCCTGTTGACTTCAATGTGGCAAGTTCTAAACCTGCTTTTAGCCTCTTAACATCCTTAATGTGTCATTACAAGTGCACAGCCATGTGAGTGGTGTTATTAAGAGTGACCACGGTCAATCTGACTGCAGTAGATGTGAAAGATATTAATAAAAATGATGTTAATTCAGCCAGCTCACATACCTGTATTTACTTCCTGTTTTCGTTCGAAGTCCACAGTAGTCGATTGTCGAGTTCGCGTGCGCGATCTGTGGACTTCGAACGAAAACAGGAAGTAAATACAGGTATGTGAGCTGGCTGTCATTCTTAATAACACCACTCACATGGCTGTGCACTTGTAATGACAAATCAAGGATGTTAAGAGGCTAAAAGCAGGTTTAGAACTTGCCCCATTGAAGTCACCAGGGTGCGAATTTTAAAAAGAGGATAACACGGTGTAGGCAACACCGATTTTTTTCATTTTTGTCTGTACTGACAGCACTCCAAATGTACAAAAAAATGAGCTCAATGTTAAAATTGACCGGAGTTCTCCTTTAAAGGTTCTCTAAGCGATCCTGGGTGACGTCACTTCTTGTTGACGTTCGAACTATTGTCAAACAAAACGGAGGCTAGCTAGACCCCAGCACACTAACCCCCCAAACCACACCCCCAAGACCTTCTTGTCGGTCATTGGCTGGAACAGTTTGTTATGTTTCGGGGAGCGGGTCGCAGCAGTTTGTTTTTGTTGCTGTTTGTGGAGCCTGGGCTGTCTACAGAGATCACGTTTCTTTACAGTGTGTTCAGGGGACAGGCAGCCAGCGGATAGTGAGGAGATGTTTGCTGTATGTGACAAAACATGTTTTGGCCTAAAAAACGCGTGACATCGCTTAGAGCACCTTTAACATTCGTCTGCCATATAACGATTAGGATCGGATTCGACTTTCTGCGTTTTTCGCATCCATAGCAAGTATTCTGAAAGGTGTTTTGACATTTAGAACCACCGAAAGAAGAATACGAAAAAAACCCGCATACGAATATTTCAGACCTTCTCTGATTTCAAACGACCAATCAAAATTCGACTTTTCCTAAGACTGTCCTTAACTAAAATATTGCTATTTTAGCTTGATATTCACTGTAGGAAGAAAATGCCGTTGGCTAATGTGATTTTTAAATAGCATATTTTATCATTAAAATCACTTTAACATTTGATCTGAGGGGGCGAGGGAGTCCAGTAGAGGGGGCATAATTCACTAGCTTTAATGAGAATTGTATATTTTAAAGGCCTACATTAAAGTGTATTTCGTTTTTTTATTTTTATATTTTACATTTATTTCTTGAATGCTACTGTTAAATCTCCTGTAGCTGGAAAAAAAATAAACCAATGTTTATTTAATTTGTATATAGGCCTAATGTTGTTTATATGAAACTTTCTTTGTTCTTATATTTTTAATAACAGATTGGTTACCTGAGTACATATGTATAAAGTACGGTCACACTGTGTGATTGTGAATTTTAATTGCTTTTATATCACAGACTTTTGTCTTTTCTGTTCTTTTACAGATCACTATTGCACACCAAGTAAGCAAAACATTTTTGATTTCATTTATTTCATTTCTGCAAACAACTTGCACCACTTGCACTTGCACAATGACATCACGCTGGTCAAAGAGGCGGAAAATTAAATCAATGGTTAGGGCCACAGAGTCAGAAATCCTGCAGCAGAATGAGAAAACCTATACTGGTTCCAACATGTAAGGCAACTCTGTTGCAGAACTGGAACATGTTGAATTCCCAAGTGTACCATTAAGCCCCATTTACACCTGGTATTAAAATGCGATCTGTATCCAGATGAGTTATCCGGATAATAAGTGTTCTGATCTTACCTTTGCGTTTACACCTTGTATTTTTAATGCGTCCTCGTTATCCACATTGAGTTCGGATCTCGTGACACCTGCGCGTGAGCACTGAGGTGGCGGGAAATCAGCTGTAGTTTGTCAACATGGCAGGTGTAGTATCGTTAGAGATGCTATTACTGTACCGCCTGTTTCTACCTTTTCTCTGTCGCGGTAGGGGTCATTTTCAACGTTTTTCTATTAGGAGCAAACAGAAAAGACGACAGGCCCTGTTTGCAGCTGTTGTTTTTGCGGCTACTGTGAATGCTACGACAGTGAACCGTTAACGTTACTTCTGAGGGGTGTGGTTTTCGCGGGCAGAGGATGACGTTTGGCAGGTACGAATGCCATCACGTCGTACGGATTGCGTTTACACCTAGTAAAGATCCGAACACAATGCGAGCCAGACTACCTCCAGATGTGGTAAGGCAGATCCGATCACAACGTTACACCTTGCATTAACATGCGTTTTTTATTATCCGGATAACTTATCTGGATACAGATCGCATTTTAATACTAGGTGTAAATGGACCCCATTTACACCTGGTATTAAAATGCGATCTCTATCCAGATAAGAGTCAGGTGTTTCAGAATCTAGCTCAGTTGTGGACCAACCAGGGGCCTCATTTATAACCGTTGCGTACGCACAAAACAGGCCCTGAAAGAGGCGTACGCCACTTCCGACGCATAAGTTGTGATTTATAAAAACAAACTTAACGGAAAAATGTGCGCACCTGCATGCAAACTGACCCATGCGTACGAACGTTTTGGAGACGGAGCAGTTTGGCGACACCGATGGTGAGCTGGAGTTAAATGTATTTTTGATAACTTTTAGACAGAAAATCTAAAGAAAATTATACATAGGCTATTCAGAAAGATAATACAAATATAATTTCACTCACCAAGTATATCACTTGAGGCAAATATTCATCCCTTCTTAAATGTCCGCGCCAGCGAGCGCGTTGTGCCGTTTAGTGAAACTAACGCCTATCTAACGACAGAGTCCTAATCATAAAAACAGTGCATGTTCACAATAACAGTTTAAATAAATAAAAGAATGATTTAAACTGTTTTACTTCTGATATAAACATTTAGATTAAATATGCCATTGTCATTGATGGAGTTAAACACTTAAACATGAAATAATTACTGAGAAGTTACAACATTTTTTATATTCAATAAATATATAAATATTTGTTGTGAATGCAATGCTTTTGAACACTTTTCCTCTGGCATGCTGTGTTTTAATGTTTTAACTAAAGAGATAATTGCTTATAGCAGATTGTCTGAGAAAATAGTTCCGTGCAAATAATGCACAACAGTCTATCTGTTTCCATTAAAAATATAAATCAATAAAAAATACTATTTGGTCAGTGGAAAAGATTGTGAAAACTTTCTCTGAAATGTATTTTACACTATTTGATTTATTTATTCAAAAACAAGGCAAGGAAAGGCTACTAAATTATTTTTATTAATGTAGGCTAATGTGACGGCACATCTGTATTAGGCTATTTCATATTTTCCTGGCCATATTTTCATGTCTTGTACCATTAAACATGTTATCACGTGGATGAATAATCATATGCAAATGATATGCGCGTTGTAAGCTCCATATGGTTATTTCGGGGTGGAGACGCATGTGCGCACAATCTTCCGCTGACTGGGATTTATCGGGATTTATAAAGTGAATTCTGCGCAGGTTCTGGCGTACGCACGGTTTTATAAATCTGAATATTTTTTTACGTACGCTATTTTTGGCTTTTGGGCGCACGTACACTTTCAGTAAGGATCCTACGCACAGTTTTATAAATGAGGCCCCTGGTATAGTGGAACTTGAGCAGAGGTCAGCATTCAGTGAGTCCCATCTCTCATTGAACCCTGTTTACGACTGTCCATCAGCTAGGCCTGTTGATTCAGAATCAGATGATTCTGATGCTGAAGCTCCAACATCAGAGTTAGTGACGAGCCTAAGATTTTGGGCCTCTTCCTTTTCTGTCTCATTAGCAGCATTGACTGCACTTTTGAGCATTTTGCGAGTGTTTCATCCAGAATTGCCAAGAGATGCTCGGACAATTCTCAAGACACAAGGTGAAATAAAAACTGAGAAAATGGAAGGTGGGGAATATTATCACTTTGGCCTAGCTACTGGATTGATGTCAAAACTGAAATCTTTGAAGCTGCCCGCTAATTTGACCACAATTAAGCTGCAGTTCAGTATAGATGGTTTACCACTATTCCGAAGCAGCAGAACTCAGTTCTGGCCCATTCTAGCTACCGTTAATGTTGATTACAGAAAATCGCCATTCCTTGTCGGCCTCTTCTGTGGCTTTACCAAACCAAAGAGTGTCTTTGAGTTCTTGGGCCCATTTATTGAGGACCTTAGTGGCATTCTAAAAAATGGCATTGTTCACAATGGGCAGCAGATTATGGCAGAAGTGTGCTCATTTATATGCAACGCCCCAGTATGAGCTTTTATTAAAATATAAAAAGCCACAACGGTTATTCAGGTTGCGACAAGTGTTTTCAAGTGGGTGAATGGCACAACAAGATGACATATCCGGAAACAAATGTTAGATTGTGGACAGACAGACTTTAACTCTATGACTGATGATGAACACCACTTAAAACAAACACTGTCCCCGCTAGCTAGTCTGGTCAAAATGTCGACAATGTTCCCATTAGATTACATGCACTTGTGCTGTCTTGGGGTAACCAGGAAGTTGCTATATATTTGGATGAGGGGCAAATCACTGGCAACTAGGTTGTCAAGTAAATCAATCGAAGAGATATCCATTAAATTGAAGGGACTAGGACCTTACACTTCTTCTGAGTTCAGTCGGAAACCCAGGCACCTCTCTGAAATAGATCGGTGGAAGGCTACAGAGCTTCGATATTTCATGCTTTATGCTGGCCCAGTAGTCCTGAAAAATACCATTGCCCTTGAAATTTATGAAAACTTTGTTACTTTCTGTGGCCATGCATCTGCTGTTGTCTCCTGGAACATCAGAGGAAATGATTGATTGCGCTCAGGGATTGTTGACTTCATTCGTAACTCACTTTGGGCATCTATATGGGAAAGGTGAAATTACCTACAATGTCCATCAGCTGACACACCTGCCGTCAGAATACCGTCTGTTTGGTCCCTTGGACAACATATCTGCATTTCCTTACGAGAATTATTTAGTGCAACTGAAGCACCTATTGCGCAAGCCTCACTTGCCTTTACAGCAAGTAGTAAAAAAGGCTCTCAGAGTCACCTGCACCGACCTTGGACACAGTGAAGAAAGGACAAAAATTCATGCATCCTCATTATGATGGTCCATTGATCTCTTCATTAAGCTATGGGGACCAGTACCGTAAGCTTGTTACGGAAAAGTACACATTATCATCTAGGTCTGGGGATAACTGTTTTCAAATTGTAGATGACATTGCCGTTGTTGAAAACATTGTCAGGGTAGGTCAGGTGACTTACATAATTTTTCGAAAGTTTACCAAGAAAGAGTCCTATGGCCAGTATCCCTTTCCATCTGCAAACAGCGCCGCCGCTCCCACCACGCGCATCACGCGCTGTGCGTAGGGCACCAAGTGCTGAGGGGGCACCAAAAATAGCCTAATGAAAAACCAATCATCAAACTTCTTGTTATAATCAGATTCAGCGCGTTCTTCCTCTTCATTCCGCAGCGGCGCCGAGCAGAGACAGAGAGCACGTCAGAAACACAGGACAGGGTGTGTGTGTGTGTGTGTGTGTGTGTGATGTGTTCATGTGTGTGTTCATCTGAGCCTCATTGGTCTGTCACTGCTCGTCAATGTCAGAATATTTGAGATGACCAATCAAATCAAAGTAGGCGGGCTTAATGTTCACAGACGCTGAGCGCGAATTTTAACAGTGCATCTCGACGCTTCAGTGTACGGTCAAGTGCGAGATAAGATGTAAGTAGCTAAACTTAACTTTATTTGACAGTTTTTTTAGGTCATAAATGTTAAACGAATGACAAAAAATAATTAGGCAAACTAATATAGTTTTGTCTAATTTCGCTATTTTGAACTGAAAATAGGCCTATGTAACATGTAGCCTATATAGGCTAGTTTAGGCTACTGTCATTGTGAGGGGACAAGAAACATGAACAAAGCCGTTTTCATCATGTTAGGCACAGGATTTATAATGAATGTGTACATATTGAGAATAAAATACAAATTGTAACCTTTAGTAAATTTAAAAAAGCCAACTTTAGGAGGGGAAGAGACAGGGCAAGATAAAAACAAAGAGAAAAAGAGTGTGATGCTGATGAGGAGAGAAAAATAATCAGCTGCCCACTGACATGGTTTTAAAGCTGTTGTTATCGAATTTTTTTTTTTTTTTTTTTTGCCTTCACAACATCTTTAAAATGCACATCTGTAGTTCAGAAAAATCCCAAATTTCCCCCGAACACCCCTAACTAACCTGCCTCAAATTCGGGATCCCAGTGATTATAAAACCATGCCATTGCATGGTAATGAAACTAGTTAATAGTAAGCATTAGACCCTAATCTAAAGTGTTACTTTTTAGCTTTTTAATTTTTTTATAAATCATACCCTCATTGGGGGCTTAGCCCCCCTAAATGAAAATCCTAAATGAAAATGTTTTTTTTTAGGGGGGACGGGGGGGACGGTGGGGCATCATAAAGGAATTATGCTTAGGGCACCAAAATGGCTAGCAGCGGCACTGTCTGCAAACATTGGGGTATATACAGTTTGGGGGTGGAGCAAGAATATTGGTGTGACGAGGCTTCAGCACATTGGCAAAAAGTACATACTTTATCCTGACAAAACACAGTTCATTGCCATTCCCATCATTCATACCAATTAAAATTTCCAAAATGTCCAAATCAGTTTATATAATCAGTTTATGCAGTCAGTTCGTCAGTTTATAAGAAAATTTTGTCGTGCTTTGTTTTCTAGTCTTTGAAATCCCCCTTAAAAAAATGATCAAGTGGTGTGTTCAGCAGTGGTGCAACTGAAATTGTGCCAACCACATGGGTTGAAGGGGATAAAGTCTTCTGGCCCCCATACCCTCCTAAGGACTCTATTAAGCTGAATGCAGCCATCCTGAACCGAGAGCAGCCTGGACAGGGATGGCACACATATCAACCAATCCGTCTCCTCATAACTCGTGGTGGGTGTTCTGGTATAAGAATCGTGGTATAAGAATCTGAACATACCCGTCTGACAATATTTCTCCTGACTCTGACTGTACTTGACTGTTATTCTATGTTTGCAGATAGTCATGATGCGGCAGCGAGGAGCCTGGACAGATATGTCAATAAAGATTGTGACACCACTGACATCCAGTCTGAGGAGGAGAGCCACCATGGCTTAAAAGGAAAAAGAAGGTAATAATGAATGTCCAATTTCCAGTTGCACACATTTGGCAGATGCCTTTGTCCAAAGCAAACATATAAAGGTTTCAACCATTTGTTGTTGACGTGCAGTTTAACAATTTGTTGACATGCGCAAGTTGACAATTTAAGTGCTTTGCTCCCTTGTTTACTTTTAGACCGAATCCAGTTTATCAGTCAGATGAGGAGTCCCAGAATGATTCGCCCAAGCCCCCAAAGTGTTATTTCCAGGTATAGTTAGCCACATTGTAGCATGTGTGTATTTGTGTACATAAACAAAGTTTTTGCAAAAAATAGAGAATCTAATGTATTACACACATCTGCCTCTAACCAACTCCCCACCAGCATTTTTTGTCTTTACACAAAGCAGCGACACAACTAGCCAGTCAGGACAACCAACCGTCACCACCTCCACGAATCTATCAGACCCTCCAACGCCCCAATTCCCCCATGTTGTCTTACCCCAATGTCCCAGCATCGTTCCCTGGAGATGAATTGGCGTTGAATTTACTCCAGAGGTCATCTCCTGAAGGTATGTTTTTAAAAAGAAGTAATTAAATTTAGTCAATTTAAACATTCAAAATTCGAACCAAATGCAGTATATACAGTCAAATGGTTTAATTTCTCTTTTCATAGTTGTTACAGATTCTTCAGAAACTGCTAGGCTGGCATTAGAAGGTAAGTAAAGTTAAATCCTATGGGCCATTGAAGGATTTACCACTTATCAACTGTTAGCTTAAACATTGCTAAAATAAACACCCATTTGGATTCATTATAACCAGCCTCATGAAATAATGGTTTTACAGCAGTCCAAGAGTTGTCCCATACGAAAAAAATTGTGGTGATCCCAAACCTTTGAACATTAGTGTATGACAATGATAAAAGAATATTAAAAAAACATTACAATGACTGCTCTAAGTAAATTTGTTTGTACAATTTTCTTTGTCAATAGATGTGGCAATGCAAAAACTACTTACTGCAGTGACGGAGTTGTCCAAGGAGGTGGAGGACCTGCGGGAGGAGTTCGGGCAATTCCGCCAGTGCTGCCGGTGTGGACAGTCGGTGTCTGTGGGACGGCCACTGGCGGAGCCCTTGGAGCTGCCCCTCCACACCATGGAGGCCCTGGGCCGTGCAGAAGAGAGACTGCTAAATAGCACAAACCGCCAGGCAATGGTAGTTGTTTAATAGTTACATCATTCTTCTGTCAGAAAACTTCACTGATATGCACAACTTCCTTAAACTGCCAGACAGTTATGACAGTAGACTCATGGGTTAATTGTATTGAACCTTAGTCTCAGTCATTCCCCGTTTCACATTTCAATATCTCCTAAAAACTGCTGTTGTTTCAGTACGCCTTTATCAATCCAAGTTACATTCAGACTGAAAAAAATAATAATTCTGCACAGACCAAATTGGCTGAAAAAGATGTTCGATCTTGAAGCACTGTACATATATTTATTGTTATTATTTAACAAACGCAGAATATTTATTATTTAAAACAAATTAATAATTAAATAATTAATAATTTAAATTATTTTAAATACAATTTTTTTTTTATATTTATTATTTTATAATTGTATTATTTATTAACAAAAGCAGGCATTTCACAAAAGCAGAATCAAGAAATCCAAGACTCTGAGCTGTTTTTACTCTGGAGTTAAAGCACTGTCTGCTTTACTTACTGTAGCTTTGCACTGTCGGCGCCCACACCATTAATTTCCTAGAGGAAAGGGAAAGTCACACGAGCAGATTGTACATTAGCCTACATCTGGAATATTATGTGCTGCTAAAATATATGAGATTGGTGAGGAATATGGCGGCGCTCACCTGAAAGTAACGTCGTTGGATCTAGGAATATGTTGGCATGATCAAATGTGAATCCAGTCTGCATGTGTTAACGTTGCAAATTTGTTATACTTTGCCAGACTGCTCGTCTCGGCACTATTGGAGGAACTACCCTAGAGGTGAGGGTCCGCCGTATGATGGCACACCTGATGTCTAATGAACTGGCTTCAGGACTGAATTGGGCTGGAAAAAAGAACAAGGAGCCTACAAAACAAAAACATCCCTTCAAAGAGTTGGCACTCTGCCGATCTATGTTTGGTAAGTCCTGCTCCATTTTCTATTTGGCTGCAAGCCAAAGGGCCTTAATGCACACCCCATGCAGCACCAGGAATCTTAGCACGAAGTTAACACAATAATCCAAATCCAATAGAAACTTCAGCATTCAGTACATTATATTTAAATATATACTTGTAACAGTGATCTATAATTGTTAAAGGATTAGTTCACCACAAAATGATAATTTACAATGCCATCCAAGATGGTCATGTCTGTCTTTCTAGGAATATTAACAGCAAGTCCTATTAGCTGAACTTCAGTGTAAAAGAAATTAAGTTTTGAGGAAAACATGTCAGGATTTTTCTCTACACAATGAACTTCAATCGCAACCAACATGTTGAAGTCCAAATCAATGCAGTTTCAAAGGGCTTTAGTTTGAAGTGCTTCAAATTAATCTGCACGATTACGTCATCACGTTGGAGACGTCACGCATCATGTCATTTGTCTGTGTACTCAGGTTCAAAAAGGTAGGGAAGGGCGAAAAATTCCATCTCATCTTCTCCTCCAACTTCAAAATCGTCCGACATCTTTGTTTAAATTTATTATTATTATTTAAAATAAAATCTTTCGTGACGTTTCCAACGTGATGACGTAATGCCTGACACATCGCAGACCAAAACAAGATGAACAAATGTGGTTTAAAAGTATATAAAGTGTTTATTTTTTTTGTTTCGCTAGATAAGACCCTATTCCTCAGCTGTGATCGTGCAAAGCCCTTTGAAACTGCATTGATTCGGACTTCAACATTTTGGTTGCCCTTGAAGTCCATTATGTTTGTGAAAAATCCTAAATGTTTTCCTCAAAAAACTTAATTTCTTTCCCACTGAAGAAAGAAAGACATGAACATCTTGGATGGCATTAATGGCATATAAAGTATTAGGAAATTTTCTTTTTGAGGTGAACTAATCCTTTAACGTTTACAACATTAGAAGAGAACATGTTGCTACATTGCTACGCTAGTTTACTCAAGTGTTTTTCTTAAAATAATTTGAGTATTGAATTCTTAAAGTTTCAACTAGCCCACCTGTGACAGACATCTCTCCTGGTCGGCTCACATCACTAGCTGAAATAGGTAGATCCACACATCCACATCTTCCTTGTTGCATGCGCAAATTATGATACACTAATACAAAAGAAAACATTTGTATTCACAAAAATGTCTCTATATGTACAAATTGATACACATTTATTTAATTTTGAATTTGCTCACGCAAGATGAAAGGCATTTGGTTGTGGATAATAGTAAAACATATCTGCAACATATTATCAAGTTCATGGATAGGCTAATTGTGCGTGCACGCATTAATCATGTTGATAATACTATTCATTCCAAAGGTATAATACCATACAAACTACTTCCCAGCTTTAGGTCAGCATTATGTTAACAGCTGCCACTAATATAGTCAGGTAGGCAACGTACTATTTGCTGACAGGAATTGGAGCATGCGTTGCCTACCTGACCATCTGGGTTTTTATTATTATTATTTAGAAAATTTGGGAACTAGACCACTGTTCCATCTTACAGTCCAAGTGACGTTCGCAATATAATTTGTATATATACAGTAACTTACCTTTGGTTGGTAGCCAGAGAAGTGTGTCAATCGTGAGGTAATGTCAGCTGTCGACCGGCAGGGTTGCCAGATGCCAGCAAGGTTTTCCAGCCCAAAACTTAGTCAAAAACCGCGAGAATGCACAAAAAAACTGCACACCAAATTCGTTTGGCTTGTTTGTCGTTTTAAACGCATTGAAATCATTTACCAGATTTAAAATTAGCCATTGGTAATCATTCAAACAGTCTCAGGACTCAGGAATGTTAATATAAAGACGCAGCAACTTCTCTGCATCCTACTTATTGGGGCCCCTCGTTACACTGTTACCGTCTCGCCTCAGCCGCCTTTTTCAAACTGGTGCAGCGCTAGCAGAGTCGTAGGTATGTGAAAAACACATGACCCTTCGCTAAGCCACGCCCGAAAACCGCCACTGGCCAATCGTGGTGTAGCAACAGTAACTAAGGAGGGCGGGGCTTAGCGAAGAAGGGTCAACTCAGTTGTTGTTCGCTATTATTAATTGCATAATATGCAAGTGTTTGTGCGTAGTGTGCATCGTAGCGACTATAATACGGAATCGTCCCGAATTTAACACATAAAAGTCTTGTTCCGTATTGAACTGATACGGAACGCACTTTGTTCCGTATTTTTGAGAATCAATTTAGTGCAAATCCATGACAGACACATTGCTGCCTTCTGATCATGAACGAAGACCTCTATAACGGCAAATTCGGGGACTTGGCGCCCCCTTGGCGTCCGCGCCACTGGATGTGCAGTTTCCGCAGCACAGCCTATGAGCGAGCCAGACGCTCAGTGTGCTAGCTGCAAATACGTTTTACATATAGGCTTCAGTAAATCGAGGACACACAAGGCTACAGAAAACTGTTGCGTTTATTTTTCTTCAAATGCAGTCTTGAATGTTATATGTTGTATTTGTTCATAATGGTTCATCATAAACTAAACAAATCCATGGTTAATTGTTGGCAAAATGATCATGATAGCCTTTATATATCTATGTGGTTCAGTCTTGTACATTGATTAAGCCTAATTTGCTATTCTATAAATATATAGGCCTAATAAGTTCCACTATAATATGCATTATAATATGCTATCATGTATGAATTTCAGGGGTTATTTTTCAAAATTTTCCTGGACAGTGAGTGACCTTGCACATTAAAGTCCCCGTGAACCGGAAGTTGGAAACGACTTTTCTCCGGTGTTGTGATGTATTTCCGAGAGAAACGGAATACTATATGAGGCAAAATAGTGGGCGTGGCTTTTTTTCCAACTAGCACCTGATTGGATCTAGAAAAGTAGGTGTTTTCATTCAGCCTGTCTACTGTCAGTTGGAGGGGTTTGGTTACGGATGTTAAGCAGACACCAAAACCGTCAAACCTACATCATCAGGGAAGGTCCTCCAATGCAGAGGGGAGGGGAAATTTCAGATTTTGATTAAAGATTACGAAGCCAAAAATTTGTTTTGTGTGGATTGACTTGCATGGATGAATTGTTCACCACAAAACGATCAATTTAGGCAAACAAAGTAAGTATTTTTTTTAGAATAATCGCACAACCTATTTGATATTCTATAATTAAATACTCAGTTACTCATCCCAACCAACTAAAATGTTTACTTGTAAGTGTCTTTTTACATGTTAGTTTTTCCGTTAGCGGGAATTGAAAACCCGGAGTGGACCATGAGCGAAGTGATTACAGAATGCTTAGAGTGGAGAGAGGAACAAGCTTTCCGTCCACTCCAGGCTTTGATTACATCCCCCTCAGGCCTCAGCAGGGTGAATACACCTCGTCTTTCCTTAATTTAAGACCTATTCAAACTATTCAAACTAAAATTAAGACATTTATTACACTATTTGAGAAATGAAAGCCTATTTACGGCCTTAAAATTATTAAAAGTGAATTTAAAGGGGTGGTTCGGAATTTTGGACATCGGGCCTCATTTACAAGTGAGCCTTAGTGTTATTTATCAGTAGAGACATTTAAAAAAAAAAATCATCCAGTCGTCCCAGTTGCGTAGTTGGCCGGTGCTAGGCTAGCGCGAATCAATGGTACCAGTTTTAGCCTGCCATTAAAACAGTTTTACCCACTCCACAGTACACTAAAAGCACATCAGTTATAACGCCAGACTATCGATGTAAATGTCTGTTGAGAGAATAATGTTAGAAATCAAACTACCCTTTCATCGCATTGCATTTTATACTTTGTTCCCTGTATTTATCAGCATAGTCTACAGCAGCGGCGGAGTGATATGTTACCTAGGCAACCGAGAGAGCCGGTCCACATGACAATCACGCAAGTTTATTTACCTGCCGCTGACACTCGTCATCACTACAGAAACAGAGTTTATTTCAAGAATAAAGCAACAAGACATAATTATGGCCACGTTTGAAAGCCATGACAATGTTTCGGACTTTGAAGACGATGAAGATGAGGAATGTGTGTTATTCAACGAACCATACATGTATGAGCCGGATATATATATTTAAATATAATGTATTGCTACACATTACATAAAGACAAATAAACAACTTTCGTGGTTTGTAAAGACAATAGCCCTACAATGTTTGACAGACTGTTGGACCAATTCATAAAATAACTAACGTTGTTCCGTTAGTTACACTATAGTGTCACTCTCCACAATGCATTGAACTGTAACGTTATCTCCACAAACGTTATCAGTGTCGATCTATCAGTTATGAAAGACTAACTTCATTAGATAGAGGTTAGAGTAGCCTAACAAAAGTTATTACCTGTTCATCTGTAGCTGTTGGTGAATCGGGAAAGACGGCTGGAACTGCATTCAAACTCAGTGACTTTTTATCGTTTCGATCACTTTGTACAAAGTCGTCTGATCTAAAATGATCGCTACAAATTCGGGCCTTTAGTAGTGTCTCTGTCGGTGTCTCCTTATCCAAGCCAGCAGCAAGAAGCCACAGTTGGTTCCTTTCTGGATCTCTTACTGGAAATCTGTGGAAACTTTTTGTTGACCATCTATGTTTTTTTTATTTGTACAATTTTTAAAAATACAGTGAATAACCATTTTGCCATTTCTTTCAATTCTGATCGAATGTTTCAAAATCGAGGCTACTACTAGCTAGCTAACTTGCCGTTCTGACTGTACCTTAGTGCGATTCTGTTGTGTTTACTTTCCGGCACAGTACTACTCCCGGAGCAAAGTAAAATTCCGCCGCTGCTGAGAAACTAGTTCCTGTAAATGTAATGCGATCATTGAAATATATTTTGATATGTCAAACTACATTGAGTAGTTTGATTTCTAACATTATTCTATCAACAGACATTTACATCGATAGTCTGGCGTTATAACTGATGTGCTTTTAGTGTACTGTGGAGTGGGTAAAACTGTTTTAATGGCAGGCTAAAACTGGTACCATTGATTCGCGCTAGCCTAGCACCGGCCAACTACGCAACTGGGACGACTGAATGATTTTTTTTTTAAAATGTCTCTACTGATAAATAACACTAAGGCTCACTTGTAAATGAGGCCCGATGTCCAAAATTCCGAACCACCCCTTTAAGACATTAAGGACAGACAGGAACCCTGCAATTAACGGAAATCCGTCATAGCGACGGAGAACTTTAATCCCTGAGCTCCAGTACATGAGGGCTCATATCAGGAAGGCTGGTGAGTCCTGAAACCTGATGACCACAGCATGTGGAAGCTCATACCCAGGAAGGCCCGTGAAGCCTTTAACCTTGGCCACCATAGTAGGTGGGATCTCACATTCAGGAAGGCCGGGTGAGGCCTGTAACCTGGCGATCACAGTATGTGGGATCTCACATTCAGGAAGCCCGGGTGAGGCCTGTAACCTGGCGATCACAGTATGTGGGAGCTCATATCAGGAAGGCCGGTGAGGCCTGTAACCTGGCGACCACAGTAGGTGGGAGCTCATATCAGGAAGGCCGGTGAGGCCTGTAACCTGGCGACCACAGTAGGTGGGAGCCCATATCAGGAAGGCCTGTAATCTGACAACCACACCATGTGGGGGCTACTTTCATAAAGGCCATAGATATGGATTTTAGAAAGTACATGAAACGAAAGTGCGTGTACTTAGCCATTCCGAATCCAGGAAGGCCTGGATCAGAATCTGGCAGTTAACTAGAGAAAGGCATCTGTTGTAGCATACTTTGACGACAGGACGCATCTAGAGTGGGACCCGAGGTGAAAGACCTGGGTCTGGGACACATAGGAAGGGACCAAGGAGTACAGCGCCTGACCCTTACCATAAAAATGGATTTTAGAAAGTACACAAGACGTTCCGTCGTGTGACTTACCATAAGTATGGGTTTAAGAAGGTACGTGCGTGGGAGCTCACATTCAGGAAGGCCTGGTGACCACGGTGTGTGGGATCTCATACTCCGGAAGGCCGGTGAGGCCTGTAACCTGGTGACCACAGTATGTGGGAGCTCACATTGAGGAAGGCCGGGTGAGGCCTATACCCTGACATGTAGAAGCCCATCATCAAGAAGGCCGGTGAGGCCTGTAACCTGGCGACCACAGTGTGTGGGAGCTCACATTCAGGAAGGCCGGGTGAGGCCTGTAACCTGACATGTAGAAGCCCATCACCAGGAAGACCGGTGAGGCCTGTAACCTGGCGACCACCGTTTGTGTGGGAGATCATATTCAGGAAGGCCTAGTAAGGCCTGCAACCTGATACCCAGTATGTGGGAGCTCATAACCAGGAAGGCCGGTGAGGCCTGTAACCTGGCTACCACAGTGTGTGGGAGCTCATAACCAGGAAGGTCGGATGAGGCCTGTAACCTGGCGACCACAGTATGTGGGAGCTCAGCTCACTTTACAATACATTACCTTACCAAACATGTCCCTGGCTCTGTACAGGAGAAGAGTTCTGAAAAAGAAGAGAAAAATGTTATTTGCGCAAAAAAACATTTTCACTCAACATAAAACCTGCAGCGTGCGGAATGAAGCACACCAGGACTCAGAAACTCAGTAACCTGAGTTATACTGTTTCACAAGCCAAGGGAAGGCGCTCCTATCAACCAAGCTGAAGCGGGCCATCAGAGAATTTCTGAACTCATCATGGGCCCCGCCCCAGGCCTGATGTAGGAGGAGCCTGGGAGCGATGGTGGTTAGGAGACAATATCCAGGGAGGTGATGTCTAACGTTCGGTCTGAGAACGTTTCCTCTGGATCACCTCCCTGAGATCCTGCCTCCCGCGGGAGTTACGCCTCCTGCGCGCCCTGGTCCCTCTGCTAGGAGGAGGGGGTGCACGGGAAGCGACACTGGCCTTCTGGGTCTGTCTGTGATTCTCAGACCACGACGGACCAGGCCCTCCCGCCTGCCTGGGCTGGGCCGAGGACCTCCGCGGTATGCAGCTCTTAAACGCCGCAGACAGGGTCCGAAATTTACTTTTTGGCTCACCTGCCACAGGGACTGGTCGATGAAAAAAATCCACCAGCCAAGCATATTTTTACTGGTCAAAATAATAAACAGCCTTTTTGTGTATTCATTTATATTTAGGCTATATTTAAACATTTTTGTCATTATATTTCTGGTCGATTATTTTCCATTTTTACTTTTATTTACACACATATTACACAATTTACACACATTAAAATAATATTTTTGTGCTGGTGCCTATGAAAATAGTTCTGTACAAATGAAATGTATTAATTGTATATTTAATAAAATATATCCAATAATAATGTATTATAATTATTTCAAAAAAATATTTAGTTTTACTCTGCCATTTTTTTTTACTCCATTTACTCTGACTGATCCGATCAGTAACTGAAGGACTGGAAATATCAGTTGTTTTAACCATTCATTAAAATGAATCGGTTCAAAGGAGTCATTAGTTCGCAAATTGGACGTGTCATTATCGGATGTGTACGCGTTGTGTGATTATCCCGGCAGCTAGGACATCCCACAAGATTTGTGTCAACACAGAAAACATTTAATCACTGGATACGATAGGTTTTTTCATTTATTTAAAGTGTGGTTTATGTCAGTTGAATGTGCGGAACGCTTTTCAGAGAAGATAAGGTATTTTAGCACAATTCACACCCAGCGGTAATTCAGGAAAAAATATATATCCGAATGCTTCACATGAAACTATGGTCTTCCGACCTTTTACCATCGTGTCGATTTATTTTGATTAATATGTGTCAGGGAGAGCGATCAAAACAGTGCTTAGGAGACGGTGAAGCCTTGTTTATAGTTTCGCCTGGCTCCGAAGAGAAAGAGTGCGCGCGTGCGCGCGACCCGGGCTCTCTCTCTGCTTGTTCTTCAGTTGCCCCCTGTCACACGCACAGCAGTTCGCCTACATTACAAAAATTCGCTTTGGAGCAGGAGCATCGATAAGAGGACTCGTTAACGTCGAGGGCATACAATATCGATGGTTCATAAAACTTAGAACCGGTTCTTCTCGAGTGGAACCGGTTTTCAATTCCCATCCCGCAAACACAACAACTCCATCATGTCTGTAGCCATCATGCCAGATATTTTATAACATTACTATTTTGGTATGAACATTCACCCGCCAGTGGGGCAGATAGCCTTTTGAGATTTACTCGCCAAACGGAAATTCTACCCGCATTTGGCGCTTGGCGGGTTTTAATTGCGGACCCTGGCCGCAGAGCACGACGGAAGGTCCGAAAAGCTCAGAAGGCGAAACCGGCGAATCGAGGAGAAAGGTTTTTTCTTTCTCCCTGATGTCAGCCTGGTTGAGCCACAGATGCCTCTCCGTGGCCACCATAGCCGCCATCGCACGACCGATGGAAACAGCGGACTGTTTGGTGGCCCGGAGAGCCAAATCCGTGGTGCGGCGCAACTCTGCGACCGCGTCAGGGGACAGGCCGGCCCCCTGATCGAGATCCCGCAGCAGGTCGGCCTGGTAGGCCTGAAGGACCGCGAGGGTGTGCAGAACCACACCTGCCTGACCTGCTGCCGTGTATGCTCTGCCATTCAAGTGTGATGTAGTCTTAACCGGCTTGGATGGCAGGGTCGGAGCTCCCAGTGACGAAGACCGACCAGAGGTGAGATAGTTGGCCAACGTCTTGACCACTGGCGGCATCGACACATACCCGTGCTCCGTGGCCCCATCCACAGCAGCGAAACTAGCCCGCTGATGCAGATGAAGACGGGCGGAGAACGGGTTCTTCCATGCCTTCTCGATCTCAGAGTGGAGATCGGGAAGTAATGGAAGGCTCGTCCGGGCTGGTGGCTTACGAGTAGGGAGGAACCGATCGTCCAAAATACCATGAGCAGGTTCCTCCCGGACGCGCCTCCACTGCAGCTGCAATCTATTGGTGGCGCGCCCCATAAAGTCCACCAACTCAGCGTACACTGGGCAGGAGGGCTGAGATGGTTCAGTCCCAACCAGACTGACATCATCGGCAGCCGACTCCTGCCGGGCCCGAAGAGAACCAGTTACAGACCCATCCGAAAGAGAAAGAACCTCCTCTACATCGACCTGTAACTCACCCTCGTCAGCTGGCAGATCATCCGTGAGGTTAACGCCCCTCTCCAGCTGATCTGCCAGCTCCATCTGAGAGCCCCATGAGCTCAAGCGCCGCTGAGCCTCAGCTCGAGCGGGACCAGCACCGCGGGGTTCAGATGCCGCGCCCACTTCCCTCGAGAAGTGGGACAGACGAGAGCGGAGAGTTCTGATAGAAAAACACTCACAGTTTGCGCAGGAAGCTCCCTCGAGAGCTTCCTGCACGTGCTCTTCTCCCAGGCAGAAAACGCACCGATTGTGTGAGTCCTCCGGTGTCAGATATCTGGGACACGGATCGGCACACTTGCGGAAGGTATTTCTCCTCTTCTCTGTATGCTTCATCGTTGTTAACTTCTCAAACAGACAAAACAGTCCCTGAAGACGAAAAGGATGTTGTCACGGTTTCAAGGCGTCCTTTTTATACATCCAGGTTGCGTGCTCATCATCCGAGCTGATGATGCACGGGCTGTCGCCGGTCAACATGATTGCTGTGAGTTGATACTTGATTTCAGACACCTGTCACGCCTGAGGCATTCCCCAAAGCGTCAATGACGTATTGTTAAGTTCCCTTCGAAAGGGAACTAAATAGGGGCAATGGTCTGGAAATGCAAATAGTTTTCCAAATTCCATACTTTCCCAAACTGCGTAGGAACCCTTATAGTTCGAAAGGTTCACTCAGAAAAAAGCATTATATTACAGTCAGCAATGTGTAATATGAGGACGTCCAATTCTAGAGCCTTTATGTAAACCTATGTAAGCCTTTAAAGGAACTTATTATAAGACACTTCATTAATTTGATTACAAATTAAAACTAATATATCACTCTTTACAAGTTGATGTTCTCTACATATAAAAAATACATTTAAAACTCTGGCCAAATCTCAAATACTAACCGCATGAAAACACCTACAAACCCATTACAAACATTTCATTAAAGGTTTAATCTATTAAATTAAATGAACAAATCATCTAATGCCATTAAATATTGTCTTTTTGTTATTTTGTGTCATTAAATATCTACACTTTTTTTTTTTATGTATCAAACAATAAGCAGACATAAGGAAAGAACAGATAGAACCTCTACAGGAATGAAATTACATAAAATCTTAGTAAAATATAAGTAAAAAAAACAAAACAAAAAAAAACATGATAAACACATACAGAGGAAACAGCATCAGTGGCATTACCAAAAAAAAAAACATAATATTTCAGGAATCTGTCACTTTTCTTGTTTTTAATCAACCTAAGAGATTTTGAGAAATGCATAAATTTCAATTAAGAAATGTGTAAAAGTAGGCAGCGAGTTAGAGAAATTTTGCTTGTGAATAAAACATTTTCCAAAAAAAATAAAATAAATAACAATGTAATTGTACCAGAGAAAGTCTAATATGGGTCTGTACCTTCATAGTAACATATTCTATATTTTAACTTCAAAGGATTTGGAAGAATAAGGTGCTACCTATATGAAGATATAAACTATTCCAAATGTTTTGAGTTTTTTCACACTGGAAAAATAAATGGATCAGTGTTTCATCCATGGTTTCATCCTTATTCCCACAAAAGTGAACCGTTGACATTTCGAAACATATCAAAATAGTTATGACGTACCGAAGCCTTGTTTACTGAAATCACGTGACTTTGTGCAGTTTGATACGCGCTCCGATTCACTGGTTCGAAACAAATGATTCGCAAAAGATTCGAAGCTTCACGAAGGAAAGCGCTCATCACTAATAACAATTAGGCGGAAGGTTGAACTCCCACCTCTCACGGTAAGGTTGATTAGGTTTGGTGTTTGTCTGGAAAACAAAGATTGTGATTTTGTTATTAATTTCTTGTTATGTTTTGGAAAGTTTTTTATTCATAAATGCAGATGGTTTAAATCTAAACCCAACTTTAATCACTGGATGAATGAGGTTAAACTCTTGTGCAAATCTTTAAAATTAAGTTAAAAATCAGAAATTGATTAAATTGATTTATGTTTTTGATACATTTAAATTAATTTAAAAAGACCCTTTTATTCCTTTATTATTTCTTTTTCATTTTATTTCTTTTTGTATTTCTTTTTACTTAAATATTTGTTTGTTCTATAGTGTTTTCTGTTCTTTGTACTAGCTCTGCTCAACCTAAGGCTGAACAATTGAGGTTATATTCAGAGAGTTATGAATGTACCTTGTTTGTTTGTGTTGTTGAATGATAATTAAAAAAAGAATAATAATAAAATAGGCGGAAATGGCTCCAAAAGCGAGAGCATATTATTCCAGCGCATTCCATAATAAAATACACAATTTTCATACTTAGAAGTGACCTCTGTGTAAATAAACAATTGGCCAACCAAAATAAAGTCATTCTTTGACCCAATAGCTTGTCATAATGGATTCATTTTTGTGCAGCATATCCTTGCTGTGACAAACGATATAACTATGTGGGGAGAAGTTGTTTATTAAAAAAAGATAGTTTTGCAGGAATTCTGTCCGAGCTGTAGGTAAATTAACGCAAAAAATGTAATGTAATGTTTCGTATTTTTTTCCATATCAATTTAAAAAGTTAATTTCATTTAAACACTAGTCAATAGTGCAGGAAATATACTGGAGACTTTTATTTTGATTTTATTTTATTTTGCGGGGGTCTTCTTCGCGTGACGTCATAAGCACTGCGCCCGCGTCTTCTCTAATGTCCGCTGGATAAAAGGTTTGTGTTTTCAGCTGTATAAAACCATACAAAACGTTCACAATTATTGACACAGATTGCTCCAGCAACTTGGTAATGTTACCACAACTGTTTTGTTTCATACAATGTTGAAATTAATGTTAGTTGTTATTGATTGTATTTATTTACAATGCATGTAATGTATATGACGTGCCGATAACGTCTTTTCCTTTTACCACAAACCTTAATGTCTGTGTTATATTCCTAAGAGCACCCGTAACAGAATACTGTGTTTTGCCTTTTTTCCCCCCTTTCGATTTGATCTTCATCCTCGTCTCAATCGTAATCGCTGACCCGTTTCCAAACAAGCGAGAAAAGCCAGAGGTTTGTCGATCGATATCTGCGTGACGATGGAGTTCATTAAAGTGGAGATTGTGGATCTGTCTGATCTAGAACCATTCAGAGTCAAAGAAGAACAAGAAACCGAGGAACAAAAAGGTTGGTGTCTGATCCTGAATAGAAAAAACTATCTAAATGACCATGATGATATGTGTATTTGTTTACCAACGTTTGATGCCATTTTATCACATCAATAATCATAGTAAAATAATTCTGCACTCCAAATGAGGTTCATTTTATCTTTCACCATTGTTGCTCTTCAATTGATCATCACCGTCTTGTTCGTTTTAGACCTGATCGAAGTGGAAGAGGAAAGTCAAGACCAGAATGAAGTGGAGAAAAATCAGGATCCTCAGAGCTTCACATCAGGAGAAAACTCACAAAGTCCAGGGGCCAAAAAATCGTTTGGATGCCCACATTGTGGAACGAGTTACAAATGTAAAGAAGACCTTAAGGATCACATGACAATCCACAGCGAGAGGCCGTACACGTGCCTTCAGTGTGGGAAGAGTTACACGCAGAAAATCAACCTCCAGAACCACGTGTTAATTCACAACGGAGACAAGCCTTTCACGTGCACTCAGTGCGAGAAGAGCTTCACACGCAAGGGGGACCTGAAGAAACACATCATATGTCACTTCGGAGAGAGGCCTTTCACGTGCCATCAGTGTGGGAATAACTTCAGACATCAAGGAAACCTCACAAGTCACATGAAAATTCACGTGGGCGAGAAATCGAGCCCAAGTCCTCACAGTGACAAGAAAATTGCGCAAGTGTGCAATTTCAAAACTCCTGTGCTCTATCATGCTGGAGCGATGCCCTTTAAATGTGACCGTTGCGGTCAGAGATTCATCCTGTCCGCACACTTAAAGAGACACCTGAGATGGCACGCGAAGGAGAAATCCTGAGTGTTTTATGCCTCGGAGAGTTTCAAAGAACCATAAAATATACTGTGTGTGTGTGTTGGGTGTGGGAATGCAGCAAGTAACCTGTACCTGAGTTTTCACTCGGTTGTAGAGAAAAGCATTGTTTCAATTAGTGATGGCAAAATTATTGTTATTTTTTAGGTCCGGCAGATTTAAGGAAATATTGAGAATTATAAAGAGCAATAAACGGGGAAGTTTATTAAAATGAACTTTAGTCGCGAAGATTGTGCTTGTTTGTAAAGGACAAGTCAAAATATTAATTCGGGAAAACGAATAACATTGCTTTTGTTTATGTTGGGACTTGCAGTTGTAAATCATGTTAATTGTAAATACTTTCATTGTACAAGAGGGTTGCTTAATAATATTCTATCTTCCTCCATGTTAGTTTAAGCATTCAGTTTAGTTAATGAACGCCGTTGAGAAGTGATGTGTGGAGAACTGAGCTATACTTGCGACGAGACCTCGAGTGACTGACTGAAAATCCCAGATAAAAACACTTGCTTGCGCATGGTGATTGTGCAACCGATGCGTCGGCTTTAAAGTTCACACTGTTTTATGTAACTATCGAACGAGAACGTATTTGAGCTGAATAATGGCGCTAAATTTTCTTCTCTAGAGGTGCTTTTTAGTTATTAGAAGTGATTCATTGTCTCCTCACTGAAGAATTTTGCAACGTTGATGATTTGATACGACTTGTTTTGATGCTGTTTTCCCCCTGTGTATGACTGTAAAGATGCCCTGAAGCAATCTGTATCGTATAAAGTGCTATATAAATAAATGTGACTCAACAAGCAGTGTTGGCTATATACATGTGAAATGCATAAATACCGTACATTCATGTTTCACACTTGACTTTCCCCAGTGATCTACCATACTTATGATCATCGGCTGGGAAAAGTAATGATCATTGAATGACGTTGGATTTGATCCCAGAAAATGTAATAACAGATTTCAGGGTAACACAGACTCCATATTGTACGTCTATGAACCAAACAGATTCACCTTTATCCTAAATGAAGAGATTACGCTGACCAGTCATGTTTAACTCTTGTACAGCTCTTGTAATTAACCAAAGATCACTCAAGTTTATTTAATAAAATATGAAGCACTGACACCAAAAAGCACAGTGGGGTTATTTGAATAACAGGATATCATATTAAATATTACACATGAACCTTACAATCCCACTCCAGAGCTCGTATTTGCATTAAAAAAGATCATTTTGGCAGTTTATGAGGAGCGATTATTTAATAGACGTATCCAAAGGCTATTCAGATATCCATAAGAAAATATCTTGGGACTTAATAGGTGTTATTTATTTGTATTGGCTTTAGCTTTGTAAAATATGTTCAGTGTTCAGGCTCAATGGTCTCTTTAGCCTTCAATGATTGAAGAAATTCTTCACATATTGCCTTGCTTTCTCATAAGAGCTTTCGTCTATGAAAATATGCACGCGTGGCATTAGCTGACAGAAAAATTCAACTAATTCCTTGCAAAATGTATGATAAAATTATGGAATGAGCCCTTTCAGACTTAAAGAATCATAATTTAATAATGGTCATAACGGTACATATAGCCCGATGACAATTATTAAAAATTCCACGTATAATATTTTTTTCTAGAGGCATTTGCAATCAAGTTGCACAGACCACCATAGTTCATTTCAATTGAAGATTTGAATGGTCTAATAATGTTCTGAAATCTGAATGGTATCACATGACAGAACCACGAAAAGCTACAGAAAAAAAATCATGTCCACTGGAATGAATGAAAGAGTTAATATGTAACTATTTATTGATTGCCACTGTATTAAGTCGTTGACCATTTATAGAATGATTTTATCAAAACACAGCAATTATGATTTTTGGGCCTTATAGGATGTCTGGGAACGTACATAGAAGCGTATTTCCGCGGCCAAATTGAAATCATAATAATAATAATAATAATAATAATAATAATAATAATAATAATAATAATAATAATAATAATAATAATAATAATAATAATAATAATAATAATAATAATAAATAATAATAATAATAATAATAATAATAATAAATAATAATAATAATAATAATAATAATAATAATAATAATAATAATACATTTTATTTATAATGCGCTTTTCTCAAACCCAAAGCGCATACAATGAAATAAACAAATACAGCAAGAGCAATAAAAACAATTAAGAAAAAGTAGCCTTGAACAAATGTGTCTTAATTAATCCTTTGAATTGTCCCAACGTTGGCGCACTTTTGATTGTAGAAGGAAGTAGGTTCCATAGCTTGGGGGCTCTGCAGGAAAAAGCTCTTTCCCCCATGGTCTTGAGCTTACACAAAGGCTGATGTAATAAGAGTGAATTTGCAGAGCGGAGAGAACGTGATGGAGTATAAGGGCTAATAAGATCACGTAGGTACGCTGGAGCGATCCCATGTAATGCCTTGTATGTTAGAATGAGAACTTTAAAATCAATTCTCACCTTTACTGGAAGCCAGTGCAACTGTGAAAGGACCGGTGTAATGTGCTCCCGAGGAGAGGTACGAGTGAGCACACGAGCAGCAGAGTTCTGTATATACTGTAGCCTGTTTAATGATTTTGCTGGAAGGCCAGAGAACAGGGCATTGCAATAGTCTAGCCTAGTTGTAATGAAGGCATGTATGAGCCTTTCTGTGTCTACAAAGGAGAGAAATGGTCTAAGTCGTGCAATATTTCTCAGATGGTAAAAAGCAGTTCTAGAGACCTGTTTTATGTGTGCTTCAAAACTCAGCTGTGAGTCAAAAATTACACCAAGATTCCGCACATGTGGAGTGGGAGTTACCCTGCTGGAGTCAACAAACAGACTAACCTGCTCAGCCTTACGAATAGACACCACTGTACCAATCAACATCAGTTCCGTTTTAGAGCCATTTAGCTTCAGAAAGTTGTTCTGCATCCATGTGCTGATCTCTGCTAGACAGCTATGCAAAGTTATTAATGAGCAATGTGCATCCGGATTTGTGGTGATGTAAATCTGTGTATCATCCGCATAACAGTGATACCCAAGGTCATATTTGCTGATGATCTGCCCAAGTGGAAGCATGTAAATATTAAATAAGATTGGACCTAGCACTGAACCTTGAGGAACTCCCTGTCGCACAGGCACGGTATCCGATTTGTACATGCCCAAGCTTACAAACTGTGCCCGATGCGCTAAGTAAGATTTAAACCAACTGAGTACAACTCCAGAAATACCCAGCCAATTTTCCATCCTATCCAGCAAGAATGACATAGAGTGTCAAAAGCAGCACTGAGGTCTAGCAAGACCAAAATACTGCATACACCAGAATCTGCTGCGATAAGAAGGTCATTTACGACCCTCACTAAGGCGGTCTCAGTGCTATGCCCTTTTCTGAACCCAGATTGAAAAGGTTCAAGAAGACTATTTTGTGCTAGATGATGATTTAGCTGAAAAGCCACAGCACGCTCCAGAACTTTGGCCAGGAATGGAAGGTTTGAAATAGGCCTAAAGTTAGACAAATCAGAGACATCACAACCAGGCTTCTTAGGGACTGGTGTAATGGCAGCTATTTTTAATTCTGGAGGGATGAATCCAGAACTCAATGATAAATTTAGAATAGAAAGCATATGAGGGCAAATTAATCCAAGGCAGTTTTTAATAACCGAGAAAGGAACCGGATCTAAAATACTGGTGGTTGAATTCATAGACTTAACTGTATTTGTAATGAAATCAACTCCAACCATGTCAAAGTTCGAAAAAGTAGTGATAGGGGGATGTAAAGGCAGTGTATCAACTAACTCAACTGTGGTGATGGCGGTAAGTGAACTGTATATATCATCAATTTTACCAGTGAAATAATGTAGAAAAGAATTACACTGGTCAACAGAGGAGTAAACAATGGGCTTAGTTGGTTTAAGAAGATTGTCAACAGTCTTAAATAGAGTTTTAGAATTAGTTGCAGCATTTCCAATGATGTTAGAATAGTAGTTTTTACGTGCAATGTTAAGAGCAGAGTGGTATTCAGACTGTTGTTGAATATAGCGAAGCCTATGCACCGTCAGGTCAGATTTCTTGCACTGCCATTCTAATTGCCTTCCAGCAGCCTTCATCAAGCGCAGCTCTGGGGTATACCATGGACATGGTTTCCTAAATGTAACAACCCGTTCCCGCACAGGTGCAAACTCATCCAAAAGTGCAGATAGCATGGAATTATAGTGCTCCACGGAGTTAGTGATAGGAAGCCCAGAGAGAGAGGTAGAAAATAACGTGAAATCTATGTTCTTGAGGTTACGAAATTTTATAGTGCGTTTAGAAGTGGCTTGTGAAGATATGACATTCATATCAAAAGTAATGAGTCTATGGTCACTTATACTCATGTCTATGCCATTCAGAGATCTAATGTCAACACCAGCAGAGCAAACTACATCCAATGTATGGCCTAGCTTGTGGGTCGGAAAAGTGACATGTTGTGTGAAATCAAAGCCATCCAAAATGTCCATGAAAGAAGCAGTTTTTCCACAGTTAGGATCATCAATATGAAGATTGACATCACCAGTCAGCACCATAGCAGGACAGAGTGGACTAAGCAGTGTCAACAACTCAGTAAACTCAGAGAAAAATGCAGGATTAGGTTTTGGTGGACGGTAAATGAGCAGCATAAGAACAGGTGAAACTCCATTGATTTTACAAACCAGACATTCAAATGATGAAACACTAGGTGCATCAATTACATTAACTGAGACGTTAGGTCCAAATATCACAGCCAGGCCACCACCTTTACCACAAGCACGAGGCGCATCAATGTATTTATATCCAGATGGGGCACACATATTCAGATTAAGATAGTCATTTTCTTTGTGCCATGTTTCGCTAAGACACAGAATGTCAATTTTCCTATCTAAAATGGCATCGGCGATAAGTGCCGTTTTGTTGTTTATCGACCTTGTGTTTAAATGGGCAATTCGCATATTTCTGCAGAGCACATTCGCCACAGTGTTTTGGGAAAAAGTCTCTGGATAGATCAGATTTCCATAACAGATTCCTCGAGGGACAGAAATGAGACGCAGCACGCGCCTACAGTTCGACCAAAACACTGAGACTCCAGCACCGGCAACAAAACGACTCTGACGTGAGCCTCTATGAGAGTAGCAAGGCCGACGGAGGAGATGCGAGGAGCGCAGAGATTTTAGAACACTACAATTTGGGCGGCCAAGATGATCCAAAGATAAAAGTTCAGATAGAGAGTACCTCAGCATGGTGATGTCCAAAAGTTCAGTCCTCTGCTTATCGCTGGTTCCAGATGTAATGAAAACGGCAATAATCCAAGTGATTAAAAGTCGCATGATGCCATTCAGAATTATTCAGCCATTACGTGAAGAGCCTGATACACCAGGGATCCGTCTGGACTCACGGAGACAACAGCAGGCAGCAAACAGGTAGCAGGCACGGTGCAAGAGAAACACGGCAGCAGATGAGATCGACGTGCAGCAAACAGACCAGAACAAACACTTCAAAAGGCTGGTAACTTCAGACACGTCAAAGCCGGCAACAGGAAAAAAAAAAAAAAAAAAACTATAAAAGTATAAAGTTAAAATAATTCAGCAGAATTTAAAATAATACATAAAAATAGTTCATAAACTATGATAAAATAAAATATATGGCAGGAGAAGCGGCAGCCTAACATGCGCCAGCGTCCTCTCCCACGTCACGTGTTTCAGGTGTTCATGAAATCATGAAAAATCCCGGCACTTTAAAGTGTTCAGTACCCTCGCTCGAGCATTAGATCTGCATCAAGCTAACCCTTGTAAAAACTAGACTCAGTGCTGCTTTATTACGACCCAAAACAGCCGGCTGCACTTACGCTGTAAAAAATGACATACTGTCTAAGAACAACATTTGATGAGAAACACTTCACAAATGTATTCACTGGGTAACGTCCAGCTCCAATTTGATTGGTTGCATGACTGGCAATTCTCATGAGTTACATCAGGGTGCATGAGTTATCTGTTTACAAGAAAACCAAGACATGTTTACGAGGTGCCGGGCCGCAACAATTAGCATGTTGGATTGATAAATTGGAAAATGTTTTCAAAGTCAGTGCCATCAATCTCTGATAACCTTGAGCACATCTGTATATTCAAATTACAGAATACCATATACACCACACCTGCCCATAATATTAAAAAAAGTTGACTGTTAATGATTGCTTTAGAGATGATGGTCAGGCAATAAAGTTCAGGCCACCAATACTTTGTCAGACAACTAAACAGAAGATCGTCTCAAACGATGAACACTTAGGAACAGATGAACACTCAAAACCAATACTTGCTGAAATGATTTTAATAAACACATTTCAAGGAACATAACAGAAATCAACACTGGCTCTCACAGTGCAGTGCCTCAACACTCTTGAAGTTTGAGTCAGAACTACTTGTTCTGGGAACTAGGAAGACGTGTTTCTATTCTTCCGATCATGCAGATCTAGTGAGGTCTTTCAGAGAGGGATTTAGATGTTAATAAGCATTATTTATTTAATACAAAACAATCGTGGAATAATTATCCAACGCTGGTCAGAGTGATGTCTAGGTTTCTTCGGGGAGAATCCTGTAAAAACATTAACAGCATGAAGTGATGAAGACATTTATTCCTGACCTACAGAAACGGAAAGAAAGACACGAGTAGTTCTTGAATGAGACAAAAACCAAACGAGCAAACCTTGAAGAGGCCCGTAGACTCACTGGAGGGTCACAGCCCACGAACGCTCGGTTATCATGCGAGTACTGCAGCAAAGCACTGAAGCACGGGTCCTGCAGGAACACACACACACACACACGGATTTAGACAAACACTGCGAGAAGGACCAAATGAATCAGTATGCCAGGCACCATCAACAATCCAGAATGAATAGTTTAGGCAAATAAAATTAAAATCTTTAAATTGTCAGTATCACAGTGAACTGAAAATATGGCATTCAGGACATTACAAGCAAGAAAACAAGATGCGTCTGAATTTGATAGATTCGGCTTGTTTTTATGGCTGAGAGGTTTAGTACAAGAACCAATCTCCTTTACCCCTGCTAGATAGATTACCGTGGTCTTTAGATAGATTACCATGGTCTTTAGATATATTACCGTGGTCTTTAGATAGACTACCGTGGTCTTTAGATATATTACCATGGTCTTTAGATAGATTACCGTGGTCTTTAGATATATTACCATGGTCTTTAGATATATTACCGTGGTCTTTAGATAGACTACCGTGGTCTTTATATAGATTACCGTGGTCTTTAGATATATTACCATGGTCATGGTCTTTAGATAGACTACCGTGGTCTTTAGATAGACTACCGTGGTCTTTAGATAGACTACCGTGGTCTTTAGATAGACTACCGTGGTCTTTAGATAGACTACCGTGGTCTTTAGATAGACTACCGTGGTCTTTAGATAGACTACCGTGGTCTTTAGATATATTACCATGGTCATGGTCTTTAGATAGACTACCGTGGTCTTTAGATAGACTACCGTGGTCTTTAGATAGACTACCGTGGTCTTTAGATAGACTACCGTGGTCTTTAGATAGACTACCGTGGTCTTTAGATAGACTACCGTGGTCTTCAGATAGACTACCGTGGTCTTTAGATAGATTACCGTGGTCTTTAGATATATTACCGTGGTCTTTAGATAGACTACCGTGGTCTTTAGATATATTACCGTGGTCTTTAGATATATTACCGTGGTCTTTAGATATATTACCGTGGTCTTTAGATATATTACCGTGGTCTTTAGAAAGATAACCGTGGTCTTTAGATAGATTACCGTGGTCTTTAGATAGATTACCGTGGTCTTTAGATAGATTACCGTGGTCTTTAGATAGATTACCGTGGTCTTTAGATAGACTACCGTGGTCTTCAGATAGATTACCGTGGTCTTCAGATAGACTACCGTGGTCTTCAGATAGACTACCGTGGTCTTCAGATAGACTACCGTGGTCTTTAGATAGACTACCGTGGTCTTTAGATAGATTACCGTGGTCTTTAGATAGATTACCGTGGTCTTTAGATAGACTACCGTGGTCTTTAGATATATTACCGTGGTCTTTAGATATATTACCGTGGTCTTTAGATAGACTACCGTGGTCTTTAGATATATTACCGTGGTCTTTAGATATATTACCGTGGTCTTTAGAAAGATTACCGTGGTCTTTAGATAGATTACCGTGGTCTTTAGAAAGATTACCGTGGTCTTTAGAAAGACTACCGTGGTCTTTAGATAGATTACCGTGGTCTTTAGATAGACTACCGTGGTCTTTAGATAGATTACCGTGGTCTTTAGATAGATTACCGTGGTCTTTAGATATATTACCGTGGTCTTTAGATATATTACCGTGGTCTTTAGAAAGATTACCGTGGTCTTTAGATAGATTACCGTGGTCTTTAGATAGATTACCGTGGTCTTTAGATAGACTACCGTGGTCTTTAGATAGATTACCGTGGTCTTTAGATAGATTACCGTGGTCTTTAGATAGACTACCGTGGTCTTTAGATAGACTACCGTGGTCTTTAGATAGACTACCGTGGTCTTTAGATAGACTACCGTGGTCTTTAGATAGACTACCGTGGTCTTTAGATAGACTACCGTGGTCTTTAGAAAGATTACCGTGGTCTTTAGATATATTACCGTGGTCTTTAGATAGACTACCGTGGTCTTTAGATAGACTACCGTGGTCTTTAGATAGATTACCGTGGTCTTTAGATAGACTACCGTGGTCTTTAGATAGACTACCGTGGTCTTTAGATAGACTACCGTGGTCTTTAGATAGACTACCGTGGTCTTTAGATATATTACCGTGGTCTTTAGATAGACTACCGTGGTCTTTAGATAGACTACCGTGGTCTTTAGATAGACTACCGTGGTCTTTAGATAGACTACCGTGGTCTTTAGATAGACTACCGTGGTCTTTAGATAGACTACCGTGGTCTTTAGATAGACTACCGTGGTCTTTAGATAGACTACCGTGGTCTTTAGAAAGATTACCGTAGTCTTTAGATATATTACCGTGGTCTTTAGATAGACTACCGTGGTCTTTAGATAGACTACCGTGGTCTTTAGATAGACTACCGTGGTCTTTAGATAGACTACCGTGGTCTTTAGATAGATTACCGTGGTCTTTAGATAGACTACTGGTCTTTAGATAGACTACCGTGGTCTTTAGATAGATTACCGTGGTCTTTAGATAGACTACTGGTCTTTAGATAGACTACCGTGGTCTTTAGATAGATTACCGTGGTCTTAAGATAGACTACCATGGTCTTTAGATAGACTACCATGGTCTTAAGATAGACTACCATGGTCTTTAGATAGACTACCATGGTCTTTAGATAATTACCATGGTCTTTAGATAATTACCATGGTCTTCAGATTTGTAAATTATTTTCTTAAAAAAAAAAAAAAATCAGGTCAAACGAAACAAGTCGTCATGATTCCTTTAAACCGGTTCATGGCGGCCCTGATCTTCTTCGGCAGTGGCTCAGTGGTTCATGTAGGTTGTCTACAAACCGGAAGGTTGGTGGTTCAATGCCCGGATTCAATCTGGATGAGCCTTGCATGGCTGACACCGCCATCGGTGTATGAATGAGTGAGTGAATGGGTGAATGTGAGGCAACATGTAAAGCGCTTTGGTGGCCATTGGGTCTGTTAAAGCGCTATATAAATGCAGTCCATTTATCAGTTAGCATTTTAGCACTTCTGGTTCCATCGTCCCGAAGTCAGTGGGTTTTTTTAACGGGGTTTTGGTTAAATGGCTGAAAAAAGGTCTGTGTGAACAAGCTCAGACTGTCGAGTAAAGTAAACGTCATCAGCCGAACAAGTAAACTCAGTCCGCTTTTACAGCAGCATTATGATTATAATTGTGCTCTACCTCAAACACACTGGGAAAATGTTTTTAGATAAAAACTGAAAGAGTTGTCGGAAGCTTGGTGATGGTGACGTTGAATTTGCGGGACCGTGGTGTAATTCGTTAATAGCTACCTTTAGCGTTTTACTTCTGGTGACTGCATTTAGGCTTCAAAATTCATAAAAGTTGTGTTCATCTGTGAAAATTATATTGATGGACAAAACGTGTAAGTATCATAAACTTTTGTTGATCACAGAGCTGGTTTTTGGTGATAATCCAAAAGCCTATGGGAAAATCCTATTGGGTTTTTGTTGAGGGAACCAGCGTAACGATAACAGTCGATTGGCCAACATAGTGACGTCACCACTCTATACCGAGTTGACAGAAAGTTTATAGTGTGTAGCGCCCCTCATTGGATTCGTTTCGCAAATCCATACAAAAGACATTCAGTTACTGTGAGTATACAGGGCTTTAAATCTCACCTTGATTAAAATGTGTGGGTTTCCGATAACAATGAGGAGAGCTTTGGCTCGTGTAATGGCAACATTGAAACGCTTTGGGTTGGAGAGAAATCCCAGCACGTTTTGCAGTTCTTCATTCAGCAAGGACTCATTGGACCGGACCTACAGTTAAAAAGAAAAGAAAAAAAGTTTATTCATCTTAGAAGAAAGATAAATATGAACACCTGTCACTTATACTTCTACTCATGTCATACTGAGCAGTGTCGTGAAGTGTACAATAAAAAAAAAAAAAAACATCTTTATTATGGTTCTTGTTTTACTCCGATTTTGTTTGTCAGTCTGGTTGTTAAAAATGGCATTACATGTTACAGTGGATATAAAAGTCTACAAAATGGCCTCAGTTACTCCCAAATTAGTTAAAGTAGGTCTCTGGATTCAGAACTTTTCCACAGTTCACTTATTTCCAAAGTACCCGGCCAGGAAGGGCTTCTTACCGTTGACAGGATCATGATGAGGAACTCCTGACCCTGAAACTCTTCCACTGAGCCCACCTTCACATCTCCCAGACCCACCTTGTGGAGCAGCACACGGATCTTCTCCACCTGACAACACACACACACACAATCTGGGTGATCCTGGGTTTTACGTTAATCCTAGGTATTCATAATCTGACGTCACTGTACATTCCTAAACCCTGGGTTAACAATCTTATTTGCATATTTGCTGTATCAGTTCGCATAGTTTGTTCGTCCAGTCAATGACACTGTTTACATAAAAACCTTAACAATGCACATCCTTGTATTATATATTGCCGAGTGTACTACCAATTTTTTTGAAATTGAAACCACTCAAATCGGTGAGTTTTCCATCACCATGTGACATATTCCCTCCCCAAATGCTTAAAATCCCTGTAAAGGCAATAACAAAAAAAATCTAAACACATTATAAATGTTAGAAATGTATTGCTAAAACTATTACAAAGCCTGTGAACTACTGAATTGTGGAGTAAGAACGTTAAAGGCACAGTATGTAGGTTTTTTTTCGCCACAAGAGGGCGCAGTTTCCAACAATAACAAAGGCGTAGGTTTATGACGCAGTGGTGAGCTGAATGATGGGACTTGCTGTTTCAAGCTGATGGATCTAATAATGTTTATGGATGAGTGCAAACATTCATGTTTTTTAACATTACAGTGGTATGAAGGAGGTCGCGATTGCTAAAGAGACAGATATCACACGCGAGTCCCGCGGATATAAAGGAATAAGGACATTTAATTCTATCGAACTACCCGCAAGTGCTGCATTACTCACACAGGTCAGTTTATTGGACGAATTAAACTTGTGAGGTAACGCAGCACTGCACTGCTTAACTTGGTCTAACGTTACACTAAACGGCATTTATTGTGTTGAATGTTACAACGTTACTACGTGTTAGTTTGTTTGCTATACGAAACTAGCAGTAATGTTAAGCTAGATCAACATTAGAATAACATTACTGACCATATTCTAACATTTTATCATGTTGAGCTAACGTTATATAACATTGATTTGTTTTATGTACATTTGCTCACCTGTCTAATAAAGCTGTCAAGTCGTGACTCGTGAAGCTCTGTCAAGTCCAAGTTAGTCGCGGACGTGGAGCTCTCGGCATCTCAAAAATGCCACGCTGATATTGATCCTCATTTTACCGTATTTTCCGCACTATACGGCGCACCGGATTATAAGGCTTATTATATTTGGATAAAAGCGTCTGCTAAATGAATAAATTTAAATGTAAATAAGGCGCACCTTCAATGAATGACCTATTTTAGAACATTTTTCATATATAGGGCGCACCGGATTATAAGGCGCATAAGATACTGCAGTCAAACGTTTGACTGGGTTTGCGTTATGCATCCACTAGATGTGCTAAAGGGAATGTCAACAAAACAGTCAGATAAAGTCAAACTTTATTAAGCGTTCTGACAACTCCGTTCACTCCCATGGTAACGTTGTTCAAACGTTAAAGGAGAACTCCGGTCAATTTTAACATTGAGCTCATTTTTTGGTAAATTTGGAGTGCTGTCAGTACAGATAACAACGACAAAAACCGGTGTTGCCTACACCGTGTTATCCTCTTTTAAAAATTTGCACCCAGTTGACTTAAACGGGAAAAGTTTTAAACCTGCTTTTAGCCTCTTAACAACCTTAATGTGTCATTACAAGTGCACAGCCATGTGAGTGAACACGGTGAATCTGACTGCAGTAAATGTGAAAGATATGAATAAAAATTATGTTTATTCAGCCAGCTCAAATACCCGTATTTTCTTCCTGTTTTCGGTCGAAGTCCACAGTAGGCGATTGTCGAGTGCGCGCGCGCGCGATCATTGGTAACTAAGCAACAGTGGAGACTCAGACTGTCAGCTGTCAGCCGATGACGGTGCTGTGTGGTGTTCTCAGAATATCAGCTCAAATGGATAGTTCATCCGAATCAGATGTTGAACACACGGAGGAGGTTTGATCGCGCGCACGCGCGAACTCGACAATCAACTACTGTGGACTTCGGTCGAAAACAGGAAGTAAATACGGGTATGTGAGCTGGCTGAATAAAGAGATTATTCCTGCCTTCGTGAAAGCTCGGATCACAGTTGAGACTGATATATCAGCCCAGGCATCCACGATCCATTGGCAGATAGTGGTGTAAGTCGCCCGGCGCTGTCTCCCCGTCTTGGTGAACGTGTGTTCACCATCCATATATAAGGCGCTCCGGATTATAAGGTGCAGTGTCGTTTTTTGAGAAAATTAAAGGCTTTTAAGTGCGCCTTATAGTGCGGAAAATACGGTAGTTCTCCTTGTTTGTCCCAAAGTCTGCTTGCCATGGTCTATGTTTGAAAGAAACAAGAACTGCGTGCCGCTAAACGTTACGCACTACGCAGTTGTCCACGTCTGTCGCCATGGTTATGTCATGGCTATGGCAGTATGAACGGAAACCGAGGATAGCGCGGATATTGACAGGCGACATTTTTTTCCAGGACGGCCACTTATTTAAAATTGGAATTTCTCTGAAATAAAAAATCTTTGGAAACTTTTGGGATATTGTAAAGTACACAACTGCAGGAAATATATCACACTGTGGAAGTGATTTTTGGATATTTTATTACAAAATTCTTACATATTGTACCTTTAAACAGTTTTTCACCATTGCTGTGTTCCAGATTTTTTGGGCGGGGCTAAAACGGGGCTCGATGACGCACTGGAGCCCCTGAGCTCCTGGACACACCCCTACTTGATGACGCACTGAGGCTGGCTGGCCCCTCCCCCTAACAATAGAGCACATTCGCGAGTTACTGTCAGTAGGCTACTACAGCCCATAGTTTGCTAGCTAGCTATGCCTTTGTCACGGAAATGCGTACTGGATTCTGAATCTGGATGCGATCACATACAAAACAGATTGGATGTCCTTATTTAATTTCCGAAAAACGATCACATCAAGAAGAGGTGGATTAATTTTGTGAAGAGACACTTTGATGGAGAGCTGAGGATCACCGCCAAAACCTGCCTCTGTAGTCATTTTACACAGGATCGTTTTATAAACTTTCGTTGGAGATTCACTGATAATCCGCTGTAACTGGTGAATGGGGCCGAACCGACTATCTCCCTCCTCGGCCTTCATCCTCCCGTTCCGAAAGCAGTATCACCTACTATCACTGTCGGCAGCTTTGCCGCGAGTGGGTGTGGTTTCAGCGCAGCCAGCGGACACACGCTGTTACTGGTGAATGGGGCCGAACCGACTATCTCCCGCCTCGGCCTTCATCCTCCCGTCCCGAAAGCAGTATCACCTACTATCACCGCCGGCAGCTTTCCCGCGAGTGGGTGTGGTTTCAGTGCAGCCAGCGGACACGCCCCCAGCGTTTGAGAGCAGAGAATAATGCTAATTTTTTCAAGATTTTGATAGCTTATTTTATTTACTTGGCGGCTTTTTTTATCATTCAAATTTGGCTGGGTGGCTAATAACACATTTTTCTGTGGTGTGACAAACTCTTGTGAAGAACACATACTTCATCTTGACTTTACAGGGACTTTTCAAACAAGTGTTTATATACAGCACATGTTTCCATGACTGTCCTAAGCACATGGATATCAGGTATTCGATTGGCTGTCGGTTGCTAAGCATCTAGCCGTTACATTCTAACACTGCATGGTTTCAGACTGCACAAATTTTGGCAAAATTAACAGCACAAGAGCAAACTCCAAATCATCTGTCCTTATTCTACTAGACCTGTCTGCAGATTTTGACACTGTAAACCACCAAATCCTCCAATTCACCTATTCTGACTTGGGCATCAAAGGCACGGTACTTTGGTGGCTTCTGTCTAACTTTACAGGTAGATCTTTCAGGGTTTCATGGAGAAGAGGGGTGTTTGAGTCAAATCAGCTAATCAATGGTGTGCCTCAAGGTTCAGTGCTGGGTCCTCTTCTTTTCTCTATTGACTTTGAGAACAAACATCAAAGGCTTAGCTCTATTATCTGTCATTTCAACCTGATGATCCCACAGTCTCAACTCGTACATCTGCCTGTCATTCTGACATCTCTGCTTGGATAGAGTGTAATCTCCAGCTCAACCTTGCAAAGACGGAGCTCCTCGTACTCCTTGCAAAACCCATCTGTTGACCACAATATCACTGTTCAACTGGAGTCTACTACACCAATACCAACCAGGACAGCAAGGAACCTGGGGGTTGTTTTTGATGACCAGTTGAGCTTTACCACCCATAATTCACCAAGAGTTTGTTTGTATAGCTTTGCGTTTTACAACATCAGGAAAATCAAACCCTTCTTGTCAGAATATGTTCCTAGTCAAAGCTCTTGTCATTTCAAGACTAGACTACAGAGCAGAGCAGCAGAGCGATGACATCTCAGATCATTATCTAGTCTCATGTAAATTACATTTAGCCAAGGCTGCAAAGCCGACTCCGTGTTATAAATACGTTAGACCTATAACTTCTGCCACTAAAGATTGCTTTATCAATAATCTTCCTAATCAGTTTCATCTCAGCATTACAGATAGCTTAGAAGAACTCGATATTGCAACAGAAACTTTTAATTCTCTCTTTTCCAGCACTTTAGACGCAGTTGCTCCATTGCGCTTAAAGAAGATTAAAGAAAATAGTCCAACACCGTGGTACAACGAGCACACCCGGGCCCTTAAGAGAGCAGCCAGAAAAATGGAGCGCAACTGGAAGAAAACTAAACTAGAGGTATTTCGGATTTCATGGAAAGAGAGCTCGATTGCTTACAGAGAGGCATTACAAGCTGCTAGATCTGCTTATTTTTTAACCCTATTAGAAGAAAATAAACATAATCCTAGGTATTTATTTGAAACAAATGCTAAACTAACGAAAAAGAAAGCTTCAACCCCAGAAGTGTCCAAGCAACACAGCAGTAATGACTTTATGAACTTCTTCACTTATAAGATCGATAATATCAGGGACAAAATTATAACTATGCAACAGTCTACCACAGTATCGCATCAGACAGTGCATTGTAGTCTCCATGAGGAAAAATTTGATTCATTTGTTGCCATATGAGAGGATGAATTTTCTAAACTTGTTAAATCATCTAAATCGACAACATGTATGTTAGACCCTATACCGACTAAGCTACTGAAAGAGATGCTTCCAGAGGTCATAGATCCTCTTCTTACTATCATTAATTCGTCTTTGTCTCTAGGATACGTACAAAAACCTTTAAGCTGGCTATGATAACACCGCTTGTTAAAAAAACACAACTTGATCATACAAAATTAGTCAATTACAGTAGGGCTGCAGCTATCGATTCTTTTTGTAATCGATTAATCTAGCACTTAATCGATCGAGTAATCGGATAAATTTTTTTGTGTGTGTTTTTAAACAACCAAAACAAATAATGCATAACAAAAATGATGTGGCTGTAAATTGATCAAGCATTTGGCTTTTATTTCTCAAAAAACAAACAAAAAAACCTGGTATTTATTCCAACTCCAACATTTGGCTCCAAAACTAAGCCTATTTATTGCAATTGTTACCCATTTAGTATAAGTGCCAACAATGTTCTATGCTCAATTACTTTGGTACCCGATTAAAATGTCTTCCCCAAAAGTACGAGTGGATTTGAAGAAGCAGGCTGATGAATTTCATTTTTTGTTGTTGTCTGTAACTGTAATTTGGAAGACGTGACATACAAACAAGGTCTCGCAAAGACTGCAATACAATATTTGTTCCTCCATCACCTCGCGGTGTATACAGTGAAGGCATGCTGAAATTATTGTTGCGTGGCTACATAAAAGTTTAAGCATGTGATACTGTGATGCATTGCCGCAATTGATCTGACTGGCGCGTGAGAGAGACGAGGGTCTGTCTGTCTGTCTGTCTGTGTGTGTGTGTGTGTGTGTGTGTGTGTGTGTGTGTGTGTGTGTGTGAAGGGGTTCACACACCGAACGCAAATTTAATTATTTGCGCGAGTAGATTACATACAAAGTCAATGCAAAGACGCGAATAGACGCATCATTCGCGCCGGGCGTCGCGAATGACGTGAACGTCTTTCGCGCACGTTGAAAAATTTTAACTCGAGCGAATGTTTTAAGCGTCTAACTAGACGCGATAGACGTGTATTTGACGCTCTATTCGCGTTTGGTGTGAACACACCATTAGGTTACCTTGTTTCAGCGACGCTTGGTGAGAGCATGGAGTGGATGTTTTCGGTTCAGATTCTGAATCATTGCAGTCCTACTGTTGTGGTAGTATGCCAGGTCTACTTTGCAGTAGACACATTGCACCTTGTTCTCTTCCTTTTTAAGTATGTAATGATCCCAAACTTTAGACATTCTCTGCCGTTTATGGACATCTTTACTCTCCGCCATCGCGCCAAATAAATTCAAAATGTATCACGCGCTATAGTATATAAATCCCTGCGCGTCAAGTGCAGATTCGGACATAGGAATTTAACGAGGCTTCGAGGCAGAGTTTTTGCCTCGAGGAATTTTTGTAATCGAGTAACTCGAGGAATCGTTTCAGCCCTAAATTACAGGCCGATCTCGAATCTGCCCTTTCTATCAAAGATATTAGAAAAAGCAGTATCCTCACAACTGTGTTCCTTTCTAGAATCTGCGAGGATTTTCAGTCAGGATTCAGACCGTACCATTGCACCGAGACAGCTCTCATCAGAGTCACAAATGATTTGCTCTTATCATCCGATCGTGGTTGTATCTCTCTATTAGTGTTACTCGATCTTAGTGCTGCATTTGATACTATTGACCACAACATTCTTTTAAATAGACTCGAAAATTATGTTGGCATTAGTGGAGTTGCACTAGCATGGTTTAAATCATACTTATCTGACAGTTATCAGTTTGTAGCAATAAATGAAGATATGTCTTTTCGATCAAAAGTTCAGTATGGCGTACCACAAGGCTCAGTACTAGGACCGTTGCTGTTCACTCTGTACATGCTACCCTTAGGAGATATCATTAGGGAACATGGAATTAGTTTTCACTGTTAGGGCATGTGTCCACCAAAGCGTTTTTACTCGCGCCTGGCGTACGTTTTCAATTGTTTTCAATGGGAGCGCCGCGTTTTTTAAACGCCATGAGCGCAACGAGGCGCTGAGCGTGTATTTAACGCTCAAGCGCTGAGCGTTCGGCGTTTTTTACACGCTGAAGCGCTGAGCGCCCGGCGTTTTTACTGGTCGCCGAGAGTTGAAAAATGTTCAACTTGGGATAAAACGCAGCGCTCATCACTGTCACTTTTACCCAGCCGTCTAATCACAGTGGAGGAGGGGCGGGACTAATACCACACCGACCAACTGTCACAACATTCTTTCTGTACAACGACATCAACCAGCAGAGCTAACCGAACAAAATGGATGAAAAATTTATTTTCAGTATGAAACAAATTATCTGCGAAATCAGTTACAAGTAAACTGTGCTGCGGATATTCTGTATCATAGCAACGAAACGTCTCAACGGAAAAAACGCTGCGCTGCCAAAACGCTCTCAAGCGCCCACAGCTAGGCGTTTTCAGCAGAGCGTCAGCTGGCTAAAAACGCTTTGGTGGACACAAGGCCTTATGCCGATGATACTCAGCTGTATATTTCTTCACGCCCCGACGAAACTTACCAATTCACAAAATTAACGGAATGCATAGCCGATATAAAAAATTGGATGACTAGTAATTTCCTACTACTAAATTCTGAAAAAACAGAGATTCTTATTATTGGACAAAAAACTTCCACACGCAATAACCTAGAATACTGTCTAACACTTAATGGCTGCTCTGTTAAGTCTTCGTCGTCGGTTAGGAACCTGGGTGTGCTCTTTGATACCAATCTCTCATTTGAAAGTCACGTGTCTAGTATCTGTAAAACCGCATTTTCCATCTTAAAAACATATCTAAATTACGCCATATGCTCTCATTAACAAATGCAGAACAATTAGTTCATGCGTTCATGACATCAAGGCTAGATTATTGTAATGCTCTACTGGGTGGTTGCCCTGCACGCTTAATAAATAAACTACAGCTAGTTCAAAACGCAGCAACTCGAGTTCTTACCAGAACCAGGAAATATGACCATATTAGCCCGGTTCTGTCAACACTGCATTGGCTGCCTATTAAACATTGTAAGTAATCAACAATATTTTAAAATTTATACGAAGCACTAAATGGCTTAGCTCCGCAGTACTTGAGCGAGCTTTTAAAACATTATAGTCCTTCACGTCTATTGCGATCTCAAAATTCCGGCCAGTTGATAATACCTAGAATATCAAAATCGACTGCAGGCGGTAGATCCTTTTCCTATTTAGCACCAAAACTTTGGAACAGTCTTCCTACCATTGTCCGGGAAGCAGACACACTCTGTCAGTTCAAAGCTAGACTAAAAACACATATCTTTGACCTAGCATACACATAATACATTATAGACTTCTATAATTCAATGTTAGGCTGCAAAGATTAGGTCAGCCGGAACTGGGAACACTTTCCTTAAATCCAGATGTACTCGTTACATCATAAGAAGAATGGCATCTACGCTACCTTTAGTGTCTTTGTTTATCCCGAGGTTTGACGGGATAGATCTGACGAAGGAGATTCGCCTGGACCCGATGACAATGCAGTGCTGAAGTGTCAACTATCCTCTCTCTATGGAGGATCCCTTTCCCACTCTACAGATAAAGCGTTGTTGAAAATCCGGTTTGCGTACCCCGAAGTGATAAAATAACATTCTGTATCAAATTTATAGGCAAGACAAGTAGTTTGTTTAGGCATGGTTTGTTGGGAAATTACAAGCCTGCGCACACATATTCAAACAAATATAACTATAGAATAAATTTTTTATGCGCATGTGAACGCCATCAGGTCACAGGTTCGCGTTTAAAGTCTGTTTAGAGAGAACGCCGTCGTCTTAGTGGCCCCTAATGTAATAACAAATGATAATTTTGCTGAAAGTGAATCAATCAAAACCAACTTTAGCTGGAAATAACATTATTCAAAAATCGCTATAAAGCCAAAACAATCTCTGTTACCGTAAATTGTGTGTTTATAATAATAATAATAATAATTCATTACATTTATATAGCGCTTTTTCTAGGCACTCAAAGCGCTTCACATGGAAGGGGGAATCTCCTCAACCACCACCAATGTGAAGCATCCACCTGGATGATGCGACGGCAGCCATATTGTGCCAGAACGCTCACCACACACCAGCTTACTGGTGGAGAGGAGACAGTGATGAAGCCAATCAGTGTATATTAGGGGTGTAACGATATTTGAACCGAACCGAAAAACCGCGATACACCACCCACGATACGTATCGCGATACTCTCATGGCGAACCGAACACGCCCCGCCCCCTGTTGCCCCGCCCAGCCCCGGCTCTTTGCACCTCATGTGTTATGTGTACACAACGAATAGGGCTGTTGCCTTACCACCATTAACCACATATAATCGCAATAAGCTCAGTGTTTTGTTACTTTTGATAATAAGCAAGGTGTAATCTTTCAAATTATGTCTATTTGATCACGAAATGTAAACAATAAATGCCGTTTTGGCGCTCTTAGATGTGGCGTGACAGATATCACTGTATGCATGCGGCAGCGCGGAGCGCGATCATCTCTTCCTCAGTTACAGAATAAACATGAATGGACACCCGAAGGTATGTTGAAAGATACAGTATACTTACTGAAAGGCATCATAACTCGTGTAAACACTCAATCAGTGTTTCAACAGCGGAAATACGTCAATAAAACGCTTAGTTTTTCACATAGCTTTATATTTACCTCAGGCAAGTCATTCACATAGCTTTATATTTACCTCAGGCAAGTCATTCAGTGTCCACAGCTTGCTCTTTCACTAAATAAATGGTATATATTAGCCTATATATTATATTTTACTTAACCTGTTTATGATATCTTGATTATTTAATGTATGTTTAAAATAGTTGTCATGAAAATAACAGCAACTGTGTAAATTATTATATAACATTAACAAATTAGAGTAAAAACATGTTAATGCAAAAATTGCCTTATGTGTAGTTTACATGTTTTCATACAATTTGTTATTTGAGTGTTGATTATTATTATATCATTTAGGCTAAAAGTCTAGGCTCTATTGTTAAGCTTTAATGTTATAGTAATGTGCAAGTAAGGGCTGTAGTTTACAGCATTAGCAGATAATTTTGTTATCCTTGAGAAACGTTTACTTGTAATTGAATTAATTTAAAGACAAGGACACAATTTGTTCATTAAAGCACTGTTTAATAAAAAATAAAAGAACCGAACCGAACCGAGACCTCAAAACCGTGGGACGAACCGAACCGTCAGGTTTGTGTATCGTTACACCCCTAGTGTATATATATATATATATATATATAGGGATTATTAGGAGGCCATGATGGACAGAGGCCACTGGGCAAATTTGGCCAGGATGCCGGGGTTACACCCCTACTCTTTCGAAAGACATCCTGGGATTTTTAATTACCACAGAGAGTCAGGACCTCGGCTTAACGTCTCATCCGAAGGATGGTGCTCTTTGACAGTATAGTGTCCCCGTCACTACACTGGGGCGTTATGACCCACACAGACAACAGGGTGAGCGCCCCCTGCTGGCCTCATTAACACCTCTTCCAGCAGCAACCTGGTTTTCTCAGGAGGTCTCCCATCCAGGTACTAACCAGGCTCAGCCCTGCTTAGCTTTAGTGGGCAACCAGTCTTGGGCTACAGGGTGATATGGCTGCTGTTTATCTCTGTAAAGCTGCTTTGAAACAATCTCCATTGTTAAAAGCGCTATATTAATGAAGATGACTTGACTACTGCAATGCTCTACTAAGCCTCTGCAGACGACCCAGAATACAGCAGCATGTCTGGTCTTCAATCAGCCAAAGAGAACCCATGTCACACACCCCTCCTAATTTCACTCCACTGTATCCCAGTTGTGGCCAGAATCAAATATAAGGCTTTGACGCTTGCTTTCAGGACTGTCAATGAAATGGCACCTCCCTACTTCATGCACTCTTGCACGCCCTCTCCTGCCAGTTACAGTCACTAAACAAACGACTCCCTGTTCCTTCACAACGAGGCATTAAGTCACTTTCCAGAACCTTCACCTTCTCTGCTCCTCTCCGGTGGAATGAGCTGTAATCCTCCACCCAAACTGCTGGAACCATCAGAACTTAAGGCGAGACACGGCAGGCAAAAAAGTCATTTTTGTGCATACCGGTCGATTTTCAGAATTTGGTATAGTTTGCTTTGTCTTCTTTAACAGTGAAACCATAAAAAAGGACAAAAGTTCACATTAAAATGTTTATTTTTAGACATTTTGAGTTTTGACGTCTGTTTTCCTCTAACTTTGTCAAAAGTTAGCATTTTTCAAACAGATATATCTCCGTGAAAAACAGTGCGTGTTTGGTATCGTTAGAAAGCTCATTCGCTCTAGCGTCATGATAGCTAGTCTAAATATGGTAATTTCCTATTCAGAGCTCACCAATAGGGAGAAACTAAAGGCCGATCTAACCCACAAGGCGAAATTTCATTGGCTAAGGAAGATTAAAGTCCATTTTTGGTGACCCAATTTGCCAAAATGTGTCATGTGATGTGCTCCGCTCATAGACTGTAAAAAAAGATGGACGACAGCCCTTCGCTCTCTTCCATCGGTGAAAACTGAAGCTGCCAGAGTACCGATATGGCGCTGACATCTTGAGACTTGAGTCTGCGCAGTAGCGTTCTCGGGACCAGACCTGCGCAGTAGTGAGCAGGAAGTAAAGCCGCAAAATCAACGCTCTGCCCTCACTCTCGCAGAATGCGTATATAAATATCAATAATACGGTTACGCTTTGTTTTTTTTTATGTGTCCTTGAGTGTGATGTGTTACAGAGCAATTACAGGCTGTGTTTACACTTGGTATCACATTAACATGTGATCAAGCAGATCTGATTTTCAGCCAATCAGGACACGGCACATTTACACTGGTCAACATCAAGTGGCTTCTGTATCTGGAAAACTGATCCCATCTCTGTTTCCCACACAATATTTAAAACAAGTCTGTAAAGGAAAACATGGCCCTGGTGTAAAGTCAACCTGAAGTGATGAGGTTTCTTTTAAAAACTTTTTTCTGTTATGGGGCTGTGCATTTGAAATCTCGTAAAACAAGGAGGGGGAGGTTGCAAATACTAATAACGCATTGCATCGATGCCAGAAACAAAACAGTAAAGAGACACAGGGTCTGAAATCAAGGCCAGATGGTGAGAAAAAGGTCCATCTGCAGTACAGACACTCACCTGCTTTTTATAGGGCGCGATGACGCCAATGTCTGTAGCTGGTATGGGGTTGTAGAGTCTCTTTGCTAGCTGGCAACAGTACATCATGACCTGCACTGCCTCCGCGGGATTAAACCATGATGGATTACTGCCCTCCCTCATCTCAGTGCCCTTCAAAACACAGTCGACATTTACAGCAGACAAAAACACATGCAGGGCCTTAGAAGTGACATTTGAGTCTTCACTTACCCGAACTCCATGAAAAATAAAGGGGAAGCCTTTAGTTGGAAGTCTGTTCCAGTGGCAGAGAGCATCCACCACAGCTCTCTGAGAGCGCACACACAGCTCGCCCGCGTAGAAGAGTCGGGAAGGCAACTCCAGCAGAGCCTCGTGGGAGCGGTAGTTATAGACCAGCTTGGTCACCTACAAAGCAACAAGAATTCAACTATATTCAACAAAGGGGAGGTTTTGTGGTGGAGAGCCTGGGAAGTGGTTCCCCATCACAGGATCTGAACAGAGCCACTCGTTTATTGCTTCATCCATTCTCGTAGCATTACTCAATTGGAGTAATGCTACAAGCCTAAATTCAATCTGTTCATCATATAAAGCGATCGAGTCCCTTCAGAAAATTTGGACTAATCCACTCAATTCATATGGATTAGTTTTATGATCTCTTTATGAACTTTTTGAAGCGTCAAAGTGGTCACTGTGTACCGGTCAATGGAGGGACAGAAAGATCTCCGATTTCATCAAAAAGTGCTTAATTTGTGTTCTGAAGATGAACGAAAGTCTTGCGGGTTTGGAACGACGTGAGGGCGAGTAATTAATGACAGAATTTACATTTTAGGGTGAACTAACCCTTTAAATGTTTTTGTTGATTTCAAATCACGATGTGTCAGTAAAGGTTCTTGGTGGAGCTGCTGGAGGGCAAGAATCTGCCAATTGATAGCAAGGGGACACTGCTTATTTCAATACTGAAATTACTATGGACCATTTATATGCCTCATTTAAAAACAATTAAATTAAAAGGTGACGTCAATTTTTACCCAATGTTACCTTCTTATATCTCAGCTTAATATGCAGAGATATTAATAAATAAGCCATTTGTAGGCCACAATTTCATGCTCCCAACTTTGTGGTAACAGTTTGGGGACGGTCCCGTCTGGTTCCAACATAACTGCGCACCAGTGCACAAAGCAGGTCCATAATGACATGGATGAACGAGTTGTGGAGGAACTTGACTGGCCTGCACAGAGTCCCGACCTCAACCCGATAGAACAGCTTTAGGAAGAATTAGAGCGGACACTGCGAGCTTCTCGTCCAGCATCAGTGCCTGACCTCACATATGTGCTTCTAGAAGAATGGTAAAAAAATCCCATAAACACACTCCTAAACCTTGTGGAAAGCCTTCCCAGAAGAGTTGAAGCTGTTATAGCTGCGAAGGGTAGGCCAACTCTATGTCAAACCCTACAGATTAAGAGTGGGATGTCATTAAAGTTCATGTGCATGTAAAGTCAGACGTCCCAAAACTTTTGGCAATATAGTGTATGTTTCAAACATTTGAATTTCTGTAGGCCAAATTATTTTGTGTGGTAACTGACAGCACGTCACACATCCTGTCAATAAAGCTTAACCAGCATTTAACTCAGAATATTGCTTTATATCACACAAACAAACAGTAATCATGTGTGATATCTCCTGACCAGCAGGGGATTGTAGCCTCTCTCGCTGCAGCCGTAGAGCGGATTTCCCATCAGCCTCTCGAGAAGAGAAACCCCCAGTCCAAACACAGCAGCAAGTCTCGACTTCACCACTGGCCCCAGTTGCTTTGGATCACCAGCAAGCACAATCTATGAAATAAAGATGGGTAAAGTCAGAGGATATAGGCTAATAAACAAATGACAATGTTTGTGTTGACCCTTTGGAACTATATTGAGCTTTATTGTTCAAGTCTTACCTGCCCACTCGCCTCAGACAGCAAACCCAGAGGGATCAGAGTCTCGGGTTCAGTGGCCTGACCAGACTCATCCACAAACACATGGGTAAAATGACCAACCCTAAAAACACACGTACACAAAAAATGCAACATCATTAACATCAAACCTCACTGGTTCTTTGCATGTCACGTGACAAGATGCCATTGTGCAAGAACTAATGACGTTATTGATGTGGCCATATTAATTTGAGAGTGAATAACCCTTATATTTCACTCAGTATACAAACTCTTCATCTGTCATCTGGATTACTTTTACGTTATCTTTATGTCCTTTTCGGAGGATGAAACTGTTGGAGCCTATTAGATATGTTTACATTAGGGCATTTGATATTTTGTTTTTCTGCAATATTTATTGCGATATGGAAATTTCACCAGATGACTTGAAAAGTTCAATTTGGAAAGAATGAATCATTGTAGGATGATTGGGGGGATTTTGTAGGTATAATTAATCTTTGTTAAAGCTACAAAAGTGATTCCCTCCTTGTATTTTGTCATTTGATTAACATGAATGACAGCAGCAGGAATATTAGGCTGCTGTCACTTTAAGACCAAATGCACAGATCCAATATAATGATACATATCCGTTTTCCTTCTCAATTGTTGATGTTCACGCAAGCCATAAGCGACTGTGTTTAACAGAATACTCGTCGAGACGGGCATTTTGACATAATCTTTGCGTGTATGTGTCCGTTCAAGCTTCTTGCGCTCGAATGGTTTAAAACCACTTGAATGTTTAAACTGACAGGACCTAAAACACATGCAAATGATAAACCTTCCCTCTATGATGGTTAAACTAATTAATTCAAGACTCCTGTGCGTTTCGAAACATGGCGCCTGGTCTGTATGGATCAACTACGATCCCTGTAATTCACACATCCTGCTGTGTGACTGTAGCGGATGTGCACACCGTGATATCCATGCTAAAACGATAAATCACGCAGCCCTAGTTTACATGCAACAATTTTCATCAATCCGAATGAATCCAATCTGATTTTGGATTCTGAAAGTTCTGTTTATATAAACCCCAAATTTTGCAGTCCGATTAAGATTTTTTGTTTACATGTGCTGAAGATTTGTAATGCACATGTGCCATATTCACACGTCGGTCGCCACATTACCAACCGAAGTGAATGATGACAGCATTCTCATTTGTGAACCAACCCATTTAAGAGTGGTTTAAGTGTCAAAATAAAGCACAATCATTTATCAAGTATATTTAAGAACAGAGCCATGCAGTGCACATATTATGCAATAAGGGCCCTTAAATGTCAGCGTCTTACCGCAGACCAATCTGGTAGAACATTCCAGCACTAGAACAAGTGCAGACAACAATACGATGAAAACTGGCATGTCGGATATCTTCTCCAGCTCTTGCGTACTGACGCAACTCCTCTGGCATAGACTGTAGAGCACAAAATATCATCACAATAAATAAAATGCTTTACTAACCCAGGTCTGTACAGGTCCTGGAATAAAACAGTGATTTCTTTAGTCTAAATGTCAGAATCAGTGTAGAATAGCCAGATGGGCGAGAACAGCAAGAGAAACGCATCTAAACACCAGGCTGGAGACACGACGCACCTCTTCTGGCCTGCAGGTGGCGTTAACACGAGCCAGGCTGGCCGTGTTCAGGTGTCCGCTCTGGTGCAGGCGCATGCAGACGAGGTCCGCGGCGCTGTTAGACGGGGTGCACACCAGCACACGACTGCAGGGGATGCGGTGATGCACCTGCACACGCGCACACACACACAATCTGACTTCAAGACTAATTCAGGAAAAATTGTCAACAAAATACTAGTGCTGTCAGTTAAACGCGTTATTAACGGCGTTAACGCAAACCCATTTTAACGGCGACAATTTTTTTATCGCGAGATTAACGATCTTTTTGGCCTAGCAAACTTTGTAGTTTTTTTCACATGCTGTTACAACAACTAGTAACATTAGAAAAACTACAACACCACACCGGATCTAGCTTGACCAGAAACAAAACAACAGGCACGCCGCACACACTTTTGAGCCGGCCAAATAGTAGTAGGGTAACGTTACGTTTTGTGTGGATGGCGAGCGCGAGACGCCGAAATGGATGGAAAGTTTACTTTTAAAAAGTTGCCAAATGTTTCCACTGAATTCGCGTCAAACGTGTTAATGCACCAAATAAAACCATTAGCGCCAGTATATACCAATATTGTTTTCAATAAAAAAACATTTGCACAAAGCAAGCCGATCCACTTTACCATGTTGATAAGAGCATTAAAATGAGAAAAAAATAATGGGACTAAAAGAAATTTAAGGGACATTTGGAATAGATAAAAAAGTGCGATTAATCGCGAGTTAACTATGACATTAATGCGATTAAATATTTTAATCGCTTGACAGCACTACAAAATACACAATTTATACTACAAACAGTGCTGAGGGATTAGAAATTCTGTGATTAATTATTTACATCCAACCCAACCAATTGCAAAGCTTGCCCTTTTATTAAGAGTTCACTATTGCACGATGTTTATTGTTGTACGGTTTGTCTTTTGACAACTTGCACGAATTGCATTGCAATTAACTACTCGTCCACATAATGTTTATGGACATTATTGTGCTTTGATGTGAGAAAACAAAACATGTAATCTTGGCAGACAATAAAGCAGCAAATTATGACTTGCGTTAGTAAATTGTGGCTTTAAAGGAAGCAATGACTGCTGGATTCTGTTTTAGTACATTTACTGTTATTGTTCCGACTCAGCTTTATATTAAAAGGAATAGTTCACTTCAAAATTAAAATTCTGTCATCACTTACTCACCCCTCAAGTTGTTTCAAACCTGTATGAATTTCTGTATAAAATTATTATAAATTCTGTATATAATTATTCAAAATATCTTCCTGTGTTCATACAGTCGATGGGCCCCATTGACTTCCATAGTAGAAAAATAAATACTATGGAAGTCAATGGGCCCCATATCAACTCTCTGGATACCGACATTTTTCTAAATATCGTAAATGACAGAATTTTAATTTTGAAGTGAACTATTCCTTTAATGTTATAATAAAGAGAAATATACTTGAAAATTGCAAACTAGTGATTGTTTATATGAATGCGTATTTGCTGAATGCCGGCGTTATATGAGAAAGTATTACCATGCTTGCCTTTCTATTACCAATTATTGGAAGCCAATTCTGTTTAATAGTCTAATAATTGTATAAGACCTCTTGTGCATCTGGTCGTCTATGTACTTTCAAAATAAAAGTCCTGCTTCAGACACTTATAGGGCAAAAAATGCCAAATATCAGCCGACCACTAGAGCACACTTGCACATTATGCAATCCTTAAACATTTATTAATAGCATTTGTTTCGAAAGAATTTGCTCTGCCTCGCACATTTCCAGGCACACGCACAAACTGTGTAGTAACTACCTGCAGAATAGCTTCTATGAGTGTAATGGTTTTTCCTGTGCCAGGAGGCCCAAACAAGATGTAGGGCGTGGGTCGACATTCTCCACTCAGAATCCGTTTAATGGCCTCTTTCTGGGCAGAATTCAGCTGAACGTTGAAGAACTGGCCAGGGTTTGGGATGCGTTTTGCAGACAATGTCAAATCTGAAATAGCATAGATTTGTCTGAAATCACATAATGACAAATTCCAAAGGAAATATAGAAGCAAGCAGCAAAAGCCACAATAGAAACAAGATTATTGATTAGTATGCTAAGCTAACATAGCACAGGGCAAACACACACACACACGGTCCACTTCAGAAAGGTGAGCGCTGAGTGGCACTGTCTTCAAACTTGTCAGGCACCTTCAGGACATGCTGACTATGACGTTTCAGCACAAAATCTGGTAGAGATCAAAGTGTAAAAAAAAAAAATATATATATATATATATATATATATATATATATATATATGGTTTATCAATTTTGCAACACGAACTGGAGGTAAGGAACAGTAATTTGTAGATAGTTTGATAGCTACTGTACAGAACTTAAAGATCTCCCTCTTTTCGTTTTCTTTCTTGCTGCATTAAAGATGTAATGGTTAAACTTCTGTTTTCACGCAGTGAGGAAAAAACACTGAGTTTAGGGCAGTCGGTCCGTGGCTCTGCTTCAACTGTGCGATAGAGTCACGAGGAGCGACCAACATTTCTGACATGCCAGAAATTCATCCGACTGTCGGTCGGGAGAGGTTAATCGCCTCTCGTTTCCCCCTGTACACTTCACGAACACTACACGACAAACCACGCACAACAAAGCTGAAAATCGGCCTAATTACTAAAAAGATTAGTAATTAAACTCTGTAACAAATTTACCACAATAAATACAATAAAACTTGATAAATTATAGTAACGGTGATTCAATTCTTAATAGAATTCAATTGGGTCACACATTTAATCATTATCATTTAATATTTATCAAACAATTGGGCTACAGTCATACTGCGCTGATAACTGATCCGATCAGCTCATAAGGGAACTCAGAGCTTATAAAAGCTCAGAACGCCAGTGTATACAATTAATGAATAGCCTGATTCTGTTTTCATTAACCATGTTATAAACACTGGGGGGGCTGTACTTGCTAGTTTTGGTTAAGACACTGATCGTGATCAGCATGAGAAGAGCAATCGGTTGAACAAATGGTGTTACCAAAAGAAAAGAGAATTTCTGAACTGCCGCTGGTGCTATGGAGTTGGTCCGAGAGTCAGATTACTATTCAGGAGCACCAAAATCAGTGCGCCAAATCTCACCAGTTTCCTATGAACGGTTCCTAGGGCGTCCATAGACAGTTTTGGGAAGAAAAATAATAAAGAAAAACCACCATTACAATAGGGGCTAAAGCACTTGGTCCCTGAGAGTGGTGCAGTTAAAAGTGATGAAAATAAAAAATTAATTCCACTTATTATTTTCGGAGTTACCTGTTTTAGTTTGTGTGGCCACAGACACCATCTCCGCTGTCAGTGACGATGAGCCATTGATTGTTTGGGTTGCGCCATTCTCCTGATGACATAATCAGAGCATAGCCAGACTTATCAAGCACATGATCATATATTACGGACTCCAAGCGTGTTTAGGTCTTGTCATAACTAAGATGAATAAATGAACGCGCTCACTTTGACCTCTTCTGGGAGATGCTCTTCCTCTTCCTGTGGACCCCACTCTCCGTTCCACAGGGGCGGTTGCTGTGCGAGCATGCTGGGAAACAAAACTCAACCAAGACAAAGCAACACCAAATATAAACTATTGTTTCTCCATACAAAACTCAAATATTCATCCACTTTATATTTTTAAATGGGAAAAACAGTAGGACCCGGATTCATCAAGAACAAAACCACAATGATTTTTTAAACCCCGTTAACATGCAGGTCGCAGTGACCCCTTTCTGTGTTGATTGAAACACGCTGTATTATTAATTCTTGACAAAATGCATATCAATATGTGATGCACTGTATGCTTCGTCAAAGAGGCACACACACTCGTGTGTAAACAAGCCCAACACGCATGAGCAGCGCATGGCGGAACGAGTGAAGGAGACGCGCTGAATAAAAACACACACTCTCTCTGACAGCAGGTGGCGCTGATGGAACGATATTAATATAGAATAATAGATATTAAAATAGAAATGCAGCGGTTACCCGGGTAACCCCGTAAACAAAAGCAACTGCTGCTTTCTGTAAATGTACCGAACTCGTGTCGAACCGTGACCCCAAAACCGAGGTCAGGGTTTCTGCAGGTATCTTCAAATTCAATTTAATGCCTTTTTTTTACATTTTTAATGCCATACACGACCCATGACTAACCACGGATATTATATATATATTAGGGCCGGGACTTTAACGCGTTAATTAACATTAATTAATTACAGACTTTAACGCGTTAATTAATTACACAAAAAATAACACGTTAAACACTTATTTTTGCTCCGCGGAACGTTTCTCACTGGATGAGGTTCGGCGGACCGATTATACTGGAGCACCAACTATCGTTCATGATGACTTCAGACAACCATGCAGACAACAACAAACCACAGTGAACATGAACGAAGAAGCTGACGAGACCGCTTTGGTTGGCCCTGTGGATGGGAAATTTTGTTATAAAAAACGAACGGATGGAAGCATCGATAAGAGCATGGTTGTGTGCAAGCTATGCAACAAGGAATAATTAGCTATTGCTATTAGGCAAAAATTGCACTGGTCTGCTGGACTTTGTTGAACAAAAATAAACAATATTTTGTTGCTTAAGCTTATGTATTCAGTCATTATTCAATGGTATACTAAAAATCCATGTAAAAAAATTACTTCTCCCTGTTCTCAGGTCAAATATTTATGCAATTAAAATGCGATTAATTTCGATTAATTAATTACAAAGCCTCTGATTAATTAGATTAATTTTTTAATCGAGTCCCGGCCCTAATATATATATATATATATATATATATATATATATATATATATATATATATATATATATATTAATGCTGTCAATCAATAAAAAAAAAAAAAACTAAAATCACACATACATTTCTATAGGTTTATATTAGTTTATATATTTTATAATGCAATCATTTCACAGTTAATCTACAAATGAATGTAGAGACAACATAAAGGCCATTATCACTGATACTAATACAGCTATTGATGTCTGGATAAATGCCCCCTAATTTTAAACATTAATTATAGTCATCCAACATTACAGTGTAATTGAAAGCTATAAATTTTTTAACATTAGGCTTCAAAAAATATATAACTTTTAATTTAAGTGAACTTAATCATACAATCATACAAAAAACATAAACCTATAATACATGTCATATTTACCTTTGCCCTTCCTGTCTAACAGGTAGGACATGTACAGAAATTGAATAAATGTATCAAACGGTCTGTACGGCATAAATTATTAATTAAATATAGACTAATCCTTATTAAAGCCACAAAAGTTCTTTAGTCAAGAGCAGTGAGTAATTTTCTCTGTTCCCTTTGTTCTGTGATTAACTTTACTGACAGAACGCTTTATTGGCTGCTGTCCCTTTAAGAGCAGCCGCTGCTGCACGACATCTCACACGCGCCTCATTCTCACAACTCTGTGTGTTCATTTAAGACTTTAACTAATTTAAGACTGTTCTTATGTTATGAGGATACTCGACAAAACAGACATTTTGGCATAATTGTTGTGTTTGTTATTGTTCGTTCAAGCGCGAAAGAGAACCGTTTTCTGGCACGCTGTCTGTGCGCACGATACTGGTGCGAGTTTTTCTCTCTCTCTCTCTCTCGCTTGGTGTGTGTGTCACATAGACAAGACATTCATAGGCAGCGCGTTTAAAAGCATTTGCATGAATAAGAGTTGGATCATATAATGTAATGCTACCCAAGGGATGACAAAAATGAACGGATGCTGCGTTATGCGTTAAATATTTTAACGCGTTAATGTTGACAGCCCTAATATTAATATATATATATATATAAAATTGTTTTTTAAGCCACGTACACAGACAGTAATCAACAATTATACCACTCAAGTCAGTCAAAAGAGAGACAGTGCTGTGAGTGACAAAACATTGCATGTCAACAAATCATCTGCACAAGAACACAAAGTGAGCTTCAACAGAGGATGTCAAGCTGATGAGGGAAAGTAACTACACGTGCCTTTTACTGCTGATTTGTGGCGGTCAGACTGCATATGAGATTTTACGGCGTAGATTCCCACTGTAGCTACCCAACTTAAATACCTTTTTACAAACGCAGCTAAATCCTTCTTCATTTTGACAACCTACTGACAACCTTTCCCATTTTTCTGGTCTAGTTTTATTCCTAGACCAGAAAAACCCGCGTCATCTCTACATCACTGCAATTTTGCTCTGGGCGGAAGCAATTTCCAAACTGGTTCTGCGTGCTTATCACACTAACGTACATATATAGAAGACTAATGGCTTAAAGCTACGCTGTGTAGGATTTCCTCCCATCTAGCGGTGAAATTGTATATGACTGAATATTACTTTCTAGCCCCTCCCATTTTGAGGACGTTTTAACTCCTACGGTGGCCTTATTATTTCAAATCTGCCGGCAGTCGCGAGTAATCTCCCTCTCGCATTCGTCACGGTGTCTCTGAGTGTAAAAACGCGAAAGGCGAAGCTTGAATTTCCAGGTCTGTCCCTCTTTGTCTAATGTATTTTCAAGATGGATGTACAACATGGCTTCCGCCATTCGAGCGACTCGCTCGTATGTATTCTAAATGGCAGATTCTACACTTACGAGAAAATTAGTTGGTTGAAGTGATTACACATTAATGAGAACATATCATTTTGCAAGAACAAAGTGTTTTTTTTTACTAAAAATCAACTTAAAATATTACAGTGTAGCTTTAAATGAATGACTAATATTCGACTACAAAATCTTTACCCGAGGGCAGCCCCTAACAAATAGTTAGGAGTTCGGTCACAATTGATCGAACCGTTTGGTCCTTCATTAGATTGGCCATTGTAGCAGGAGTCTGATACTGTCAGAGGCTGTGATTCAATGCAAAGATATTTAACTGACTGCTGTTTAGTTTCACACTAAATAATCCAAGACTGTGTTTTTATCTCTCTGAGGAGCGCTAACATTTTATCGACATTGTGTCAAGAACTTCAGAAAGGTGTCGAGACTCGTTTTTAACTGCTGCTCACATTTTTACGCAGGAACATTTTCGGAAATAAAAGTATGAGAGTGTTTTATAATTTGCCAAATGGTGAAAGAAACCATTTGCAACAGAGAGCTATTCCTCAAAGCAATATGACATTGCAAATATACAGTATATGATATGAGAATTAGCACAATGTGGTTCTTACTGTTGTCGCCAAAATGTTTGACCTGCTCCAAAGCGCAATGGCACCTCCTCGTGGTCACCCTGGAGAAAACAGGATATTGGTGTGAGAATCTTTAGACATGAGATGTCACCACTGTGAGGGTGGAGCGAGCCAGCAGCACCTGTTGAAGGTGAACTCCACGTCCAGAGGTTCTCCGAGGTAACTGTGCTGGAAATCAGCATTCACGCGTAAACTCACGTCATCTTCTGAGATCTGGGAGCGTCAACGCACAGACAAATCTCAAGTGACCAAAAGAACAACACATTATATATGGATGTGACGTATAATATTGTTTTATCCTCCTGAGACCCAGAAAAAAAAAGTTTTTTGAATTGAGTTTTTTTCCATGTCATCACACTGTTTAGAGCACAATAAACAAATGGCAAAAAAACATATATATAAAATAATATTTTATTCATACGTTATGCTATGTCCTCTGTAGTGGACGCCAGGACTAAGTTGTTTAAAAAATAATTTTCAATCACCAATAAATTTTGGGGTTTCAGGATTTTTTCAACCAAAATTTGTATAAAGATTATTCTCAACTATGTTATGAAAGAAATAATGGAATAAATTGATACACCATTTTACTTTTTGCAATATGTGGGTAAAATGGTCATAAATTAATATTTCCATTCAATGCAATGTATCTATACACTGTATCTAATCTGCACATTAATGTGTTCTTGGAGCAACATTTAATGAAAAAAGAAGTGTAATAATTGGAGTAATAATTGGCAACATTTTATTAACAATATCTAATATTTCATAGGAATATTGATGTATAATTTATTTCCATATTCACTTGTTGTGTCTCCCAGAATGCCTGATAAACATGATTTTAGTCCTGATGTCCTCTACAGTGGACACGTTTGAAATCAATGCCCTGTTCTGTAACAGAAAGTAATTTTTTTATTTGAAACCCCTTAACATTTTCCTGAGATGTTGTTTTATGAAATACAATTTGAAAAAGTAGTTCAATTTAAATTATAATTACAATATATTATCATATTTATCATATTGCTACATTTGATCACTAAATTAATGTCAGACATTTTTAAAGACCAAGGAGAAGTTGTTTTCATGGTGAAACCTCCAAACATTTGGTATCTCTGAAAAGTCCTGAATGTGCTCTTTACAGGACACCCAGGTTGTGTCATGTGACAATGTATGATGTCAGAGAAATTCACTAAAATATAATGTCCACTACAGTGGACAAAAGTCTATTCTTGGGTCCCAGGAGGATATTGCAAAACAAGTGTTTGTGGAATGACAAGCCACAGAATAAGTGCATGACTCTATGCTTAAAAGCATAACAGATTAATAAATGAGATGAACAGTCATTAGTTGCAGACCTACAAGGAAAGAATAATCTGAGCATTAAGAATAGAAATTGTCAAGATACCTCTGTGATGTAAGACATATACTCAAGAACAATTCCTCCACTACAGGGTTTCTTCAGAACCACTTTATCACCTAGAAGATTAAACAAATTTAGTGTTCTGTACACCAAACAAAACAATAATACAAAAATAGATAGCTATTTTCCTTGTACTGATCACCAATGTTTATTTATTAAAGGAATAGTTTCATTTTTGAATTTACTCACCCTCACATTATTCTCACTCAGCATTATTTCCTATTATAAGTGATTAAAGCTGCAGTCCGTAACTTTTGGCGCTCTAGTGGTTAATAAACAGAACTGCATGCGTCTTATGGAAGAACATTGTAGCCGGATCTACTTCTCTCTGAAAGTCTATGAAGACTGGACCAGTCTAAAATAGTCCCAATATAAACACTTATTATAGGTGTACCGTAGTGATTCAGGATAAGACAAAAACACAGTTTGGAAAACGGATTCATGATGTACTCGCTCATTTTACAAATTTTGAACACAAAATTATATACTGCAACTTTAATATAATTTGGATTCAGTATTTCTCTTGTTCCTCCTCGCCTCAGGAGTCTTGGAATGTGGTGCCTGATTTATTGGGGCTATTTTATGACACTTCTTATGCTTTACAATTCATTCTTAGCTGAATCTTTTTTCCCTAAACGTATACATGCTAACGATTAAAAGGCACAGATTACTAGAGAACATCCTCACCAATGAAGAGGTTTGGCCGGCCCTCTGTGAGTCCTGGCACCTCCAGGTGTAAGTTTACCGCTCCCTTCCTGAGGATGGCGCCGATGAGGCTGAACTCTCTGAGCTCCCTCTCAGCCTCCAGCTCCTCCAACCACAGAAGAGCAGAGAAACGGCGCAACATAGACGACAAACTCAAGCGCTGCAAAAACAGGAGACGAGAGGAGCTATAACAACAACTTAACTAAAAAGTGATGTGTATTACAAAAAGTAGCATTTCAAAATACTTCTTTTATCAAATGCTGAGATTTGAGGTGGGGTTATGTTTGTCCAACCAGATGGAGGGAGTGTTCAAGAAATGTCTTTAAAAGTCATTATTGTGCAATTCTATTTGGTGATTACACTTTTACTCCCAAGCCTTGTTTACACCTGCTATTAAAAAGCCCTTGTTATGCTATTTTAAAGGTTCCTCATTTTGTTTCGGAGGTCTCATACAATAAGTTTACATGCATCCAAGGTCATATACATCGCAGCATCAGCTCTTTTCTCACAAAAACATAATCTAATAATTTGTAATTAAGGTGTATTGAATGTTAAAACGGCTTTCAAATATAATGTTAAGTGGGTATCAATACCCATTTTACTCTTAGTAATCATTTAAAAGTTCCATTTGGAGACATCATATCAGTATCAATTTCAACGTATCGGTATTGTATCGAAAACAAACTAAGTAGTATCGGCCATCCCTAAACAGTATATTGGATCTTAAAGTGACGGCAGCCTAATAGACCTGCTGCTGTCAGTGTCAATATTACTTGAACAACAAAAGACAACAATATGATCACTCACTGCTCTAGTCTCGACTGAATAAATTTCTTAACTTTAATTGCAAGGATAAATCTGTATTTAAATGGTTACAATTAGGACTATCCAGTGTTATTTTACATTTGATTGCTTCATTCAATTTCTGTAGTATTTCTTAACCGAATACTACTGTTAGACAATACCTGAAAAACTTTCTTCTTTATTACATTGTATTTATTTGTGCTATCATTTGTAATTTGATTATTTGTTCTTATTTTATTACTGTGTAGTGTACTTGTCTTTATTTGTGTAATATACAGGTCCTTTTAAAAAAATTTGCATATTGTGATAAAGTTCATTATTTTCCATAATGTAATGATAAAAATTAAACTTTCATATATTTTAGATTCATTGCACACCAACTGAAATATTTCAGGTCTTTTATTGTTTTAATACTGATGATTTTGGCATAGAGCTCATGAAAACCCAAAATTCCTGTCTCAAAAAATTAGCATATTTCATCTGACCAATAAAAGAAGTGTTTTTAATAAATAAATAAAGTCAACCTTCAAATAATTATGTTCAGTTATGCACTCAATAGTCAATACTTGGTCGGGAATCCTTTTGCAGAAATGACTGCTTCAATGCGGCGTGGCATGGAGGCAATCAGCCTGTGGCACTGCTGAGGTGTTATGGAGGCCCAGGATGCTTCGATAGCGGCCTTAAGCTCATCCAGAGTGTTGGGTCTTGCGTCTCTCAACTTTCTCTTCACAATATCCCACAGATTCTCTATGCGGTTCAGGTCAGGAGAGTTGGCAGGCCAATTGAGCACAGTAATACCATGGTCAGTAAACCATTTACCAGTGGTTTTGGCACTGTGAGCAGGTGCCAGGTCGTGCTGAAAAATGAAATCTTCATCTCCATAAAGCTTTTCAGCAGATGGAAGCATGAAGTGCTCCAAAATCTCCTGATAGCTAGCTGCATTACCCCTGCCCTTGATAAAACACAGTGCACCAACACCAGCAGCTGACATGGCACCCCAGACCATCACTGACTGTGGGTTCTTGACACTGGACTTCAGGCATTTTGGCATTTCCTTCTCCCCAGTCTTCCTTCAGACTCTGGCACCTTGATTTCCGAATGACATGCAAAACTGAGCAACAGTCCAGTGATGCTTCTCTGTAGCCCAGGTCAGGCGCTTCTGCCGCTGTTTCTGGTTCAAAAGTGGCTTGACCTGGGGAATGCGGCACCTGTAGCCCATTTCCTGCACACGCCTGTGCACGGTGGCTCTGGATGTTTCTACTCCAGACTCAGTCCACTGCTTCCGCAGGTCCCCCAAGGTCTGGAATCGGTCCTTCTCCACAATCTTCCTCAGGGTCCGGTCACCTCTTCTCGTTGTGCAGCGTTTTTTGCCACACTTTTTCCTTCCCACAGACTTCACACTGAGGTGCCTTGATACAGCACTCTGGGAACAGCCTATTTGTTCAGAAATTTCTTTCTGTCTTACCCTCTTGCTTGAGGGTGTCAATGATGGCCTTCTGGACAGCAGTCAGGTCGGCAGTCTTACCCATGATTGCGGTTTTGAGTAATGAAACAGGCTGGGAGTTTTTAAAAGCCTCAGGAATCTTTTGCAGGTGTTTAGAGTTAATTAGTTGATTCAGATGATTAGGTTAATAGCTCGTTTAGAGACCCTTTTCATGATATGCTAATTTTTTGAGACAGGAATTTTGGGTTTTCATGAGCTGTATGCCAAAATCATCAGTATTAAAACAATAAAAGACCTGAAATATTTCAGTTGGTGTGCAATGAATCTAAAATATATGAAAGTTAAATTTTTATCATTACATTATGGAAAATAATGAACTTTATCACAATATGCTAATATTTTTAGAAGGACCTGTATATTGCCAAGACTTTAAATGGATAGACAAAAAAAATTATGAGATAATATTGAAACATATGGCAGTATATATGGCAGTTTTCCCCCACAATATTTTTCAAGGTATCGTATTGAAGAAATTCCAGTAACACTATTACACAAACTCGAGCACGCGTGACGCTCGTCTGCCGTCTCACTATATGAGGACATGAACTTCACCTCCAGAGCTGCTCTGAGAGTCACTTCGCCAGTATTTCACCATTTCATTTGAGAAAACTCACGTCAGATTCACAAACTCAAAGCTCTTAACTACTACCCACTAAAATAAAAGTACGGTTTAAGGCGAGACACTACAGGTGAATAGGGTAATTTTTTTAACTAGCAGATATCACCATGAAACTTTCCCAGTTGATTACCTACATTAAGATGAGAAAAAAAATGTATTACAAGTTTTCTGTAATTTAATGTTTAAATATGCAAATTAGGCATTATCTAATTAAATATGCACTAATTTGCATATATTTCAAAAAATGAAATCTGAGTATTGGATAAAGCCAGGTTCAAAATTCTTTTTTCATTGTGTTCACATATTAGATGGGAAAAAAATTACAGAGGGATTTATGGATATCTACTTTTGTTATCCTATAAATCAGAATATACTGTCAATAGCCTTAAAAAATGATTTTTGCCATGTTTTTTGGAATAAAATGTTATATAAATCGGGCTAGGAATAATATATTTACAAATCCCTCTGTAAATGTCTTCGTAATATAACTAGGTACAAGACTGGAAAGTTTGGTGTATATAGGTGCTACCGAAGTGGAGATTTCGGACTTTGAGTATGAGAGAAAAGTCATTTTGAGAAAACGGGCTTTAAAGATTTAGCATCAGCCAATGAGATTGCGCATTTGCGCCCTTTTACTTTCACGATTGGTTGCTGATAAAAAGGAAATGACCATATTTGGATCCGACAACATTGTACAGGAGAGAGAGAGCTTTCTAACTGTGTGTGTGATGACAGGGTACAGATCGTGATCGCGGAGCAACGGATGATTTACAACGCCAACTTTTGATGAATTTATGAGAAATCTACAGACGCAAACAGACAAAGTGTAGTAAAATAAAGACCTAAATGTGTATTTCGGACTTTTTTTCACCACAAGTCTGAAAGAAGACATGTTTTTGAAGACAAATATCCCGAAATCTCAAAATTGACCAGTGAAAAAAAACCTATGTTTTTGCCTGCCGTGTCTCGCCTTAACTGAACAGTAGAATGTAGAATTTGTGATTTTGAAAATTTAATTAAATCATTCAAATGGAATACAGAAATCACGTAATAAAGGATTTCATAGAGCCCTCAATTTTATTTTTGTTAAACTTAATATATTGTTAAATTATATGCAGTGTTTCCGCTACATTCATTCTGCCGTGGCGGGCCGCCACACCTAAAATCATCCCGCCACGGCTCCAGCTTCTCGGTCCGATATTGTATGTGTTATTGTTAAGCCCCACTAAAGACATACAAAACATTGTAAAGCACCATAAAGTTTTCGCACTATATTCCAAGACTTCTAAAGTCATTCAATAGCATAATGTGAGGTAAAAATATATATTTAAGTCGTTAAGTTAAAGTTAATGGAAACTCATCTCTGTGCATCATTCTGCGCACGGGATGCGCATAATCGCTTTGCCGCTCTTATTGGCGCCTTTCATGTTATAATGCTTAGGGGAAGTTTAAACACCTGGGATAAGGGGGCGTGGCCAATGTGAATATCACTCATGGGCCACGCCCCCTCCCCCTGGCGAAATGGGCCTGCCACCACGGCTGGAAAAAATCCTAGATGAAACACTGTATATGAGTTTCTTACATTCACCTAACTAGACATGCTTTTGAATAACAAATGTAATTTAACCATTAAAACTGAACCCAGAAAAAATTAAACGGAAAACACAGAATTTGGTGATTTCATCGAGCCCTATGAGCAGCGACTGATGAATGATGGCACTGAAGTCGACGTTACCTCTGCCAGAGCCGGCTGGACAACCAGCACGTCCCTCTTGGCTTCAACACAGTCTCTGAGAGCCTGCGGCACGGCGTACTGCCCCAAGAAGTTTGGAAGATGCCGCCTTGTAAGCCTGTCGAAAGAGACAAAATGCTCAAAAAAGCAAGACAAAAAAATTATAATTTCACCATTCACACAATTATGCACAGTATATTATTGAAGCTCATTTTCGCCACAGAGTAAAACAATTTAAAGGATAATTGTGACTTTTCTCAGAATTGTGTGATATAAATTCGCAATTGCGAGTTATGAAGTTCAATTCCTTTTTTCTTCATAAAGACTTTATAACGCGCAATAATGATTTTATAACTCGCAATCGAGACGAAGAGGAGGGAACGTAATAAATGTAATAGAAGTGGAATGGAATGGAAAAACAACAGTTACGAGTTTGTAACTATACCCCCCATTTTTGATCATAGATCTGAACTCAAATGGTTGTAACTCATGAATGCTTTGGAATAGTCAAAAGGTGGGGTAAGCGATATTTGAAAAACGCTTTGAAAGTTAGTCGGACCGACACAACAACAAATGTGTAGCCAATCAGCATTAGGGGGCGTTCGACGGTGGAGGAGAGAGAACGAGCAAGAGGGAGATTTGAAGACTGTAGAAAGAGAGATGGCTGAGAGACATTACAAAAGAGAAAAGCTCAAAAGAATATTACTGGAAAAAGAAGGGTTATGATCTGGAAAGAGATTTAGGACCTGCGTTAATATTAGAAGAGAGAGAAGCGGGAAGGCCTGAAAACAGACGCGGGGGTTGCTTTGACTCTTGCAATGTGTGTGTAACGGAGGACAGCTAGTGAGAGTTGAGCAGGCTGACGACTGCTAGAGAATGCCGTTTAACGCACGCTAGCGATCGGGGTTCGAGAAAGGGCTGATAGGATTGGAGGGTGAGCTTTGGAGGCGGGTGTTTGTTTGGGTTGATTTCAAATATCAACAATGTTCAAAAAACGACTTTGAGAAATAACATACTGCACCTTTAAAGAGAACAATCAGCAGGTTATTGTAGAATAAGCAGTTTAAATGAAATGAAAGCGTAAAAATAAGTTATAGAAGTTTAACCTGTAAATTGTCAGTGTGCCGTAAGCGGATCATTTGGCGCACTTTCTATTGCCTTTTTTCAGACATATCACATATTTTAGTAATCAATATAAATAATATTAAAAAACGTAAACACTCAAAAAATCATACTGCGAAACTTTTGAAATTCGACATTGCGTTACCATCGGTACTTTAAAACCTTTTGGCGGGCTCAAATTTTGTCAACTTCACATTTTGAACGCAACTTGGTTAGACATAATGTCTTTGATTTTATAACAGTTTGAGAGGCCAAATTACTTATAATTAATATATATATAGCTTAAAGGGGTCATATGATGCGATTTCCTGTTTCTTTAGTGTGTTATGTAGCCATTTGTGCATGTATTAGATCTGCAGAGTTACAAAGCTCAAGTCTCAAACCTAAAGAGATATTCTTTGCAAAAGTTAAGGCTCAGCCACGCCTTCCTAAAACGCTTCATTCGAACACGACCCCACAAATCTACGTCAGTGTGTGGAGAGCGCGCAGAGTTTCATAATACCGCTCAAATGTAACGCAAAGAAAGGCGGCGTAACTTTTATTCTCGCTGTGTTATTGTTGCCGCCATGTCGTGGAGACACTGTGATTTCGTGGCGAAAGCCAAACTACTTTGTTTGGCCTTCCAAAAGAGGACACAATTAGAAAAAAGTGGCGCAATTTCATCTTTGCAAACTTTCTGGCGCTTATGACTCAAAGCCTGTAAGTAAGTTTTCATATTTTAAGAATTCTCTACTGACTATTCAAACGCGAGTTTTGATCAGTATGGAGTAGCGCTTGCTTGTCGTTTCTACGATCACAAACGCAGACATGGTTTTATGTTTACATAGTGTCCTCCCCCCATTCGCGGCGCGTAAAAAGACAGTAAGTCATTATAATCAGTAATTATGTCCCCAATGAAATAAAACCTTACCAGTCTGATACGTTCTGGTCCAGTCGCGCTGGCAAAGTTGGTGGATCAGTTTGATCATCTGCATTTTCAGGTTTAGATTCGGGCTCGAATTGATAAGGTAGTACCGACATTATCACCTGCCAATGTTGCTTTGGGAGCTGATGTTCCAAATATTGTAAGGGCCGTGCCATTTCCGTCACACGCGTACGGTATTCGGGCCAATCACAATGCACTGAATCACTGGCCAATCAGAGCACAGCACGCTTTTCAGAACGAAATCGACGTGTTTCAGAAAGGCAGGGCATAGAGGAGCAACAGTAATGTACGGTATGTGTAAAATAATGACTTTTTTTAACCTAAAACACATTGCATTAAACCAAATACACAAAATAATGTTCTTTTTAGAACCATCATATGACCCCTTTAAAGACACTGCCAGCTTCCAGTCTGAAGAGAACCTCACTGAGGAAGTTAGCTAAAGGAGGAAAGGAAACACGTTTGAGCAGACGATCAGGGATGTTCAGGATGAGATCGGCGAGCGTCACCTGAGGGGAGCCGGAGGAGCCGTGACCGTGAGCACCTGGACGGGCTTCGGCTGCGCTGGCACTGCTGTTAGAGCGGTGTAGGGCATGCTGGGTTTGAGCAGACTCTCCTCTGCACAGCTCACCGACACCTCCAGACGCCTCGCGATGGTGAACGAGGAGAAGTGCAGGAGCAGCAGCTCAGCAGAGCGGCCCAGAGTTCTAGAGCAAACACATCCAAAGAGCATTAAAACACCTTACCATCCGTATCAACCGTCAGCCTGCACACACACGGGTTATTATAGTCAACTAAAACCATGAAAGAAAAAACACTTTCGTTACTTGAAATAAAAAAAAAGTATTTTACTTCAGCTAGCTGCCAAAGCAATTATTCTCATTTTCATTTTAGTTTAACGCGATACACTAATATAACCAAAACTGAAATTAAAATAAATAAAAACTGTATATAGATATTTAAAAAAAGAAAGAAAAGCCCACAACAAAACTACTAAAATGTTAAAGAGGACCTATTATGTTTTTTTTACATATTTATCTTAGAGTGTAATGTTGCTGTTTAGCTCTGCAAAGTAATAAAGCACAAAGTCCCTCCAGCGGGAGTTCTCTATATCAGCGTCAGTGTTTCTGAACTCCCTGAAACGCCTCCATTGTAGTCTTGAGTTTTCCTCAGGGACGATTAAGCTTTTTTTTTTACTGATCGGTATTGACTATCCTAAGCCCGAGCCTTTATTTTACATCAGCTGTCATGCCGGTGTCGTGCCGTAGGTGGCGTATGAACCTTCAAGTGGGTTTGCCAACCAGCGACCTCCATTGAAAGGAAAAGAAGAAGCTCAAATGTGCGTGAACGAGAACCAATGAGGTCTGTTGGAATTATTCAACTTTAGAACTTTGTTAAAAATAAAGAAATTCATCAAAATAAAAATACTTGCATCTAAAGGAAATCTGGATACTCTGGATTATTAATACTGGATTATTATTTTTAAATAATTTCTTTAGTATCATTTTAAAAACATGCTGTGCAGAAGCAGGTCCCAAAGATGTCAGCGCCATATTAGGACTTTGGCGGCTTCAGTTTTCACCAATGGAAGGGAGTGAAGGGGTGTCATCCATCTTTTTTTACAGTCTATGGTCCTCAGCATGAGGTCAATGTAAAACTGCCAAACAAAGTGTTTAAAAATTGAACAAAATCAAAAATATACATTTCAATTTAAAGGCAGAGATCTGTAATATCAAACAACAGTTTTGCCTTTCAAAGTTGTGTCCTCAGTTTGTGCCAACTCCGTCAGGATTTTTCTTTATAATTCTGAATAAATCAGGCGCTGTCATGGTCATCTTTAACTCCGAGGACCCCTTTCCTATTTCCTGCTCATTGTGGATCTCACAGTAGGACACATAGTCCTGAAAGTTTTTTTAGTATTTTTATATTTTTTTACAAACAAACAATGTTGAAGTCTCTGCAGTCCCAGTTGTAGTTGTAACTTTAGTTGGACCTTTGTCAACTCCGTCAGTTTTTAACACCGTCAGTTGAAGGTTTCTGTTCATTTTGAAATAAATATTTGATCATTTTTTTCCATTTATTGTGTTAAAACAAAACCGGACTAAGGTCTATTGAAGTCAAGCATGCAAAATACACTTATGCGCATGAAAAACAAACCAGTTCCAGCTCACCTGACATCCCAGCTTCCTCATCATAACACTAAAACTCTCACAAGTTACATAGTTCAGTTTAGTGCAGCAGAAAGCAAACTGGTGCAAGCGAGAAATTGGTTCGAGACTGGCGAAAAGGTGCAACAAAACTTGATGAAATGAATGTGACTAAAGCTAATGGTGGACACAAAGCCCGCTGGCCTGACCTGGAGGAGAAACTTCACAGATGATGCATTATGTGGTAGCCATATCAAGATTTCAATTTTATTCTAATATATCATGCAGAAACAAAAGTCCCTTTCACACATGCAGTCTTTACTGGTAACAGATCATGTGTGAACAAGACCTTTTCAAATATACCGGTAAATTGGTTCCGGCAATTTACCAGTAGAAAGGGAAGTTGTAACATTACCAGTAAATTACCGGTATATGCGCTGTGTGAACGGGGAATGAAGATTACCTGTATTTTGCACGTACAAGGTCAGAACGCACTGACGTAAGAAGTGCTTTTGGCCAATCAGAAGCCGTGGAAAGAGAAACGGCTCTAGGCCATTCATAAAATTATGACTTTTTACTCAGCACTGTTAACAAATGTCTTCAAATTGGAGTGATACCGAAACTAAAGCGCTTCTCCTCGTCCGGGCTGATGAAGAGATTTGTAAACAACTTTAGAGGTCACTTCCGATAAATGACATCACAGAGTTAACGCTATTTTGGAGCTGGTGTGTGAATGGACCATTACCGGTAAAAAGCCAGAACGCGGTTGCTTGTGTGAACAACACATTTTTGAATTTACCGGTAAAGTCGTTCAGGCAATTTTACGGTAATTTACCGGGATCGCTGTGTGAAAGGGGATGTTGAGTGAGTTAATGCGTTTAAAACCCCCTCACTTGGCCTGACAGCTGATGGTCACGGACACCTTCTCTCCGGGTTCAATCTCCAGCATCCGCAGGGCTTGAGCCTCTTCTCCGTCTGTCCTGCTTTCACCACGCATGTCTTGAGTTTTGCCATTGCTGAGAGACACAGAACCGAGACAGAACTGCTGGCCTGAGTCCCATCCTGCAAACTCACAGCACTTCAGCCTGTGACTATCTGAGCCCGTGTTTCTGTTTTAGAGAGAGAAGCAACAGAAGCATCACGAGCAATCCATTCCAACTCATGCAAAGATGTCACAATGTAGTCCTTTTATTTCTGTCACATTACTGTAATAAAGGCATTCAAGCATTAAAGGAGCAGCACACCTAGTAAGGAAATGTCATCACTCACTCAGTGAGTGACTCTCTTTAATTGGAAACGAAAGAAGTTCAGCAAAATGTTATTGCTCTCATATATTTTTTTACTTATTTGGTGCAGCGCAATCAGTCACGCCACACACTAGTGATGCGCGGGCCGACTCGTAACCCGTGGACCCCGCGGGTCGGGATGGGGCGGGTAAAGAAATTGTCACTTTATTTGCGGGGCGGGTTGGGGCGCTGTCATTATTATTGTTTTTTTTTAATCCATGTATGTTGCTTGCAATTTCCAGCCTATATTAAATATTTGGGAATATCTATTTTCGTATTTTATTAGGTTATTTGATAAGGTTACAATACGAATGCCGTAGCAACTTAACTTGCGTGAGGTCCCCAAACCTGTGGCGTCACGTGACACGTCACGAAAGCGGCGCGCCAAGCAGCTCCGCAGCTCCCGCCGCCAGCCACGACAACAACAACAACAACGGAGAAATAAAAGTGAAGATGGAAGACGAGGTGCGGGAGAAATTGAGGTCGGGAATTTACCTGATTAAACTGAAAAGAAAAATAAGGTTAGGCCGCTAAATCTAATGTTTCGGAGCTGTTCTCAGAAATAGTTGCAGCAGGAGACAACAGTATTAACTAGATCGGCTACCTGAAGTGCAACTCGTGGGAAAAATGTAAACAGTAGCGCCACAAAACGGGCACTTCAAGCATGTCAAGACATATTTGTGGGGGGTCTAAGAAATAAAAAATGGTTTAGCCTATTAGATGAATACAAACGCTGCTTTGTAAATGTTGAAAATGTTTATTAGTATCATATGACCTGATTTATGATTCATAATCGTCTCTTGTTGCCAGTTTACAGGGCGATGTTTCCAAGCACTTTCAGGCTGAAATAAAGGCTGTTTTCATTTACATTACAATGCCTAGTAGTATGTCTATTTAAAGGGGCTATATGGAACTTTCCCCCCAAAATAAACGTAACAATAGCCTTTTTATTTGACCATTTATGACTCAAACATCTCCTGTTGAGCATACTGACACCTTGTCCGCTCACAGTGGGTGCACCTATAAGCCTGTATCTTATTTTTCCTATTTTCTGTCGGGTCGTATTTTTCCCGCGCTGTCTGCGGATGTGACGTCAAGCGCGTTCATGTTAAACGTTTCAGACCACTCTGCCACCACCGCTAGTCAGCAAGTAGCCTACCCTCGCAAGCAGTGCAATGGATTTTGCGAATACACAGAAGAGACCCAGGACAACTCGGACACCAACAGTAACTCCACAGAAGACTAAAAAAGTTAAACCCCTGACAAGTGGCCGAAAAAGATCGAAGATTGAGAGCGACCGGTGCCGAGCAAGGACTAACGTTAGAGTTTCATTTTTCATTTCATTTATTTGTTTATTTTACAGGGACAGTGCTCATTAATTAACAGTAAAATAACTGTAAATGAGCCAGAGTTAGCTCAACAGGCTAATTTTCATCTGTTGTCCCTGGCCAGTTATTATGAAGGCAACCTAAAATCAAGTGAACATCGGCTTCGCATTTGAGCCTTGGAGGGAGCTCAGATACGAAGTGACCCAGAAATGGCTTTCTTCTGAAAAGGTAATACGTGATAAAAATGAAAATACGTGTTCATTGAAATAGCACTGTGTTGTTTTCAGTTCACTTGTAAATGCTGTTAGTGAAGTGTGCACGTACGAGCGCGCGCTGCGAGAGTGAGCAGAAAGGAAGACCAGTTCTGTTTTTTTGGCCACAGGTGTCAGTCGCGAGTTTAAATTTCAGAAAAACGCATATAGCCTCTTTAACGGTCGCGGGTGCGGGGCGGGTTGTAAAATTAGATACAGTGGTGCGGTGCGGGCTGGGGTGGGCCAAATAATTTCATAAAAGCGGGACCCGCGGGTTGGAAAAAAAGCCGACCCGCGCATCACTACCACACACAACAGCAAATGCCAATCCTGGTTTTCCTGCGCATGGGTCATACGGGTTACTTTTATTTAATTGTATGGAGAGAAAAAAACAGCTCAGATACTGTTAAACATTTCCTGTTGTGTTCCACAACAGAAGTCATAAAGGTCAGGTCATAAAGCCTCCAGATGTGCAGTTTTGTTAGCCAGTCAGTTTTTTACCACCGCGGTGGTAATGGACCAAACTACCGGCGGTGACACCGCCAACACGGGTGGTGTGTGTGTGTTTGGTAACAGAGGCGCGTGTTTATTTTAGCATTCCGTCAGTGAAACAACACACAACATTGAAATAAATATCAGTAAATATTGGGAACCTAAATAATATAAATTACATATTATTTCAAAAACATTTGTTTTATATTTCCGACAAAGACGCTTCATATAGCCTACCGCTCTGCGCTTTGAGAGGGATGTGGGACACAAGCAGGAAAGAGACCATCTCTTTTCTGATATCTTCATGTTTTCTCCTGATGTTCCAAGCAACTGACACTTGATGTAAATGGTCTGAAGAAGAGCGAATTTAATCTTCCGCAGTGTCAAGACATTTAGGCTATGGTTGATTTTGTGCAGCCAGAGAAAGCAAAACTAAAACCCCAAGCGTGTCTGAAATGCGCTATACAAATAAACTTGACGCGCATTACCATAATAACAGCACAAACTGTGTTAAATAGAATTTGATGTGCAAGCAAAAAGGTATCAGGTCTATTATATTCGCCTTTTTACTGTGGTAAAGTAGAAAAAAAAAATGCTGTAAGACAAATTACACTCACATGACATACCTCTCATTCAGCAAGAATCCAAATGTTTCCATGGCTGCAATTGAACTGCTAACCTATTGTTTCTTATTGGGTAGTGCGTCAAGTTCAAGTGTTACTCTTTTGGCGTAAATCGTTGCGTACGGACGTCTGCCGGAAGCTAGTTATTTTAGTCGATAAAGTATTAAATATGGATACATTAAATAAATTCTTACACTAACGCATCGCTTCACTTCAGAAGGCCTTTATTAGTGGCTGAAAAGTTAATCAACACTTCTGTTTTTTCACGTATTGATTATTGTAATGCTTGGCTGGCTGGGGTTTCTAAAGCTACCCTAAGTAAATTACAGTTGGTACAAAATCCGGCTGCTAGGGTTCTGACTGGGACCAGTGCAAGGGAGCACATTACACATTACACTCTTTTCTTTATTTTAAGCAAAATCTCAAGAATCAATTATTGAGTCTGTATTCATCTTCTTGAAGTATGTACTATTTCTCATTATGCATGTATGTCGGTATTAATCTTATAATCTCAAGGTAAACTGTCAAACAAAACTGTACTTGTGAAATGGGATCCCCTATCATTAGCTGTACGAATGTTGTATGTAATGTTTATTTGCATGGCCACACATTTTTCTATTTATTTTCTTTATTTTTTTCCTTTTTTGATTGTCATGGCCCCCAAGTATAAGCTTTAGATAGCTTCTTTGGGGACCAGTTCACATACATGATCATCTTTTTTGTTCTCTGGTTTCATTTTAAGTGCATATGAATATATGTATATGTATGTGAATAAAAAAACCTCCTCCTCCTAAACAGGGCGTGGGTCAACTTACACCAATCCTGGAAAAATTGCACTGGCTTCCTGTTAGTTTTCGTATTGATTTTAAAATTCTCATGCTCACCTATAAGGCCTTGAATAACTTGGCCCCTCAATATTTGTGTGAGCTCTTAACCCCCTACACTCCTACACGTGCTTTACGATCTTCTGAAGCTGGTCTTTTAACTGTCCAAACAACACGGTTAAAAACTATGGGTGATCGGGCTTTTTCTTCTTTGGCTCCTAAATTGTGGAATTCCCTGCCCTCTGAGATTAGGAATGCAGAATCCCTTAGAGTTTTTAAATCGTCACTTAAAACTTACTTTTTTAGGGTGGCTTTTATGTGATTCGTGTGATTGCTGTGTTTGTTATTATATCGGCCTTCTATTTTTATTGCTTGTTTGTTTTTACTGCCTAGACTGTTGTATATCTTTCTATTTTCATTATTTTTACGTAAAGTGCTTTGAGAATACTACTTTTAAAGGCACTATATAAAATAAAGTTTATTATTATTATTATTATTAACCCCAGGAGACGCGTGGAGCACTTTAATCATGAATAGATGCGCTTTAATGGACTTTCAGAGACATACAGCCATTCACCCTCATTATAAAGCTCGGAAGAGCCAGGACGTTTATTAATATAACTCTGATTGTATTCGTCTGACAGAAGAATGTCATAAACACATAGGATGGCTTCAGGGTGAGTAAATCATGCAAGAGGTCCTCGCTGCAGCCTGTAGCACGATGACGTAGCTGGTCCAATACGTAGTGGATGGAGGTGTGTTTTAGTGACGTCATAGACGCATGCGCACTACTCAAGTCAAGTCAACTTCATTTATAGCGCTTTTAACAATGTAGATTGTTTCAAAGCAGAGATAAACATATAATTTAAGGTAAATTAGATTGTTTTGGCTTTATAGCGGTTCTTAAATAATGTTTAAGAACCTGTGATAAACGCTGATGGCGTTCATATGCACATTAAGAATTGATTCTATAGTTAGAGTAGGTGTAAAGAGAGTTGGTGAACGATCGCACAAGCTTTGATCTTCCAAGAAGAATAAAGTTAAATATAAATGGTCACTTGAGTATGGAAGCTCTTTTCCGCCACAGAATAAAACATTTAAAAATATATAATTGCGACTTTTTCCTCACAATTGCGAGTTTATTTAACGCAGTTCTGACTTTATATCTCACAATTCTGAGAAATAAAGTCAGTATGCAAGATGTAAAGTCTCAATTGCATGTTATAAAGTCAGAATTGCGTGCTATAAAGTCAGAATTCTGAATTTATAATAGGCCTACATAATTGGGAGTTTACGTCTCCCAATTCTGACATTTTTTCTCATAATTGTGACATATAAACTCGCAATTGCGAATTATAAAGTCAAATTCTAAGGGAAAAAATGACTTATTTTTTTAACCTAAGAATAGTTTAATATCTCACAATTCTGACTTTAGGCTATAATACGCAATTGCGACTTATCATGCAATTCTGACTTTATATCTCCCGATTGGTATTATAAAGTCGAAATTCTGACTTTTTTCTCGCAATTCTGAATTTATAACACATAATTAAGATTTTATATCTCCCAATTCTGACATATTTTCTTAGAATTGTGAGATATAAACTCGCAATTGCGAGTTATAAAGTCAAATTTTACCTCAGAATAGTTCTCTCACAATTCTGACTTTATAACACACAATTGCGACTTTATATCATGCAATTCTGACTTTAGCCTATATCTCCAATTTGCGTAGGTCCTATTATAAAGCCAGAATTTCAAGTAGCCTCGCAATTGCGAGTTTATATCTCATAATTCTGACTTAATAACACGCAATTGCGACTTTAATTCTGAGATAAAAAGTCAGAGTATAGTTAGATAAAAAGTTACCTTTTTATTTCTCACTCTGTGGCGAAAACAAGCTTCTATAGCCTATGTATTGCAGACTCGTAGGCTACAGATCGTAGGCTACAGATCACTGTGGAAAAATGAGTAGGCTATAGCCATTAAAGGAGGAACTCTTACCAGGCAAAATATCAAGCACTTATTTTTTTTTTTTTTTTTTTTTTACATCTGACAAGATTTATTTTCTTGATGCTGTTATTATTTTTGCATTTTCCCTTGAATGTGTACTGGTATTTTAAAATGTTTACAGACTTTATTGTATTGTACCTTTAAAATTACAAAGACAATTAGGCTACTTGATTCATTTTTGCTTCCACTCAACAGCAAATGTGACCTGAATAAAATAAAATGGCTTAAAAAATAAAACTTGCGGTGCTGAGGACATGCTATTAATCTATCAAATTTAGGTTTGAAATCATGCGATTTAAAATGTTGTAAAATTAACTATTTTGCATAGCCTATGTGTGAAACTCGGATAAGCATCCCATTTATGTAAATAATTACTTATTTATCAATAATTACTATTTAGCAGTACTATACTACACAGGTTAGAACATCATATCAGTACAATATTGAGCATATATGTCACTTAAAACCAGCGCATGCGAATTATAACCCAGAGATCGACACTGAGCATGCGTATATGACGTCAGCAAAACACACCTCCATCCAATACGTATTGGACCATCCAGCTACGTCATCGTGCTACAGGCTGCAGCGAGGGGTGTCTCAAATCATGGGCTAATTTTCATTTTTGGGTGAACTATCCCTTTAAGTGACTCATTAAGACAGTGATTTGCTGCCACATGCTGGCAGCTTCATATTTAAAGTATCATTTCATTAAAAAAGGTTAATAAAAATAATTTCATATTTTAATATTTAACATGTATTTAAAACATTAATCTTTATTTTATTGCAATTGTAATTATATTGTATTTTTATTGTAATTATAGTGTAAACACATCTAAATGCAGCTTCTGTGCCCCTTCTGCAGTGCAAAAATGGATTTTGATATTCAGATTTGATTTATTTGATATCAGCCTGTAGTGTCTTGTTATTTTAATTGAATGTATTGATTAAATGTAACAAAAGGTAAAGGAAAAATTCCCCCGGAAATCAATTCAAGGTGATAAAATATCGCCTTTTAATGGAAAAGTTAATTTCTTACACTGCTGTGAACTGACCACTGCTCAGAAAATGAAAATCGTCAGCAACCAGTCAATCATTGATACCAGCATGAAACACACTGCAAAATATTGTCTGATTATTACGATCAACAAAAAACCTGGATTGACAAAATGCCAGAAATATCAATATCATTTTTGGTCAAAGTCACCCCTGTTTGGTAAACAACTACCTAACATGTGTGCGTGGGTGAACTCACCGGATCCAGATCAGCAGCTCCTTGCGGTGTCCCAGTAGGAGAGGCCCAAAGTGTGTTTCCTGGCTGACCTGAAGCCCACCCTTATTCTCCAGCAAACTGTGGATCTCAGCGTCGGGCATTTGCAGCTCCGAGGGGTTTGGACTATCAAATACACACAGAGAGAAGATGTGAAGGGGAGAGAGTCATGGAGTCATGACTGTGATCATGTGAATTAATGTTTCAACCTAGACACGATTAGGACAGTTTGGTTTGTTGTAAAAAGAGTGAATTGTCTTTTATGTTTCCTTCTCTTATGAAACAAAGCAACAAATATTGCACAGGGTAAAAAGCCAAGAATGTAATATTTTAAATAGTGATGTCCTAAGTTTTTTTTTTACCGAAACCAAATTTAAAGTTTCGGTAATTACATTTAACTGGGTAACTGATCTCCTTATTTCATGTACTCGGCTGATAAAATCAGTTCTTAGAACAAACTTTTCCATGACTGTTTTAATTTAGGATTAATGATGTAATTCTCCATGTCTGTTTGGAGAGGGGTGCTCAGGTTGAACGCTTTCCAACACTTGTGCTGAATGGCCCCTTAAAGACGCTGATTGGTACTTGATTGGTTTCTGGACTGTCATTGGAAAAACTGTTGACAGTTTAAATTTTTTCCATTCACATTATACATAACAGTCTGCTAAAGTGTTCGTTTTCTCATATTACTGATATGATTTGATGTTGGTTCTCAGGCTGCTTCTTATTACATGTCCTTTTGTTACCAGTCATACATGTTCCTTGTATTAAACTATGCATAACAACATGGTACTCTTTTGGTTATAATCGTTCACGCAATTTATGAAATTATATTTGAATCATGAACATTCATTTAATACATTGCACACTTTTATTTTAACAGACAGTCCTCTTATTTCTTTCCCTTGATTTGGTTTATTTACTCATTCCTCCCTCTAGTGCGCTTAGGGGAAAAAGCTACCGGTTTGACTCCCATGTAAAGTGATGTATTTAAAGTAGGGCTGTCAATCGATTAAAATTTTTAATCTAATTAATTACATACTCTGTAATTAATTAATCTAAATTAAATCACATACACAATCTTACAATGTTTACATGGTAAAATTTCTGGCAAGCTACGTTTTTATTATTATTGCTTGACACAAATTTCACGATTTCAATTTAATTTAATTTAATTCTTGTGATTTGATGCAATATTGACTCATTTGGATAAATATACAAGATAGGCATTCATTTTTCTCAAGAAACAAAAAATCTCACCCAATGCTGTAAAAATACAGAGAGCCATATCAGCTGGTAGTATTTAAGGTTAAAAATAGCTCAAATTAAATATAATGCGTGTTTATTACAAATAACAACTTTGATATAAGTAAAAAATATAATACATATGTAATATAGTAGTAGGCTACATAAATTTAGAAAAACACTCTATAGCTCTTTTTTTATAGCCAACTATAACGTGCTATCATATGGTCATGAAATGGCTTTCCTGAGGTAACTTAGGCTAGATGTTATGTGACATAATTGTTCTCCAGCTGTTTTATTGACCTCTTTTCGCGGTTGAAAAACACTGATTGATCGAGGAATATACATTTCGGTAAGTTTTAGCCTGCCCTACTGTATCTTTCAACAGTGTTCATTCGTGTTTATTTACTATTAGCTAGAGATGATCGGTTCACGTGCCGCTATAGGGATCTGTCATGTCACATTTACAAGCGCCAAAACGGTATTTATTGTTTGATTTTCGTAATAAAATTGACAGAATCTGAGAGCTGAGATTTTTTTAATATCATAATAACGTCTGTCTTGTCTGTTTCCGTGTCCTCTCTTTGGTGCGCGATTTTTCTGTGCGTGAGAAAATGGTTGTGTGACGTGAGAGCGCGTGAAAAGTTACAAAACACACACACGCACAAGCGCGCTTTCTCTCAGACACACTCACCGACTCACGCACACACTCCTGGATGCTTTGCATTGATGTGGTACTTTAGAGTTGGCGAACTCCGTCAAACAATGATCCAAGCAGCGCGTTCTTGTCTCCCTCCTTTTTACACGAATGGTGGCTACGGCTAGAACGGCTCCGCAAAGGTCAAAACGGAATGGATTAATCTGCGTTATTTTTAACGCGTTATTTCTTCTCAGATTAATTCATCGAAATTAACGCGTTATTTTGACAGCCCTAATTTAAAGGGATCATGAATTGAGAAATCAAAGTTTCCTTGATCTTTTGACAGTTAAGAGGTCATTGTACTTTAAGAATATCCTGAAGGTTTCAGAACTCAAAACATCCGTGATAGTCCAAAAACAGCTCTTATTGAAGCCGAGCTCAGAAAACGACTCGTTTTGGCTTTTGTCACATTATTACTAGGGGTGTGAACCTACACTGGTCTCATGGTTCGGTTCGATTACTATTATCATGTCATCGATTCAGTTCAATTCGATATCACGATGCATTACGATGTACCGCATCCATTTATAATCACGCGTAACAACACCACAGAATAATTGTAATTTGACCATCGGGTGCGGATACTTAAATCAGAGAACATTATTGGGGCGGGTGGATGATTTGTATTTGGCTGTGGATTCGGGTGACGTTGGAGCTCATCCGCGTCCTCTAAAGCAGTGACTCTGCCAGGCGTTCACAGCTCGGGGTGAAAACGGCTAACGTGGTTTATCAAGTTAGTGGTTTTACCTCCTGCAGATTCTATTTGTGCGTGACATGAGCGCACACAGCGCGTGTCTCCTCCAGGTCGTGCTTACGGGGTTGTTCATAAAAGCCGAAATGTGCCCAGATGTAGACTGTTAAAGTAGTTGGAGCATTTTTAATTACTCGCACTCGCGTCTCACCTCCCTCTGCCATTGTGTGCTACCGCGACAAAGCACATACGTGACAAATGACGTCAGAAAAGAGTCAGTACATTATAATCGGTTATGGTCTATTACTGAACCGAATCGTCCTCGTCTGCTTTGCGATGCATCGTAGAAACGATTAATTTCGACACCCCTAATTATTACGTCATAGTGCGAGGAAAGGCAGAAGATCAAGCCCTACTTCTACATCATCGCCTCTTTAGCCCGGCCCACTGATCCGCACATGTCATATAGTGGTAAATACGAGACAGACGCAAACACAGGATTACTCCGGCAATGAAACCATAGAGCCACCTTTGAGGATTACAAGCGGTTTTGAAGTGCAAAGTTGTGGAAAAACACCCTTTGCATTGCTTTCCTTGTGATCGATTACATTAGGAAAGCATGGATGAACTTTCTTTTTTAACGTTAGTAAGGCACTGTTTGTTTAATTCCCCTCTCGAAGTTAATTTAAGCTGACTAATGAGTTTTTGAACATTGAATGACTTTTCTGAGGTAAATATGACGTTATTTAAGGTTTACAAGCCGTTTTATTGATGCCTTTCCGCAGTTGAAACACTGATTAAGCGATTACATGTGACGTGATACGGATTTCAGTAAGTTAGTAGTATATCTTTCAACATACCTTCCGGTATACATTTCGTGTTGTAACTAGTTAGGCAGAAGAGATGATCGATTCCACATGTGTAATGGTTGGGATGCTAAAAATTATTTTAGTATACAACTGAACAAATTCTGTGAATGGACAGCAAAAGGCATGTGAAATTTGTCGGTTTTCTCGGGTAAGCGTGACAAACGTGGCCGCGCAGGAGCGAGGGAAGGCGTCACCTGTGCTGAACGGGCGTCATGCAGAGAGCTCTCCAGCAGTAGAGCGACTGACTGCTCTCCAACACCACCACATTCACCACGTCACCGCGAGCAGGTCTGAAGCCCGACGGCACCATCAGAGACTCCAGGCTGAAGAACACGCTGTCTTCCACGACGCCACTGTTGCCTTGTGTCCTCGTCACACTGACCTGAGAGACAGACGGCACGAGAGTCCTGAGCAACTCTCAGTACAAACGACAATAGCTCGACTTATCACAACTAAACTCCCATTCCAGCTCTGGTTTCTGCATTCGTCAAGTCACCTTCATTTTTATAGCGCTTCATAAAATACAGGTCGTTTCAAAACAGCATCATGGTAATAAACAGGAAAATAAATAAATCAATGATGCAAACTTCAAAAATGGTATAAATTCAAATTCTGCTTTAAAGCAATAGTGTCATTATTCTATTCTCTATTCACGAAAGAGAACTGCCCAGCACAGAAAACAGCACTTCTCTTTCGTGTCTACTTGTGCTTGAATGGTTTAAAACCACATTAAAATGCACACACATGAATCGATAAGCGGAATAGAAATATATATATTCGAACTCAAGGGTGTCCAAACCGGAGGGCTGCTCTCCTGCAGAGTTTAGCTTCAGCTCGCCTCAACACACCTGCCTGAAGTCTCGAGTCTGCCTAGTAAGAGCTTGGTCCACTGGTTCAGGTGTGTTTGATCAGGGTTGGAGCTGAACTCTGCAGGACAGTGGTCCTCCAGGACCAGGATAGGACACCCTTGTTCTAGCTTCATGCATTCTTTTTTATCAACACTTGAATGTGGATAAGTTTCATTAAAGAAAGCAACATTTTGAGCAAAAAGCTGAGAAAAATCACATTTTTATTAAAGACTACATCTGGATCGGATTCAGAACGATGATCAAAACTCAGATGGAGTAGATCGAGTCCATCAACACCCCCAAAGCTTCACAGTCCTACAGCTTGTCCTGGGTTGACATTGCATTCAGTAACATTAGGCAGTTTTGATTTACAGTCAAACCAAAAAATATTCAGACACCAGTTATAATTTTTTATATTGTTTTACTAGTGGGTGCAGGACACTATCATTAATTTATGTAAGTGAGGATAGCAGAATAAAGTAAACTGTGACATATTATATCCAAAAATTCTTTATACAGTGACTACCAGTAAAATTTATAAATATTTGGGACCAAAAATTATTCAGACACTTTGACCAGACCATGTTTTGCTGAAGTGTTTTTTCTTTAATTGCTAATGGGACCTTTTCACACCACAGACTGAACACCATGAAGAATTGCTTAGTAATTGTTTGACCTAAACTGGTATTTTCTAATCGTCTAGTTAAATTTAACAGCTGACAGATATTCAACATAATTCATCTGTGAGACAGTCTAACAGAAGGATGAACAAAACCAGTGAAATATCAACCGATTTGATAACTCTAAATTCTTGTCATATTTTATTACCATTTTCTAAACTATAGCGGAATGATAATGTGAGAAATGTTGAAGGTGTCTGAATACATTTTGGTTTGACTGTTTAATGTTGATGATCGCGTTATTTTACATATGCATATGATTATGAGATCGCTTGTTTCTGCTTCTTTTTCACATATTTTTTGATCAGTGTTGGATTCAGCACTTTTTCAGAAGATGCGCCCCGTACCGTTTAACAGTGAAAAAACACGGAAAGCCGGAAAGATTCTGTCGATGCCGATTCCGGTATTGGAATGGATTTTAAACTCCCTACCCTACCCTGGCCAGGACATCCCTAAGTGTAATCACTCTTGACTTTTAGAAAGCCCAGATTTCCGCACATGCGCAGCGTGAGAATGACTGACCCCGTCCATGCGGCGGTAGCGCAGTGGAGAAACGGCTTGAGCCTGACTGCTACATTCTGCAGGACTGACCACATACTGCGCCAGCACCCAGTCACCCTTCATCGGCTCGAACCCTGAAACACACACACACACACCATCAACACTCTGTGAAACTGATTTAAAAACACTGTTGCACATCTTTTTTACCATTTAAAAAACTATTTGTAAATATAATATTTTTATGTATTTTACATATGAAATTCTTTTTTTGTAGTTTTTTTCAGTTTATCCTCTTTTACACAGCCAGGATCAGCATAGGCTTTTTCTTTGTGTAGCATTCGTGATCTCAGCAAAACCTAAACGTTTTTACACCATTTGATACACCAGAGAGAGAGACCGGCTGCAACAAACCCTGTAAAGGGTTCAAATTCAAACTCTGTTCGTCATAGAAAGAGGTCGCATCACTTCAGAAGACCTGGATTAAACACCTGGAGTTCATGTAGATTACTTTTACACTCTGTGTCCTTTTTCGTGCTTGAAACTGTTGCACCCCAATGACTTCTCAGGACAAAAACAGCTGAAAGATTAAAGCTTCACTATGAATTTGGGTAGCTGGCTAACTTAAATTATTATTCAGTTTTTATTACAATCTATTGTTGAAACATGTAAACAGTGGCTGTACTAAATACGAATTGTTTTGACAGATTTATTCAAATACATTAACCTGTTAACTCTCAGTCCCATTTTATGAGCACAGATCTGTAAATGACATTTCCAGCTTAAACTGTTATAAATTATGCTCTCAAGTTTTTTTCTCTTCTAGCTGACTAATGAGTTTATAGTCATTGAATGACTTTTCTGAGGTAAATGTGACTTTATGTGACATACTATTGTTTACAAGCTGTTTTATTGACATCTGTCCTGGGTTGAAACACTGATTAATCGATTATATGAGACGTGATTGATTTCAGTAAGTGGTTCTGTATATTTCAATATTCCTTCTGATGTTCATTCATGTTAAAGGTGCAGTGTGTATTTTTAGCGACATCTAGCGGTTCGGTTGCGAGTTTGCACTAAGGGCTCAGCCCACTGCTCACCCCTCCCTTTCGAAGAAGCTACGGTGGCTAAAACAGGACAAACATATCGTCGTCTGAGACAGCAGAGAATAGCCAGAGTAAGCCAAGAGTGTGTAACATTATCACTGTTTCTCTACCACAGTCCATTATAAACCACATCATGGATAAAGTTTACAAAGCCATAGTCAGGTGAGGATCAAGGGTCTTAATATATAATATAATAATAGTAATCAGCTGATTGTCTCACAAACGTAACCAGCACATTTATCCCCACATACCAAACCCATAATACAGTGAGAGTATGTTTAGCTGGCTAATATGAGCTGTTACTGTGGCTGAGCTGGTTAAAGCGTAAAGCCTTGTTTAAACTCGACGCGTCCGCATGAGCCCAAAGGTGCGCGCGGCAAAAATTACGTGATTGTAACAGCGCGCGCACCTCCGCATCCCCTAGACACCATTTACTACACACAATAGGCTTTTTTCTCTGATTTTGAAAACTCTTCGCGATCGACTTAAAATGCTTCCAAGATCGACTTGTCGACCGCGATCGAATGACAAGAGTACTAATCAGCTGTCTCACGAACGTAACCAGCACATTTATCCCCACATAGCAAAGCCATAACACAGCGAGGGAGAAGAACTAAGTTACATGAAACAATCCAACTACATATTTTACACCACTGACAAGGGAAAAGTCACTACTCACGGTGTTTATGGCTAGCTTCTTCTAGCTTCCTGCGGCTTCTCTTTCAAGGTAGTGACGAAACGCGCTCTGTAGCGCTGTGTGTTCGCTGGCGGCTACGGTAGAAACGTGACGTCACAATATGTCGACCTTCATAGAAGGGGGTGCCCGCGGTTATGTACATATAAATGTCTCATTCTAATAAAAACATTACGGTTTATTAAGTTCTTTATACACCACTGAAAACATAGTTATGGATGTCATATTGCATTTCTGTTAATAGATACTCAAATTTTACACATTGCACCTTTAATTGCTATAACTAGTAGTAAAGAGGAACAGACAATCGGTTGAATGTGAAAGGTCAGTTTAAATGCTGAGACTGTTTCATAGCAAAAGAAATGCACTAAGCATATGGTGGTTATTGGATGGGAGGCGTTAAAAATAATGTTTGTTGTCTGTTCACACATTAACTGAAAACAGCATAGATTAAAATATTGAATTTTGGGATTTAAGAATCAATATCGTTCATTAAAAAGATGATCGTATAAAATCAAGAAATTGTAAAAGCCTAATTTCAGCCATATCCCAATGTTTGTTTGTTTTTTGCTCTTTCTGTAAAAAATAATAAAACAGTTTTTATTGAAATGTACAAAATTTCTGTATTTCTGCATTATTACTAGCCTAAGAGGATTGTTGCAACTGGCTTGCAAGCCCCTGGATTTTAATAACAGCATCTATTCTCCTTTCTCTTTATTACTGTACCTCTCCATGCCTGTGAAGACCAAGTATCAGGTCATCCAACAGGTGTCACTGACATGAGCGCTTGTGTTCATCGATGTCATGTCACAAACAATGTGACTTCAGAATAAGTTCAGTTTTATAGCTCAAACTAGTGTTATTATGACGAAAACTTTCCATTGACAACCTTTTTTTTATGACTAACGATGACAAAACAACACCAACGTCATTAAACGATAACTGTGATTATATCAACATGCAATTTCGTTGACAACAAAAATTAGACAAAAAAAAATACTAACTTTACCAAAACACCTCTGGTTTTGTCCAAAAAATATTACTAACTGTTTTTAAACAAGCCTCTGCGAGCTTTCATGTTTGCGGTTGCCAGATTTAAGATTTAAAAATCGCCCAATCAGAGCTTTTCTTGGATACATTTTCTGCCTGGTGTTCTTTTCACTTAATATTTGCAATCTGGCAAATATTCCTATGAGGAATTTCTCATTCTCAACACATTTGGGAGAGAATGTGTTAATTTATGAAAAATAGCCTATAAAAAAAAAACTCAGGTAAAGGATAAGGTAAAATAAGCCACGAGTAGGAGTTAACATCCTCTAGATTTGTGCTTATACTGTATATGAAAGTGCAATAATTCTGATGAAATGTAAATATACGTTTCTTAAATGACAACAATCGACATGTTTTTTTGTTCAAAATAATCGTTAGCCGATTTATCAATGTAACCACTAAGTTTTCATTATCTAAAACACATTTAGTCGACTAAAACTTGACTAAATATGACAAAAACTAAAAAGAACATTTGACACAGGACTAAGACTAAACTTAAAAAATAGCTGACAAAATTAACACTAGCACTCAATAAATGCTTTTTTGGGGAAATTCAATCATGCTGGGGAAATTGTTTTGTGTTCTGACAGTTACAGATACATGATAAAAAGTGAATAAACGTCTCTTCTGACCTTCGCAGAGAGCCGATCGTGGGAAAAACGTAGTCTGGTTTATAAGTCCTCCGTCCCGATCACATGACGTCACTGTTCCAATCAGAGGCCTGGGTTTGGCAGAGTCCTGTTTCAGTGCCTCTGATGCTCCACTCTCCCACATGTCCTTCTGTAGCTCCACCTGAAATACACACACACAAACCAAAATCAACAACACTTCAATAGAAAAAAAGAAGCTCATAATAGTAAGAAATTAATAAACATCTAGACTGCACAATCAGTTACTTTTCACACTCTCACAACAACTATAGAAATACCCAATAAATCAGTGATTCTCAACCCTGTTCCTGGAGCCAGTATGTGTGTGCGGTCAAAGCCAGATCTGTCCGTTAAAAATAGACAGATTGTGTGTCTGTAGTCTTTTTATTTTTGTAACACTTATATTCACTTATGAATCGCAATTTTACCTTCTTCTGGCGATTCACAAATTTCAAAAATCGCTATTCTAAAGTGTTATATTTCATAAACTGTACTAAATTTAACGTAAATATGTAGGTAAAAATCCTGATTCTGAATTCAGCTCTCTTTCACAGCTTATAGCACTTCAATGGACATATCAAAGTATTCATTTTGATAAACCACCAGTTTAAAAAGTCTAGGGGGCTGAAATATTACCAAACATATATATATGTGTGTGTGTAATGTAAACTGTAAGTATTTTGTTGTATTTGAACAAACCAGCCAGAAAGCAGGAAAATGTTTAAAATAGTTTGAAAAAGTTGGTTGACCCTAAATGTTATTGTTTTACTAATAAGCTCTCCTTAATACCTTATGTTTGTCATTTCAATTGAATTGACAAACATGTCGAGGTAAGCAAGGAGTCCTTATATCAGTAAAACTTTCTTTCAGTTTTAAAGCTTTATTGAACACAAATATTAAGCCAATTAAGAGCAAGAAGATATAAGAAGAGCAGATGTAAGTCAGAATGCCAACTGTAAATGTGTAAGTTACTCTATGCTTATTAAATGGACATTCATCTCACCCTGAGCGCCCTCCACTGTTCATGAGCTCCTTCCCGGACGGCCAGGGCCTGAACCGAGTCTCCCACACACAGCACGGCTCCTCCTAACACAACTGCTGATGTGAAATACACCGCATGATCTATGAGACCATAATCCGCGCACAGATGCGTCACGACCCCCGTCCGCACCTGCCGGATCTGCGCTACACCTGGACACACACACACACACACACACAGAGTTAACAGCTCAGTCTCACCTGTACGCGCGGGGCCTGCTTTACACTCTACACGTTCTCCACTAACCCTCAGAGTGAAGATCCTGCTCCTCCTCATCCTCATGAGCTCTGCGCCACAGTGGGGAAAGCAGCTTAGACATGAAACACTGCACGACGCTCACCATGATACTGTCTGTTACCAAACAGAGCTGACGTTCACCAATATTATCACTTCACAAATAGCACAAATTTTGTACTCTCTATATGGCTCTGGTTAAACCCACAGACGCGAAGGTCCGTGAAGACTGAAGATCGTGTAATGACGTAGGGCTAGCTCATTGGTCGCACGTCAGAGGCGCCCGCGCCATTGGATGTGCAGTTGCCGCAGCACCGCCTATGAGCGAGCCAGATGCTCAATTACCCCTTTTCCACCAAAAACGAACTGGTTCGGAACTGGTGCTGGTTCAAAGTTGGTTCGGAGTTGGTTCAACTTGCGAACCTTCTCAGAACCTGTTTGTTTTTCCACTGACAAGAGCGCCCAGCGAACGACGTCGTTACGTCACTGTGTACGTCGCCATACATCTTAGCTAGAAACGCTTGCAAGTACAACATTACTTTGGGATTATCTCTAACTCGTGAACCAAGAAGGCTTTAAAAACAATTGAAATATGTAAGTCTTTTAATCTTTTCCTTTGATATGTAATCTTTTCTGATTAGTTATGTACTCCTGTCGTGTGTATTTTTTTCTTTCCATTTATTTGTTCTATATTGTGACTGTTTTCTCCTTTGTTTACATAACGTTTTCAATAAAAAAAAAATGATAAAAAAAAACTAGAAACGCTTGCGCTAACTTCAAGCATAACAATTACAATGGCGGACTACATCGTGTTTCTGCAAATGTTTCTCCTGGCTTTGCGATCCTATATTATGTCAGAAAATATGTTATCTAAACCCGCCCCCAGCCCCCGACGTAAGCATGACGTGGTAAAAGAACGGTTCTAGTCCAGCAAAGAGTTGGTGCCGCTTTGGAACCAGTTTTCCTGGCCGAGAACCGGTTCTTTGGCTGTCGAAACACAAAGAACCGGTTCGCGCGCAGGCACCGGCTCCGAACCGGCTCTCAAAATGCGTTGGTGGAAAAGGGGTAAATGTGTTAGCTGTGCAGCTACAAATGCGTTTTACATATAAGCTTCAGTAAATCGAGGAAAATGAGACATGAGTTTCCCTGCACATTCACTATATAAAATTCACTGGAGGAAAAAGTTCACGTGGCCGTCGTCAGATTTGGAAGTCGCTCAAAAGGCTCTTTCGCGGTTGTGGCTTCAGTCGACTTCAGTGAGGCGCGGTGGTTTATGGGATGAGTAGTTCCTTCCCTCGGAAATGAAAATATGTACACAGTACATATTGTACACCTTGTACGGTTGTACACCTTTGACTTTTTTTTGGATTTTCTCTTCGTTTTTTCACTCGAAATGATATGTTGTATGCTTATGAGTTCAGCCGTGGCTGGTTATCCTCAGACATGCTCTAAAACTCTTTAGATACGGATTTTCCAAAACGTCAATGGGAGAAATGAATGGGGAAATTTACTTCCGGCACCAAAGCTCTCTCGGGCTGTGGGCGGAACTGTAAATATAAATCCTATATTTTGCTAAAATATTTGTTGTTGTTGAAGAATATAAATGTGATAGGCCTATATGTAGAATTTCAAACCTACAAGTGTATTTTTATAGCGGTTTTGTTTTTATTTATTTTCATTTTAAGTTTAGTGATTTTAATTTGAACTACTTCTTTAAAAATCATTATTTTGTTTTTATGTGATTTGATTTGACCCTTTTTTTGCACATAATAGACAGACTGCAAGGTTATTCACTATGTTTGTTTTCATAGCCTTCAATATGAACATTGTTTTTTTGGGGTTTTTTTGGCCATATTGCCCAACCCTACCTTATGGCCTGCTTTTAAATGCTAAATTTTCCACCTTTTAGCTAAGCAGTAATGATACATTATTATCACTGTTAAATGGTTATTTAACAATTAGCCTACATTCAGTCCTGCATTACTAATTCGGTTTGTTTGCGACAAAACAAAAACCCATTCAAAAAGCCCACTGACATCAGCACAATGGAACCGCAAGTGCTAAAATGCTAAATAATGTCCTACAAAAATACATCATCCCTTCAGGAAAAGAAACACCTGACCAACCCATACCCAACAAACATGCCACACAGAAAGACATCCTGGCTTATTCAAGGACTTGAACTGGGGAGGCGAAGGGCTCTCCACTGAGCCGCCCTAGAAGTCCCTGTTCTCAAGAGACAGGCACACAGAGGAGAAATATCATACACATGATTTATTTATTTTTTCTTACCCAAGCACTCTGTCAGCTTTAAAGTCGACTTTCTTTCTCTCCTTGTTCTGCTCTGCTTTAACCAGTTTCTCTGGCCTTTTCCTTTCCTTACAGGTCAAGAATGCTTCCAAAGTAATTCGAGTAACATTTGCTACCAAAAATAACAGCTGACCATTACAACAGTTTTGAAAAATAATAATCAATACAATGAAATTAATTAAAATTTTACTTTACAATCATGTTCTGTGACACTATTTTCTCTTCCTTCTCACCCCAGTTTCCATCAAATCCTCCGGCAAGATCTCAAACTAATTTTCTTCTTTCTTCATAAGCCCACAGGAAGAGTGTGGCGGTACCTACAGTTGCCATTGCACACCTTACGTAAATAATAATAATAAAAATAAAACAAAATATTTCCTTTTAATGATGGGAGAAAAAAATCAGCAGCAGCATGTGCATTTGAATAATCTTTCACATACAAGATTGTCTCTGTCAGACTCAAAACACATACTGTCAGTATTTGTTTAGATTCACAACACACAAAAAGCTCTTTCTCAGACCAGACTCGAGTGATATTTTTGGAAGCAGGAAAAGTCACCAAAGCATTTATCAACTTAAAAAAGAAGAGAATTCAATTTACATTACGAGTCGGTGCAAGAAGGTTTTGTTCACTTAAAAGATTCATTGAAAACACAGATATGACCAACAAACACAGAGCAGTTCCTAATCAGGCTGGCCTTGACAGACACCACTGCATACATACACTGAACATATACCCTATATAAGTGTAAATGACGATGATAATGGTGATAGAGAATCATAGTACATGTAACATGAGCTTATGCTGCTCTAATTGACTTACTGCTGATATCAAGTGTTGTTTACATTTAAATGAGCCTCAACATTCTAAGTCAGTAGCAACAGAAGTTGACATTTGAAATCAACACAACTGTCCCTGCAGCCTTGAAGTCTGATCATACGTGCTACAAGCTCTTTACAACTCTTCAGTTTGGTAAGTTTCTTCAATTTGCCTAATTTGGGAAGTTGTTCTTTGGTCATCAGCATGCGTCGCTCAAGAAGAACCAGGGCTCGTCCCACACACCTGAGGGGATTCTTGGTGGAGGGCGTCTCTTCCATTCAAGATCTTTCACAGCTGGCAGCCGTAGTCAAGTTAGATCACAATTACAGCCGCACCTCTGTGGAAGTTCAAAGACCCAACGGTTTAGAAGAGCGTTACCTGCAGAACGCTGCTGTCCTTCCCGACATCCATCCAGCAGCCTCAGTCTCTTCAGTGGACGTGTGTCAGCAGGAAGAGCCTGTCTCCATCCATGGCTTCAATGTGCAGGGCTATCAGGACATCTACCGCTCTGTGGTGGAGCCCATGAGGAAGACACGCTCTGGTCGGCACCATCCCTACAGCCTTGAGCTGGGACTGAAGATCAAGCAGCGGCTGTGGGAAACCCTCAACTGCCCCTCACTGGTGGAGACGGAGCAGCCTGACGGACGTGTCCTGATCACGGAGAGCTTCTCCACACCCAGCAGAAGAAGCTTCGCTCCACGAATCGATGTGGACATCAGTGAAGAGCCCCTGCCCGAGGAACCCAGAAGAAAGAAGCCCAGACACTGAGTGGTCAGTGTCACATGGAAGCGGGGCCTGTGCATGTAAATAGTGTGTATATAGTTATCGAGTGAGTTTAAATTTATAGAGTAAGTTTTTGTTTTGATGAATACGTTTTTAGCACACTGCTATGAGATTGTTTGGATGCTTTTGGTGATTTTGGCTCCTCCTAAGTTGTTTTTAGTGGTTTTTACTGCATTGCTACATGGTTGTCACAGTGTTTGGGGTGGTGTTGACGTGTTTGCCAAGGGTTTCTGAGAGGTTGTTAGCTTGTTGCTGTGCGGTTGCTGAACTTTCGGCATTGTGGTTTTTCATGCATTGATACGTTGTTGATGGAATGTTTCGAGTGGTTGGCACTTGGTTGATGAGATGTTTTGAGTGACTGGTTGATTTGCGGTTAGGTTAGGGTAGGTTAGGGTCCCTCACACGGTTTGCAGCTTGACGTGCTGTGAGGGCTTGTGTGCATCAGGGATGCTGAGAGCTACACCACTGGTACTTCACAACTACTGGTAGGGTCACCCATAGTGGACAGGTCTCAGCTGAGGTGCCAGACGGAGACAAACCACCTTCTGGACAGGAGAGGATCGGCCTGATGTTCTTGGCAGAAGATCACAGTCTTGTGACAATGGCAACAACACCAGAATTACCTGTATGGAAGAAACTTTAAACTGATTACATGTGTGGAAGTCATCGTTGGATCGATGGAAGCAACCGTTCGAACAGAATGGTTTAATATCGGTAAAGGTGCACTACAAGGCTGCATTCTTTCTTAAGCACTCTTGTAACAGCGTCCATCCAATCAAATTTGAGGGCCGGTAATTATATTTTATTGCTTCATAAATGCTTCTATGCGTGTGGTAAACATTAAAAATAAATCACTTCTGAAATTGTTTCTAAATTTAGGCATATGATCACGTAAATTGATTGGAGCATTGAAAATTATGTAAACAATTACTATATACTCTGTATAACAGGTAAAGCAGTAATCTAAAATTCTTAAACCAGAGCTTAAAGGAACACTCCGACTTTTTGGGACTTTAGCCTATTCACCTTATCGCCCAGAGTTAGATAAGTCCATACATACCTTTTTCATCTCCGTGCGTGCTATAAGTCTGTTTGACGCACCCACCGCTAGCCTAGCTTAGCACAAAGACTGGATGTAAATGGTTGCAGCTAGCATACTAATCCAAATAAGTGACAAAATAGCGCAAACATTTTCCTATTTACATGTTGTGATTTGTATAGTCACTGAGTGTACAAAAAACAAAGTCACATGAGACACAGACATATTTTAACCGTATAAATACTGGGAACTATATTCTCTAAACGCGAAGCACTGCTACTTGGGCGGAGTGATAACCGCAGCTCTCTGCTCCTCACCACGGCGCGTCTCAGGTGCTGCGGTTATCACTCCGCCAAAGTAGCAGTGCTTCGCCTTCAGAGAATATAGTTCCCAGTATTTATACGGTTAAAATATGTCTGTGTCTCATGTGACTTTGTTTTTTGTACACTCTGTGACTATACAAATCACAACATGTAAATAGGAAAATGTTTGCGCTATTTTGTCACTTATTTGGATTAGTATGCTAGCTGCAACCATTTACATCCAGTCTTTGTGCTAAGCTAGGCTAGCGATGGGTGTGTCAGATAGAGTTACAGCACGCACGGAGATGAAAAAGGTATGTATGGACTTATCTAACTCTGGGGGATAAAGTGAATAGGCTAAAGTTTCAAAAAGTCGGAGTGTTCCTTTAACACAGCAGACTGTGCTTTGTAACATAAGTATTAACTGATTATTATGAATAATCAAAACGTGCATGTTAAACATAAAAACGAATGCTATCAGTCATATATTTAATCACAAACTAACGTTTTATCCTTAAATATGTAATCACAAACAATCACATAGTTTGAAAGTGCTGAAATCTGAATTTGTATTTAATTATTTTCCTGTCAAAATGCATTTAGTTTCTTCTTAATGAAAGTTCACAGAATATGTAACAATGTTTTATTAACATTTTAAAACTAACATAAAAATAACATGTACTGAAAAACAAAAATTATAAAACACTCAACTTAAAAAATCACAGCGTGAAAAACAGGATCAGAAGATCAAAACTATTACACCGTGTTGTCGGTAATTGTCATAATGTTCACTACACCAGAGCGTCGTTTCAATATGTTGTTGCATAGGTGAGAAAATAATAAATAAATAAAATGCATTTTATTCAAGTTGTACTTTTTCTGAGTTTAATTTCTAATGTCTGATTGTATTTTAATATATTTGTATGCAACAAGACAAAAGGAATTATTATTATTCAGATTTGACTGTAATAATAATGCAAAAACATGTACACTTCAAATCATTTAAAACTTTAGTAAAGTAATTTTGCCCAAAAACTAGTAGGGAATTCACAAGCCTCTCTATAAAGAACTATACAGGCATCTAGTAGTAACACCATAAAATTACATGTTTTATTTTATTTTCTCTCAACAGATGACGCTGATCTGCCTTCAAAATTTGGATTTAAAAGGCCTAGTCTCTATATTAAAACTGCATTAATTGAAAAAATATTTTAAAATCAATGGCAAAAATGGACCATAATGATTGCATAAATATTAATTAGTACCATAAAATTCTATTTTTTTTTTTTTTTTCATTTTCAGGTGTCCGGTCACTTTTGACCGCAAAGAACCGGGTTGCTCCCCCTGCTTCTAACATCATTTCCTGTTTGATCAGTATTTAGGAGGACCCAAGGGGGTAATCCACCAGCCGGAAACTGAAGTCTCCCCGGGGGCCGCCATTGCCTAGCAAGCCTTCACCTGCTGTTAGCATTCCATTGACTCCCATTCATTTTGGCGTCACTTTGACAGCGAATAACTTTACATCTGAGGTGTCCAAAGACTCCATTTGTCCATTATTTATTTATAAAGAAACATGACAATGTATAAAAGGCTCCATTACCTTGTATCTTACGTTCTGGCCCTGTAGAAGCAGTTTTTTTTTGTAAAAATAGGCTAACGATTGCGCCATAACACGAGACTCTCTGTCGCACAGTAGAGAAATTACCATGTAGACGGAAGTAGAAGCTCGCGGGCAATCGGGGGGACGTGAAGGCATAAAGTCAAGGGAGAAGCCCATAGAGAGTTGTAAAGTTGCTCCTGCTGCGAGCTCATTGACAGCTAATACTCACGATCTCCGGCTCTGCAAGATTCGGAAGGGAATGATTCAGATTCCTCTTGGCACAATTACTAGAAGACGTACAACTGTGAGACAGGTTGCTCACGTCACATCTACGTCATCAAGCTCAGTTTGAGCCTGCGTAGTCGCTCACACATCAGGAAGTGACTGCTTCTAATTGACTTCACTTTTCTCTGTTGAAGTCTATGGGGTCGCTGTGTCCATTTCTTTTACTGTCTATGGGAGGAGCCTGTGTGTTTGCTCTTTGCGAAGTATTGCCAGTTCTTCTGCATTACCGAGCTTTTGCCATTGTTTTCTGCTGGACTGTCTTGTGTATGATTCTGCCTGATTTACGATTGTTCAATTATCCCTTTACCTTGGTAGTCTGAGTTAAACTGTTAACAGATTGGACTGGTATTGTGGTTTTGACCTTCTGCCTGGCCTAGCGTTTCTGTCCCTAAGCCTGCTGTTAATAAACTTTTGCAGCAATACAGCTTTTAATAAACAGAAAATGCTGTCCAGAGGTTAGAACAGAAACCTTCAGTATATAATAAATGTACAACGAAAGTCTTCCAGAGACTTAGTTCAGACACTAAGCAGAGCGTTTTTGGTGGTTGACCGTAGAGGTGCCAGCCAGCTCAGGAACTCACAGGAGGTCAGATATTTGCGGACGATGAAGGGCAGGTGCTGGACAGGTACTCTGTAACAAGCACAGCTTAGTAACAAATACTCAGAGATAGAACAATCTCCTAAAGAGGACAGGACAGGACAGGACAGGACAGGACAGGACAAGACAGGAACAAGAGGTAAGTGCTCAGACGTCTCATACTCTTGAAATAATCTGGCAAAGAGACAGGGAAAAGCAGGGCTAAAAGAAGCAGGCATAATTAGAGAAAGAGAGAACAGGTGTGGAAAGGATGACACGCTAACGAGTAGTGAGTGGAAACAGCTGGGGGTGATGAGAGAGATGTGTGTGCGTGATGAATGGTGTGGTAATCTGCGTATGTGTGTGAGTGTGTGTCCAAAAGGGGGAGACAGAGTAAGGAGAAAGAGAGCCAGGATCATGACAGGAGACAGAGGCTGGGTCCGAAATCTCCCACTACTCACTATAGAGTGGACTATATAGTGAGCTCAACATTTTGTAGTGCTGTCCGAATGTATAGTGATGATTATTATACCCTATACAGTCCACTCAATGTATCCCAGAATGCATTTTGAAAAGTAGTGTACAACCGATGGTCACTAACCCAAGCCCTACATACCATCATGCATTGCGCTGCAATGTAAAAATGTAAAAATGGCGGATGGACGTCAAGGAGAGCAGCGCGACAATACGAATTTGTCATACAAATGTAAGTTATGTTCTTTCTCGTTTAACTTATGATATGTAGTAGTTCTACAATTTTGTCAGACATGTATAAATTGTTTGTAAGCACGTATTGCCCCATTACGGCACAAATCATGCCTAACGACCCAGCTTGCTAACATTAGCCCTCTACTGTACAGTAACGTTATTAACAAATGTGTCACGCCGCTAAACTAACATACATGTGCTGCAAGTTTTTTATTTGTGGGAGGCTAAATTTCACTGAAGTTGAACACAAATAAAAGCAAGAATGAATTGTCAATTTATTTTGATCTCGTCAGGGACCGACGATGATGTGGCCACATTTATTCGCCTGAGGAGAGAGAAGGACCACCTCTTCTCAGGGAAGCGTTTTGCCTCGGCAGCTGGATGTGTCAAATTCTTGCGAAGGAGTATTTTGAGTATTCATATACGTGAAATTATAACTTTTATTATTTGACTACATTGCCATCACCGTTAATAATACTGACAGATTTGTTTGTTGTTTGTCAAAATGCATATTTCGTTTTGTATAGTGTGTGCAGAATTATTAGGCACGTTGATTTTCGGAACATATTTTATTCCCAGGCACATTTTGGGAATAAATAAATAAATAAATGATTAAATACAACATTAATAGTAGTTTTTAAGATTAATATGGTTTGGAATTGCCAAAATGTGCCAGGGATTAAAAATTTTTAGAAAATCAACGTGCCTAATAATTCTGCACACACTGTAGAGCTGTGTTCAAGGAGATGGGCCTTGTTGTAGGCGTTTTGACTCCTGCCCGAGCTGCCAAGAAGTGGGAGAACTTAAAAAAGACGTACAAGGTTTGGATTATTGTATTTAACTCTGTATTTAACCACTCTAAGTCCTAGATAATGAAAAGATTAGTAAATGTGAGTACTTCGTTTTGTGTTTAACAAACACTAGTTGTAGGCTACCAATATTATATTGCAATGTGTGCAGGAGCTCAGGAGTCCACCAACAGGGAGTGGCACTGAATCAGGGGAGGCCACTGCTGGAACATGGAAGTGGTTCTCTCTCATGGATGAGGCAATAGGTGGTAGGCCATCTATACAGCCTCCATGCCTCATTGCCTCAGCCTGGGGAGAGAACCCTTCCATGTCCACATCAGCATCCCCTGATTCAGTGCTATCTGAGCCAGAGACTCAGGCAGAGCCAGGGAGTGTGTCAGGGGTAGAGGAGCCAGGGCCGCCGCGTAAAAGGCAATGGCGTGATCCTGTTCTGGAGCTGCTTGAGCGGGCAGAGGCGAGGGAAGAAGAGAGGGCCAGACGAGACGAGGCCAGAGAGGAGAGGCTGCTAACTCTTCTGGAAAAAATAGTGGAGAAGATGTAAAAAATAAACAATGTATAAATAGACAATATAAGAAGATGTATAAATAAACAAAAGAAATGCATGTTGTTTCACTGACATGAGAATTAAGATCTACAAAACAAAATGTGACGTAACTTTTCAATGGGTGAACAATAATTTATAATTACAGGCTATGCGTTTAATAATTGATTAGTACCAGACTATATATTATATATTATATTAATAAGTGGTTAGTACCCAACTATTTATTAAGAATTGATTAATACCAGACTATATATTAATAAGTGGTTAGTACCCAACTATATATTGATTGATTAGTTACAGACTATATAACTGATTAATAACAGGCTATACATTTAATAATTGAACACTATTGGCAACTATTTACATGGAATAAACCTTTAACCAAATCCTATCCTAAATTGTAGTCATGGTCCTGAAGAGCTGGAGGAATAGCTGTTGGAGCTGAAAGAGCAGAAGCAATGCGCCCACGCAGCTGCTCCCCACACTGCTGGTCTTGCTGAAGCTGACCATCTCCATCTTCTGGCCCCAGTGCTTCTTCCACAGGCTCGAGCATGTCTCCGTCTCTGAGGCAGAAGTTGTGCAGAATGGCACAACAGGCGATAACCTTCACTGCAAAAGCAGGGTGCACCTCTAGAGCCTTGAAAAATATGGACCGCCACCTGGTCTTCATTATGCCAAAGGCCCGTTCAACCACAGAACGGGCCTTTGCATGGTGCCTGTTAAATCTTGCAGCAACTGCACTCCTCGCTGGCTCCCTGTATGGTGTGATGAGCGTGATGGGCTGTGACATACATGGGGATCCACCATCCCCCAGAATACAATAGCCTTCAGGTGGGTACAGTGAACGCACATACAAAGGGCTGTTTTTCAAAACTCTTGAATCATGGACTGAGCCTGGGTAGCCAACAAATATGTCCAGGAACTGACACTGGTGGTCACACACTGCTTGCATCTGGACAGAATGAAAGAATTTGCGGTTGTAATAGCACTGAGCATCTGTGCTTGGGGGCTTGACTCGGATGTGACAGCCGTCGATGCTGCCCACAACCTTGGCGAATGCTGCAGATCCAGCCAGATGTGCAAAGCCAGCACCAATTATATCAAGCTCGTGAGGCGGTGGAAAGCAGATGAGCCTGTTTTTGAGCTTGATGATTTTGGTTGCAACCTTGTGGACGATGTCATTGACTGTGGAACGTGGGATGCCAAACGCTCTTGAGACGACCCGGTAAGATGTTGCGCTTGCTAACCAAAACAGGAAAACAAGAACACAAGAAGGTCATGACCCCAGCCATGGTCAAACGGAGGGCGGAGGATGTCAACCAGATGGGCTACTGTGGTTCTGGAGAGGCGAAAGTCTGGTCGCAGGTCGCTGGTCGCACTTTGGCCATTGAAGTACAAGGCCAAGACAGGAACTTCACGCTTCAGTGAACAGTAATGAGATGGTTGTTGACACTGTAAATAAAAATATTACAAACTGATAACACGGTGAAATGAAATATGTGTCTAAAAGCTAACTGACAGTAGAGTGTGAAATGTGTAAGTTTGCGCAGTCTGACTGAGGGTTTACTGTTCACAGAATACATCAATTGTGTGTCTGTTGTAAATATATAAATATAAAGACCAGAGCCGGACAGTAACAGAGTACATTTACTTGAGTATAGTCCTTAAGCACAATTTTGAGGCATCTCTACTTTACTCGAGTATCATTTTTGGGGAGTACTCATGACTTTACTCAAGTACATTTGAGAGGGAAATATTGTACTCTTTACTCCACTACATTTCTATACATGGTAAAAAGATGAAAATTCATAAGATTGAAATAGTCTGGCGAGGTGGGGCCACGGGTTGGCACATTCCCGGGATGGACCTGCTGCGTCTTTATAAAATTCTTCATTCATAACATCTTCATAACATTCTTCATAACTCCATGTAGGACGTTTCTTTAGATAAATGTAAGCACTGTGGCAGTAGTAATGCAATGTTAAGAAAATGTACTCTTACTCTTGATACTCAAGTACTTTTAAAAACAAGTACAGTACTTTTACTTAAGTAGACATCTGACTGTAGTACTTTTTACTTGTACTTGAGTAAAATTTAGCCAGGGGTATCTGTACTTTTACTCAAGTAATAAAGCTGTGTACTCTGTCCGTCTCTAATAAAGACCTAGCATCATCTTCATCTTGAACTTACAATTTGACGACGTCTCGCTAGCGTAGCAAGAACAGCACGTCTTTTTCTGTGTCTAGAGATCCTGTTTCTTTTGCTAATCCGCAAAATCTTCTGAATCACGAGAACAAACAAACAAAAAAGATAAATATTGAGTGGCATCTCCACAGAGTCTAAAAGCTGTTGTAAGTCCGTCTAATTCGATCCAATGGCGGCATTGATTAGAGTTGAAGGTCACATGCGCGTTCCGTCTCTTCCAATGGCAAAGGGATTTTTAATTAAATGCAATACATTTTGTTTTATGTATTAACTCGTTTCATCTGACTCCATAAAATGAAAGTGTTTTCAATGATATCTGTGCATCATTAAATATATGTTAATGTTTGACTATTCCTTTTAAAGGAACACTCCGACTTTTTGGGACTTTAGCCTATTCACCTTATCCCCCAGAGTTAGAGAAGTCCATACATACCTTTTTCATCTCCGTGCGTGCTATAAGTCTGTTTGACGCACCCACCGCTAGCCTAGCTTAGCACAAAGACTGGATGTTAATGGTTGCAGCTAGCATACTAATCCAAATAAGTGACAAAATAACGCAAACATTTTCCTATTTACATGTTGTGATTTGTATAGTCACAGAGTGTACAAAAAACTACGTCACATGAGACACAGACATATTTTAACAGTATAAATACTGGGAACTATATTCTCTGAAGGCGAAGCACTGCTACTTGGGCGGAGTGATAACCGCAGCACCTGAGACGTACCGTACCCAAACTCTGAACGAACTCTCTGCTCCTCACCACGGCGCGTCTCAGGTGCTGCGGTTATCACTCCGCCCAAGTAGCAGTGCTTCGCCTTTAGAGAATATAGTTCCCAGTATTTATACTGTTAAAATATGTCTGTCTCATGTGACTTTGTTTTTTGTACACTCTGTGACTATACAAATCACAACATGTAAATAGGAAAATGTTTGCGCTATTTTGTCACTTATTTGGATGGTCTTACACTGTTTTATTAAGAGTATTATGAGCAAGATATTTGATGACGTAGATCTGTTTTCTTTTTCCTAATGTTGACAGGCAAGAGAAAACGGTGTGGCGCGAAAATGAAAATATATGAAATATGTGTATTCATTTTATTTATGTTTATAAGTTATAATCATGTGTGGAGTCAGGGGCGGACTTAACCATTAGGCAAAGGTCGGCAATTGCCTTGGGCCCCGAGCTACCTAGGGGCCCCCAAAATGCCCCATTAAATTATGCTTAAGTTTTTATTTATTTTTTACTTTTCGCAAATTATATATTTCTAAAAAACATTTGCAAAAAAAGGCATCAAATCATTAGTGTCGCAGACAGGAGGGGCCCCCCACCTCACTACATTGGACTATTCCATTATATCACTTTCTGCGTGCGAAAGTGACAATGCTAATGCACCAAAAAACTGACGGAGAAAAATAAGTTATTGACAGACAGTGTAGGCTACAGAGTCAGAGTGACAGACAGAGAAGCTACCCAAGCGGTGCTGAAAAAGCAGGAAGCGGGAGGAAAGCAAAACGGTTTTAGCAAAATTGCAGAAGGTAACAAACTTTTTTGTGATGCCCGGTATGTGCTAACGATATGTTACAAGTCCATGGCCGTAGCCAGCTATGAGGTGACCGAGGTCCGGAACTCTGTCATATTTTACATTCAAAAATAAAATGTCAAGCTCTCTGAATGATTAGTTAGCCGTTTAAACCACCTCATATGAGTGTTTGCAATGCACGTTGCTGCGAGAAGCTATAGCGCAGTGAACGGGGCTTGAGAGTGCGTTGTGAGTGAGGGCGCGCGTGCAGCCTCCGTGTTGCCAGATCCACCTAATGGAAAGGTGGCAGTAGTCTTCTGGACTTGTTTTTTCTGATTTAATGTGACACTTTAGGAAATTATTGAAGTGGAAAGTTGCATGTTAGGGTTAGTGATATATTAATCTTATTTCCAAACCACAAGCTTTGAATTTATTTCGGATTATTATTATTTTGTTTTCGTAGCAATATCTGGCAACATTTTACTGTCGGCATTAATAAAAAAAAGCTTATAGACAAACTGTAATTGCATAAAGCTACCACATTCGGTAAGACAAACGCAATGATCATCGTGATTATCTGTAAGAAATGTATAACACTATCAAAAACTATAGCATAATACAGATCTGTATGAATGAAATTTGCCAAATAACTTACTGGCCAGCTGGAAGACGGCTCATGCTGTTTAACGTTAGTTAACCTTTCACAAAGTCGTCATAAAAACATTAATTAAAGCAGTGTTTCTCAACTAGCAATCTATTCAGTCACCATATTTGTGTTTGACCTCTGTGAATTACAGAAATATAAGACTTGCTAGACCTACTTTTTTTCTATATTTCTTTGCACAAAACTCTCCTGAAAGTGCCATTTAATAGTTTATTTAAAAAAAAAAAATTCTAAATTTTTTTTTTTCGTTCTCTTTTAAAGATCGGATGGGGGGCCCCATACTACCTTCGCCTTGGGCCCCCAATTTGCTAAATCCGCCACTGTGTGGAGTAACGCATTATAACAGAAACGGCCAGAAATTACTTTTAATTTTACAATTTTGGAGAAATAAGCTCAATATAATGTAATGTATTTATATATAAAAAAATCTATTTAGCCCAGAGCTGGCTCGGCACCAGCTGACAGATGATGGCGCGTTTAAATAGTGCGACAGTAATGACGTAATCAACGGCGCCGAGAGACGATTGAGTAGTGTCCGAAAGTGGTGTTTCTATTATGCTGGTGAGCTCACTATAGTGCTCTACTCCCTACCCCCTTCATAGGGGTTAGGGAGTAGTGGTTTGAGTGAAGATTTCAGACACAGCCAGAGTAAGGAGAAAGAGAGCCAGGATCATGACAGGAGACAGAGTAAGGAGAAAGAGAGCCAGGATCATGACAGAGTTATTTTCGAGCACAAACTAACAAAACATTTGAATTTTTTTTTTTAAAAATGTAATTTTTGTATACAGTCTAAAGAGCTTGTGAAAATTAAATATTAAATACAATTATAAAATGTTAAAATATTTGTTAAATAGTTTTATCATATATTTTTGTAATGGGTTTTTGTAAAGTCATAATTTTGTTATAATATTGTTTTGAACTGCTTGCTATTTACAATGGTTACTATTAACTATAAGCTGTTTTCATTCTGAATGTTTTTTTTGTTTGTTTGTTTTTTTAGCTGCGGTGATTGAATTGTATTAAAGCCAGACCAAAAATCCTAATAATCAAACTAAATCATAATAATTATTATTTTCATTTCATTTCTTCATTCTTATATAGCACAGTTTAATGCAACACGAGTTGCCCAAAGTGCTTCACAATAAAAAAAACAACAACAATAAATACATAGAGATAAAAATACATAGAACCACATAAAACAGACACAGTTGCAATCGAAACCCCTTTATGAGAGTGCTCACATAGCGTTTAACAGATGTAATTTTAACCTAAATTTGAAAGTACCTGATTTGGCTGATCTAAAAGAGAGGGGGAGATCATTCTAAAGTTTTGGACCCCACTCGTGGGAAAGCTCTGTCACCCTTATGTTTGTATTTTGCCCTACTAACACACAAAAGATGATGGTTCTCTGATATCAAGGAGTATTGATAACATGTTGGACATGTACATACTGTAGGTGCCTGATTGTGAAGAGCCTTAAAAACAAATATGAGAATCTTTTACAAAATTCTGAACCGTACAGGCAGTCATTCCAATAAATATTAATGTTAATAATAATAATATGGGGAACCCACAACAATTTAAAAAACAAAAACATTCAAAAAATGTATTGTCCTCATTTTTAATGATTAGATAATTACAAATGAGATTTCTGAATACCACCGAATTTCCACTCAAATAGAAAATGTCCCCGGTTTCCCGTTCAGAAATCTTGTCAGCTTATTGTGAGAGTAGTCAGACAGGAAAGAATGGGATTTTAGGCAAGGCAAGTTTATTTATATAGCACATTTCATACACTATAGTCATTCAAAGTGCTTTACACTAAAAGGAATTAAAATAATCACAAAATAAAAGCAAGGAAAATTAAAACAGTTATAAAAGGAATTAAAATAGATATAAAGATGATACAAACATAAACGTATCATCTGGCAAAACCCCGGTGTATCATATTTTGCACAGCTGCTTGTTTTACTGTGAGATTTACCCATGTTGATTGTACTGTGTCTGTGGTGTTCTTTCGGCGCGCCTCAGTAATCTATTGGACAAGGTCCCCGACCTCGAGTTTCACATTAAACTCACTACTCTACCACAGACTCAGGTCATCAACATGGTTTCATCTCTCAATTTCCCAATTTACATTTCAGAGTAATTTATGTTTGTCTCGACTCTTACCCAATTCTCAGTGCCATTTGAGTTCAGTTTAGAATAATCACTTTGTGGGACAATCAAAATATGTTTTTGACTGGTTGGCAGTCGGCCACCCTTACAAAGAGAAGAAGATAGACAATTAATGAAGTAACTGTGGCGAAAGTGTTGGGGAGATTCCAGAAAGAGAAAAGGGGGGAGAGCATCTGTAAATGAGGTCATCGGTTAAAACTGTGTAAAAGTGTGAGCTGCGAGTGAGATAGTCAGATGTCCTGCCGACATCTTAGCTTTGTTGCTTTGTTCAATAAAGTCTGGTTTTGACTTCTGGAACTCTGCCTCTTGAGCTTCATTTGCAAGAAAGAGATGACTTTACTCCACAACAGTAACCGCACTCCGGAAGAGGTCGCAGCCAAACATCGCTGCACACAATTTTTACTAGAGCAGTGTAAAAGACTCCGCCTCCCTAACTAAACATTGTAGGAGCTCAACAAAATAAAAAACAAATCAACATTTTGTGTTAAAACATGTGCATGGAATGTCTGAGCATTGCCCATGGTTATCATATGTAGAATACATCGGTGATTAAACTTATTCCGGTTAATATAAGATGCTTAAGAATATCTATGTTGATGCACTGGTTCTCCCACATTGCCAGAGGAACTCCAGACGTTTCCGGTAGCCTGGAGCGCTATCTGGGGTGCTCCTGCGTTGCCAGAGGTACCTCATCTACTTCAGGGTAGTCTGAGGTGCTATCCGGGGGTGCTCCCTCGTTGGAGCAGGCCGTGGGTTTTTAAACCACCAGTTGAGTCTGCTCTTTCTGCTAAACACTGAGGTGCTCGCTGATCCTTTCCTTCTCAGTCTCTGGCTGTCATAGTACTCTCAAAATTGATTTGCGTTCAAGGCAAGAAAATATAAACAGTTATTCAAAGTGCTTTACATAGAAAGGAAATAAAATATCACACTATGGCAATTCAAAGTGCTTTGCATAGAAAATAATCACAAAATAAAAGCAAGGGAAATTAAAACAGTTATAAAAGTTATTCAAAGAGATAAATGATACAGTTATAAAATGAATTAAAGTAAAATAAACTAAAGTAGTAAAAAGATGATACATAGAATAAACTTCTCATCTGGCAAAACACCGGTGTCTCTTACTTTGCATATAGTTTTACTCTGACACTGTGTCTGTGGTGTTTATTCGGCGCGCCTAAGAATTCCATTGGACGTCTCCGATGGACCCGATTTTTCCCTATAATCGGACAAGAGGAGCTCTAGGACTGACCTCGGGGTCACTGCCCCGTCAGTCCGCACCCCAAAAAAACAATTTGTTCGGAAGCTCTAGAACTGACCTCGGGGTCACTGCCCCGTCAGTCCGCACCCCAAAAAACCCCATTTGTTCGGAAGCTCTAGGACTGACCTCGGGGTCACTGCCCCGTCAGTCCGCACCCCAAAAAAACTATTTGTTCGGAAGCTCTAGAACTGACCTCGGGGTCACTGCCCCGTCAGTCCGCACCCCAAAAAACCCCATTTGTTCGGAAGCTCTAGGACTGACCTCGGGGTCACTGCCCCGTCAGTCCGCACCCCAAAAAAACTATTTGTTCGGAAGCTCTAGAACTGACCTCGGGGTCACTGCCCCGTCAGTCCGCACCCCAAAAAAACCCATTTGTTCGGAAGCTCTAGGACTGACCTCGGGGTCACTGCCCCATCAGTCCGCACCCCAAAAAAACCCATTTGTTCAGAAGCTCTAGGAATGGAGTCGATCCAGTCCGCACCCCACAGAACCTCGAGTTTAATTGACACATCAAACTCACTACTCCACCACAGACCCAGGTCATCAGCATGGTTTCATCTCTCAATTTCCCCAATTAAGTGATTTATGTTTCTCTATTACCCAATTCTCAGTGCCATTTGAGTTCAGTTTAGAATAAAAAGGAAGAATACAGTGCAATCATTCGGACGTACAGTGGATACAGTTATGAAAAGAATTAAAAGAGATAAACTGGCAAAACACTGGTGCATCATATTTTGTACAGCGGATTGTTATACTGTGAGGTTATCCCATGTACTAGCTATGAATCAAAATAGACTCAGACAATAAATTATATTTGTCATACAAATGAAATAAAGAATTTAATCTTTATCATCGTCCCCTTAAATCTGGTTGCATTACCTCGTAACACGGGCAATGACCTGCTTCTGACCTTCATCGTCCCCTTACTTTCAGGGGGATCTTGATTTTAATAAATAGATTATAATTAATGACTTCAGGAAGGGGTATACGCCAAAATAACAAACATAACACCCTCTAACTGCCTGCCTACTCTAGCCCAATTCTAATCATGCTAAATCATTTTAGAAGAAAAGAAAAATACAATGGGTATTCTGACTCCCTCACTGTCCAAAGAATACAATAAATTTGAAAATAAAGAGTAAAGAAAAGGCACCCCTTCCCCACCACATTTTGCTTAAGGGGTTTTATTTAATCTCGTCCAGTTCATCCAATCCAGGACCCATTGGATACATATTGGTGCATCAACTCCAGATCTCCTCACAGACACATTAATCATCTGATTAGCTGCTGCATTGGCCATCATTGATCTGAAGAAAGGCACAACACAACAGAACAACAGCACAACAATAACAACTACTGGGGCTATTTAATGTAATGTAATGTTTGTGTTGTCCAATGTTTGTCTGTGTTGCCATGTCATGTCGCTTATGGGTCCGCCACTGTTCTCTCCCGAAGCTCTCAATGTTCTGTTGATTGCAATAAATGTAATTCCCCCATTCTTCATTTTATAAGTTATGCATACAAATATACTCAAAGCCTGATTTACTTCATCTCTATGCTTAAACTCAACTGGTATTCCCCATGGTTGACAAATCAAATCTATACACACCTTTTCTGACATTGTTTTTAACACAAATATTGCATTCGGCTATCTATCAATCATCTATCATAGACTGTTTTTATTTTTACTGTTTTAAACTAGTAGAAATGGTTGCTGGTGTAATCATTTGTCCTTTTATATCTCCTATGTCCAACAGTGTGAAGTTGAGGCATTTTGTTTATGCCTTCTTGACTTATCGATGTAGACTTAATTTTATATTAAATTATTCATCCTAAATATCAAGGTTTGAATACCATCCGTTCTAAATTGGTAACACAACTCTGATGATAAAAGCTACTGAATGTAGGCAATGTGGCATTCCCCATGTGACAGTGTCTAAATGTTTGGAATAACACAGCTGGCCAATATCAGTTGCCATTTGGTTGTGTTAAACACTGATGTCATAAACCCAACATTTTTCCATATCTAATAGATCAAATAATCTGGTTGGACATGCTGTAGTTTGAAAGAACCATTATCAATGTCTCTAATCTGATTTGTCATTCATCCGTTAATTTAATTTCTCTTCATAATATTTTCTTCTGTTGCTTATGAGCTGCTCTTTTAAATGACTCGAGATTTCAGCATAATCTCGAATTCATGACCAACAATATTGACATCACGTAATCCCTGGTAATGACAGCACTTGTGATATCACGAGTTTGTAATTTTTGTAGTTACTATTTTATTTCTAAACCTAAAAAAATGAACTATTGACCAAGATGGAGTGACCAGCCCCATAGCTTTATCATCCACATTTTATTTGTTGAACACATTATGTCCCTTTTTTTTTTTCCTGATAGAGAGCTCAGTATCATACAAGTTTATCAGCTCTGTCTTTAAAGCAGAGCCAAAAATCTCTCTGGTCATTGGACAACATCATCAATTATTCGTTTACCCCTAGTTGGTTAATGCAATAGTCCCTCTCTGCTAAGTCCAGCCCCAGTTTTAGTTGATAGTTGAGTCACGCAAACACTCAACCTCTCCTCCTCTTTTCTTTCTTTTTTAATTTTTGAAATAATTACAGCTGGACTAATGTCTATTGAAAGAAAGCAAATAGAGAGTGTTAGCTTAACAGAATACAGAGAACTGCTGTTGGACCAGTGAATAATCAAAATACAATTAATATGGCCAATCAATAAAAAAACGGTCTCTGTAGTGATCATTGAAAACGTATCACCTGTGTCCACTTAGGAAAGGATGAAGTACTTCTGCTTGGATCAGTTGAACTGGTTGCGTTGCTGTTTGAGTGTTTCCCTCCTCATCCGATGCATTTGATCTGTCAGTCTTTGTTGGCATTCAAGGGCCTGGCGTCATGTTGGGACATATAGTGGTTTGACTCTGGATGCTGTTGTCTCTCTGCCTCTCCTCAGCCTGGCTTTTGGTCAAGCCACGGAGGAGGCAATTTTGCATAATGGCAGGATGTTTTACTTGGTTGTTTCTGCATCAACTCAGTCTTTGTCCATAAAAGTTTCAACTTCCTCTTTCAGGGGGGACGAAGGCCCACCAGCCAAATGCCTCTTCTTTTCTCTTCAGCTGTGTCCCTGTGTTTTTTGCTCTCACTTGTTGCACAGTCCAGTAAGTTGCTGTTGTTTATGTCGAGGCAGCCATATCCCAAAAGCTGTCTGGTGTCATCTGGAAATTGAACACTCAGAGATCCGCATGAATCAAATTAATCCTTTATAAATTCTGCAACCGTCTCTTAATTTCAAAAGTATCATCTGGTTGACAACAGCAGTTTCCCCATACAATTTATATAATGTTCTTCTTTGCAGAAATGAGCAAGCGTCTTTCTTCTTTGCAGAATGCAGAAAATTTCAGCGTTTCAGTCTGTCTGGGTTGCCTTACTTTCAGTCACATTTATAGTATTTTTATCACTTGTTATATTGATCCCTACTCTCTCAAAGCTTTTAGGATTAAATCAATGAGACACATTTCTGTAAAATGTGTATATATGTCTGTTAAAAATGTCTGTTTAGCTTGGTCACCCAATCCTGCTCATGCAACACAATGCACAAGTTACTTTAAATTACACAATCCAAAAATCGCAGAATTCCTGCAATGGATCAAATTTCAAATTGTCTCCCAGGGATAACAAGATACATTATCATAGTCTTTATATAACAGGTCGTCATACCCACATCTAGCATGTCTCTCTATATATATGTATCTCTAAATGTCAGATATTTCTATAATCCTTTTTGTCAATTATTTGAATTTCCTCTGGGAACTGCACAAACCACATATACGAAGGAGAAAACTCCAGTATTTTTGATGGCCACCAGTTTGTGCAATCCTCTATACCAATCCCTGTTGGGCCTGCTTATTTTAATTCCCCTATAGACCGGTCAACTAACATTTATGCAATTTTATTATTTTCTTTCAGGCTAATTTCTTATCAATTATTTTTATTGGTGTTTTCTTGGTAATTATGAAATTAGTCTACTTTTAATTCTGACTGGATTAACAGATTTCACCAATCCTACTTGATCTCTTAGTAAACTGTTTTTGAATACTTTTCCCCCAGCCGATGGGAAAATGAGAGGATCATCTATGGCTTCCCACTTACTTTTTTTTTTTTTCTCGCTCGTTTTTTCTCTTGCTTGTTTCATCATTGGTTTGAAAAGTAGGCTAACTTCTGTTCTGTCACTTGCCAGATGTGATGCAGGGGAACTGTATTAGTAATGTTAGTTTTTGTATGCCGGTTTTTAACCTAGGCCTATATAGTGCCGTTTTTGAAAGTTTTCCTCACCACATCAAGATATTCTGTTATTGTATTCATAGAAGAATTCTTGAATGTATTCAGTGTTTTTCCTTATTTAAATTAAAGTATTTTCACCAAATATCCTGTGTTGGATTGATCTGTCAACAAAGTGATGTGATGAGATGTCATCCTTTGTTATCTGCATTATCTATTTTGCTTAATGTATTTGTTTTTCATACATTTTTCTTTTAGGACAGTGATAAATAAAATTTGGCATCATCCATTGGCTCAACAAATTTCTGATTGAGCACATGTTAATAGACTGTTGCCACAACTGATACAATTAAATTCACAAAAACCCAATTAGGCCTATTGAAAACTGTATGTGTGACCAATCATTCGAAAATTTTGATTTGGACATTTTTGAGTTAACCTTTGATTATTGTCTGTTTATTATTCCAACCTTTGATTAACCTATGATTGTCTGTTGCTTTCAGAAATCTATCTTTGCCAGCTCTTTTCTCAGGGCTTCCCTTTCTTTATCCATTCATCAGTCCTTATGTCTCGCTCTAACTCCTTCATTATATCTGGCAAACTTTCATTATATGTCTCTCTTTTCTTTAGGCTTTCATATGGCCTTCTGCGTCTCTTTTCTTGACTCCCACTTTCGGCTTGATGCCTCCTTTTCCCTTTCATCCTCATGTCTTATACAGTATGTGCACTTGCTCTCACCTTTTCCCTTGTTTCACCTAATCAATGATTCGGTTTCTCTTCACATAGCCACATCAAATGTTCCCTCAGCTGGTCATTTTGTTTTTAGGCTTTTTGGCCTTTTTTACCTATTTTTTTTTTTTTTGTCCTATAGTATCTCTGCATAGTTGATGTCCTGACCTTGGTAGATATCTCTACAGGTGTTGATGTCATTATAATCATAATTATTATCACCGTATGTTTCACACCTTTTTTAGTATACCTTACTAAACCCAGCTTGCATCTATTCTTAACTAGTTTTCACCAAGATGGTCAGACAATATTAAGATATTTTATTAGTCTTTCTCAGGTATTTAAAAAAAAAAAAGAGTCAGTTCCTCTATTTCAGGTCCACTGGTGGGGATGACAGTTACCAATAAAGGTGTTCAAAGTGTATGTTGGAAATAGCAACTCACTTTCTGGTTTATAGAAAAGGTGATTTCTCTCTGTCTCCCTCGTTTCCTGCCTCACACACACACACACACACACACTCACACTTACACACACACACACACACACACACAGAGCGTGGTCACAAGTCACCCAGTCACTGTTTATTTCTACTTGTGCGTAGAAAAAATAAAGATACTTCTTATTTTCTTATTATTAGCCGTGTTTCTCTGTTTAGATCAGCATCAGCAATTTGGTTGATGTCCAAATATCCTTAAGCAGTCACAAAAACATTTATATTCAACACTTTGCATACACAACTTAACACAGCCAGCACAATTAGTACTTTAGACGAACGGTTAATACAACACACTTTAACACCCAACACAGAGACAACTAATATCACACACACACACAGCACCCAACATAAAAACACTCAATATCAGCCCCTTGCGTGTAAATACTCTCACACCCCTCTCAAGTGTCACACGCCTCTTGCGTGTAAATACTCTCACACCCCTCTCAGGTGTCACACGCCCCTTGCGTGTAAATACTCTCACACCCCTCTCAGGTGTCACACGCCTCTTGCGTGTAAATACTCTCACACCCCTCTCAGGTGTCACACGCCCCTTGCGTGTAAATACTCTCACACCCCTCTCAGGTGTCACACGCCTCTTGCGTGTAAATACTCTCACACCCCTCTCAGGTGTCACACGCCCCTTGCGTGTAAATACTCTCACACCCCTCTCAGGTGTCACACGCCTCTTGCGTGTAAATACTCTCACACCCCTCTCAGGTGTCACACGCCCCTTGCGTGTAAATACTCTCACACCCCTCTCAGGTGTCACACGCCCCTTGCGTGTAAATACTCTCACACCCCTCTCAGGTGTCACACGCCCCTTGCGTGTAAATACTCTCACACCCCTCTCAGGTGTCACACGCCCCTTGCGTGTAAATACTCTCACACCCCTCTCAGGTGTCACACGCCCCTTGCGTGTAAATACTCTCACACCCCTCTCAGGTGTCAGACGCCTCTTGCGTGTAAATACTCTCACACCCCTTTCAGGTGTCACACGCCCCTTGCGTGTAAATACTCTCACACCCCTCTCAGGTGTCAGACGCCTCTTGCGTGTAAATACTCTCACACCCCTCTCAAGTGTCACACGCCCCTTGCGTGTAAATACTCTCACACCCCTCTCAGGTGTCACACGCCCCTTGCGTGTAAATACTCTCACACCCCTCTCAAGTGTCACACGCCTCTTGCGTGTAAATACTCTCACACCCCTCTCAGGTGTCACACGCCCCTTGCGTGTAAATACTCTCACACCCCTCTCAAGTGTCACACGCCTCTTGCGTGTAAATACTCTCACACCCCTCTCAGGTGTCACACGCCTCTTGCGTGTAAATACTCTCACACCCCTCTCAAGTGTCACACGCCTCTTGCGTGTAAATACTCTCACACCCCTCTCAGGTGTCACACGCCCCTTGCGTGTAAATACTCTCACACCCCTCTCAAGTGTCACACGCCTCTTGCGTGTAAATACTCTCACACCCCTCTCAGGTGTCACACGCCTCTTGCGTGTAAATACTCTCACACCCCTCTCAGGTGTCACACGCCTCTTGCGTGTAAATACTCTCACACCCCTCTCAGGTGTCAGACGCCCCTTGCGTGTAAATACTCTCACACCCCTCTCAGGTGTCACACGCCTCTTGCGTGTAAATACTCTCACACCCCTCTCAGGTGTCACACGCCTCTTGCGTGTAAATACTCTCACACCCCTCTCAGGTGTCACACGCCTCTTGCGTGTAAATACTCTTACACCCCTCTCAGGTGTCACACGCCCCTTGCGTGTAAATACTCTCACACCCCTCTCAGGTGTCACACGCCTCTTGCGTGTAAATACTCTTACACCCCTCTCAGGTGTCACACGCCCCTTGCGTGTAAATACTCTCACACCCCTCTCAGGTGTCACACGCCCCTTGCGTGTAAATACTCTTACACCCCTCTCAGGTGTCACACGCCCCTTGCGTGTAAATACTCTCACACCCCTCTCAGGTGTCACACGCCTCTTGCGTGTAAATACTCTTACACCCCTCTCAGGTGTCACACGCCCCTTGCGTGTAAATACTCTCACACCCCTTTCAGGTGTCACACGCCCCTTGCGTGTAAATACTCTCACACCCCTCTCAAGTGTCACACGCCCCTTGCGTGTAAATACTCTCACACCCCTCTCAGGTGTCACACGCCCCTTGCGTGTAAATACTCTCACACCCCTCTCAGGTGTCACACGCCCCTTGCGTGTAAATACTCTCACACCCCTCTCAGGTGTCACACGCCCCTTGCGTGTAAATACTCTTACACCCCTCTCAGGTGTCACACGCCTCTTGCGTGTAAATACTCTCACACCCCTCTCAGGTGTCACACGCCCCTTGCGTGTAAATACTCTCACACCCCTCTCAGGTGTCACACGCCTCTTGCGTGTAAATACTCTTACACCCCTCTCAGGTGTCACACGCCCCTTGCGTGTAAATACTCTCACACCCCTCTCAGGTGTCACACGCCCCTTGCGTGTAAATACTCTCACACCCCTCTCAGGTGTCACACGCCCCTTGCGTGTAAATACTCTCACACCCCTCTCAAGTGTCACACGCCTCTTGCGTGTAAATACTCTCACACCCCTCTCAGGTGTCACACGCCTCTTGCGTGTAAATACTCTCACACCCCTCTCAGGTGTCACACGCCTCTTGCGTGTAAATACTCTCACACCCCTCTCAGGTGTCACACGCCCCTTGCGTGTAAATACTCTCACACCCCTCTCAGGTGTCACACGCCCCTTGCGTGTAAATACTCTCACACCCCTCTCAAGTGTCACACGCCTCTTGCGTGTAAATACTCTCACACCCCTCTCAGGTGTCACACGCCTCTTGCGTGTAAATACTCTCACACCCCTCTCAGGTGTCACACGCCCCTTGCGTGTAAATACTCTCACACCCCTCTCAGGTGTCACACGCCTCTTGCGTGTAAATACTCTCACACCCCTCTCAGGTGTCACACGCCCCTTGCGTGTAAATACTCTCACACCCCTCTCAGGTGTCACACGCCCCTTGCGTGTAAATACTCTCACACCCCTCTCAAGTGTCACACGCCTCTTGCGTGTAAATACTCTCACACCCCTCTCAGGTGTCACACGCCTCTTGCGTGTAAATACTCTCACACCCCTCTCAAGTGTCACACGCCCCTTGCGTGTAAATACTCTCACACCCCTCTCAAGTGTCACACGCCTCTTGAGTGTAAATACTCTCACACCCCTCTCAGGTGTCACACGCCCCTTGCGTGTAAATACTCTCACACCCCTCTCAGGTGTCACACGCCTCTTGCGTGTAAATACTCTCACACCCCTCTCAGGTGTCAGACGCCTCTTGCGTATAAATACTCTCACACCCCTCTCAGGTGTCAGACGCCTCTTGCGTGTAAATACTCTCACACCCCTCTCAGGTGTCACACGCCCCTTGCGTGTAAATACTCTCACACCCCTCTCAGGTGTCACACGCCCCTTGCGTGTAAATACTCTCACACCCCTCTCAAGTGTCACACGCCTCTTGCGTGTAAATACTCTCACACCCCTCTCAGGTGTCACACGCCCCTTGCGTGTAAATACTCTCACACCCCTCTCAAGTGTCACACGCCTCTTGCGTGTAAATACTCTCACACCCCTCTCAGGTGTCACACGCCTCTTGCGTGTAAATACTCTCACACCCCTCTCAGGTGTCACACGCCCCTTGCGTGTAAATACTCTCACACCCCTCTCAAGTGTCACACGCCTCTTGCGTGTAAATACTCTCACACCCCTCTCAGGTGTCACACGCCCCTTGCGTGTAAATACTCTCACACCCCTCTCAGGTGTCACACGCCCCTTGCGTGTAAATACTCTCACACCCCTCTCAGGTGTCACACGCCTCTTGCGTGTAAATACTCTTACACCTCTATCAGGTATTTCGCACGTGTGAGCACTCTTACGTGGTAAACACCGTAAGGCCACCCTTATCGCCTACCAAGAGGCTCCTTACTTCCCTTGGCTGTTCCCACGTCAGAGTATTCCTAATCTACACTACGCATGCGCACTTTTGAAATCTGGAACTCCTTATCCTCTATTCTATCACACATTTTTCTCGATTTGATTTGATGAACCCCTTTCTCCGATCACTGCCACAGGTTTAACCCAGCAAATGCAAACATTTTTTTATTAATAAGCAAAAACTTGATCTTACCTCATAAGACCACCTTTGTTTGCATGATCTGCCAAGCCCCACCAGCCACGGCTCTCATCGATGTCAGGCATCGGACCGCTCCTGGCTGTCATTCGCCAACTTTATGTTGTGGAGAAAAGTCATCTCTTTCTTGCAAATGAAGCTCAAGAGGCAGAGTTCCAGAAGTCAAAACCAGACTTTATTGAACAAAGCAACAAAGCCGAGATGCCTGCAGGACATCTGACTATCTCACTCGCAGCTCACACTTTTACACAGTTTTAACCGATGACCTCATTTACAGATGCTCTCCTCCCTTTTCTCTTTCTGGAATCTCCCCAACACTTTTCGCCACAGTTACTTCATTAATTGTCTATCTTCTTCTCTTTGTAAAGGTGGCCGACTGCCAACCAGTCAAAAACATATTTTGATTGTCCCACAAAGTAATTATTCAGTGTCTTATCTCTCTTTCTTCATTATCCTGCATTACAGCTGGCGATACCTAAATGATTTTAATAGGCTACTTCAAAAAGTTTAGAAAAGTCAAAGTTTTAGGCCGATACATTTAGCAGAGTATAGACTTGCTTGACATTAAAAGAGTTATTCAGCGCAATAAGTCTGTTTTCTGCGGCTTATTTGTTAATTGTGTTATTGCGCCATCTGACACATACCCAATGCGAGCGCACAGAAAGTGGCCTCTCATACATCGCACGATCCTTCGCGGCCCACTGCACTCTAACAGTCAAATACACAAACAGTTCCTGTTATGTCAGACATCTGTTTCTCTGAGGGGCCATAAGGTGCCAGGTGCAAGGGGAGGCGGTCTTTCCGTTTCCTTTCAGTTGTGTCATTATATCTCCCTTTGCCCTGTCTCCTAATTTTTTATAATTCTTCTCCCTCTTTTTAAAATAAAGTCAGTACTTGCTGTTCTTCCCTTTTTACTCTTAAATTTGACCTTATGTTTTTTTGTTTTTTTTTTAATCAATGATTCAGTTTCTCTTCACATAGCCACATCAAATGTTCCCTCAGCTGGTCATTTTGTTTTTAGTATTTTTGGCCTTTTTTACCCATTTTTGGAGGGTTGTCCTATAGTATCTCTGCATAGTTGATGTCCTGACCTTGGTAGATATCTCTACAGGTGTTGATGTCATTATAATCATAATTATTATCACCGTTTGTTTCACACCTTTTTTAGTGTACCTTACTAAACCCAGCTTGCATACCAATAAAATCTCTCAAAGTGTTGTTCAAAGTGTATGTTGGAAATGGTTACTCACTTTCTGGTTTATAAACTAGTCAGAACTAGAAAGGATGTCTTCTTCATCTCTGTATCACTCGTTTCCTTCCTCAAACGCACACGCACACACACACACACACACACACACACACACACACACACACACAATTCAGCCACGATAGAGAGACAAGCTGATCCCTTCTCTACTCACACACAAAAGACAACCGATCACTAGCCATGTTTCCATCCACTTGTCAATCGAATTATCTGAAGTTCGGTAAAAAACCTCATGCGAATAAAGCTGGTGAAAGTGTGTTTCCATCAAACGGCTTTAAAGCGGATAAAAAACCTGTGCGTAATGACGTCACATACTGTTTTGCGATCAAATTGGTATATCGAATTGATTTGAGACATGTTAAGGTGTTTCCATTCATTTTCTCACCGAATTGCACAACATTCAAGCCAACATTTGCGAACAAAGTTTTACTAGGCAAAATGTATTGCACCATAATAACGTTTCCATCCGCGTTTATCGCATAAGCCGTATATCGATCAAGATAAAATCCGATGAGACCGATCGTATTTCATTTGAGTCGATATTCATGAAATTCAATCGAATTTTACTGTTTCCATAAGGCATTTTTCATTCGATATCACTTAATGCGGATAAAAACGTGTGGATGGAAACGTAGCTACTGTTTATTTCTCCCTGTGGGCAGAAAAAAACAGGTACTTCTTATTTTCTTATTAATAGCTGTCTTTCTGTTTAGATCAGCGTCGGCAATTTGGATGTCCAAACATTAGGCAAAGACAATTTTTGGGCATGTTTTTTTTCGTTCAGGGGTGATTTTTCTGATTTCTTTTACTTCCTCGTCTTCCATTCCAAAAAAATATTTGTTGTTGTTTAATTTTTTGTACTAGTTTTTTTCATGCCACAGAATCCTTAAGCAGTCACAAAAACATTTATTTTCAAGACTGGAAGCGGTATCCACCATTTTTAAACACCCCTCTCAGGTGTCTCAGGTTGAAATCTGGAACTCCTTATCCTCTATTCCATCATTAATTGTTTTAGATTCGATTTGGTGAAGCCCTTTCTCCGATCACTGCCACAAGTTTGACCCAGCAGATCATGCAAACATTTTTAAATTAATAGAATGTTGACCGATAAGACTGATAAGACAAAAATTTGCTCTTACCTAAGAGCCTTTGTTTGCGTGATCTGCCAAGTCCCACCAGCCACGGCTCTCATCGATGTCAGGCATCGGACCGCTCCTGGCTGTCATTCGCCAACTTTATGTTATTGAGAAAAGTCATCTCTTTCTTGCAAATGAAGCTCAAGAGGCAGAGTTCCAGAAGTCAAAACAAGACTTGAACAAAGCCGAGATGCCTGCAGGACATCTGACTATCTCACTCGCAGCTCACACTTTTATACAGTTTTAACCGATGACCTCATTTACAGATGCTCTCCTCCCTTTTCTCTTTCTGGAATCTCCCCAACACTTTCGCTACAGTTACTTCATTGGCCGACTGCCAACCAGTCAACAATATATTTTGAATGTCCCACAAAGTGATTATTCAGTATTTTTTTATAATTTTTATCAAGAGACCATGTTGAAGGCACAGTTGTCTGGTAACACTACCTGTGGGCAGAAAAAAACAGGTACTTCTTATTTTCTTATTACAGTTTTTTTCCGATTGCTAAACGACAGTGAGCACAACTGGAGCTACATGTGCAAAACTCTAACTACAGCCTGCACTACCAACAGTCACCTGAGCTAAACAGTTCACATCACCTGCAAAACTCATTCCAAGCAACACAACTCTTAACACATGGCTCAAAACAGGCTCGGTGCAGCCAAACATATGCACAACCCTCACTGAGATAACACACACACACACACACACACACACACACACACACACACACACACACACACACACACACACACACACACACACACACTCAGAACACACTGAGAGTAAAAACACTAGCATCAAACACCAATACAGAAAATACAAACTTTTCATCTTTACAGTTTGAACAATTTCAGTGACTTCTTACAAAGTAATATTTTTTTCAAAGAAAACAGTAACATTCTTTCACATGATTTATTTAAATTTTTAGAACATAACAATTCTTTATAAGGTAAATGAAAATTACCAGTTTGCTTCAATAGTCTGTAGTAATTTACGGAATTACAGTAATGAGAAAAAAAAGGTAGAAACTAAAAGAACATACTGTAATTTGAACAAATAACTGAGGGGCTAATCCTGCCTCTCTCCAGCATCAGGCCACAGGTTTCCAGCCGTTCAGCTGAAAGTGCAGTCAGCAGTGTTTGAAAGGCACAAGGCTGAAATCTATTCTGTTTTGAATGTGTGGTTCACAGTTTTGACAGCAGTGTGTTAGCATTTGAACAAAGTGCTGTAAATCCACAGTGTTGTGCAGGTTGAGGTTAAAGTCATGGGATAAGTGTGTAGAGTTTTGAAAACTGTGTTCAAGCAATGAAAAACGAACTAGAGTTTGGTCAACATGAACTGCTGCTGTGCAGACTGTAGTTAGAGTTTTGCACATGTAGCTCCAGTTGTGCTTACTGTCGTTTAGCAATCGAAAAAAACTGTAATTACATTTATATAGTTACATTTATAGCCCATAATAATTCAATCACTCATGTTGTTGTGTTGTTTATTTAATTTTATTTTTTATGTAGATACCAATAATGACTGCCCAGACCTTTGGACAGCCAAACAAAAAGACCATTTTAAATCCAAGTACCCTTGGTTTGGATACAAAAACAAAAAAATGGATAACTTTAGGTAGATTGTTAGTTTTGGCAGCTTCTAAAACAGTGGACATAGATAAATATACAGTTTGTGTGCTTGTATGTGTGTGGGAGAAATGGACACTACACACATACAAATATGAATACAGTAGTTACATTGTTTATGCTTCACAGGGTGCCTGGTCTGTAGCAGTGTGAACTCCATTGGGATCATCAAGGAGCAAGGTGTATCTCTCTCAAAATAATGGATGAACTTTGAAATTCAAGCGTCTCGCCAGGGAAGTAGAGAGACAAGTCTTAAGAAATAAGGTGAGGAAACATGCTTTGTTAAGGCGCACAATCAAGTTGTGAAGATGAGAGAACAACAGAAAGAAGCGGTCATTGAGAATGCAGTGGAGGCTATGACTGAGTCCTACATGAAGGAAACCGAAGCTGTGTTTCGAACAGCCTACCATTTGGCCAAAAAGAACAGACCATTTTCTGACCACAAAAGCCTCATTGAGCTGCAGGAATTGAATGGTATAAAGATGGGCTCAATACTTCATTCAGGTTACAGTGCAACACAAATAATCAAACATTTTGCCAATGAGATGCAGAGCGAAATCATCACTAGCATAATAACGCCATCATTGAGTAAGTTAGCCGTCTTAATTGACAGGGCCTCTTCTTTAAGTCACAAAGCTGTCATGACAGTTTCAGTTAAAGTATCAGGCGATACTTTCAGGACTTTCCAAGAAGAAAGCCCTGAATTCATATTCTTTGAGCTTGTTGAACTGGACAATCAGTGAGCAGATGGCATAGTAGAGGGTTTACTCACTTGTTTAACTAATGCTGGCTTTACAGAAGAATGGCTTCTTGAAAACTGGGTAGCATTTGTGACTGATGGCGCAAGCGTCATGTTAGGAAAAAAGTCAGGAGTAGCAACCAGGTTGACATTGAGATTCCCAAAGCTTTTGTATGGCACTGTATGAACCATAGACTTGAACTAGCTGTGTCAGATGAAGCAAAAGCAAGAAGCAAAAGAGAATGGGGTGTATCAATCTATAGCTTTGAAAAGAAATACAAAGCTCAAGTCTATCAATCCAGGACAGTTTTTACAAAGTGTCAAGAACAATCTTGAGCAACGCTTGTCTTTCGACGATGAGACCATCAAGGACCTCAGCATCCTTGATCAGAGTAAATGGCCATCAAACCCCAGCATCTGCCATGGTGAAGAACAAGTTAAGCGACTGTGCAAGCGATTTACCTTGTGCACAGACCAAGCACTGAATGCGGGACCTACTGGAAGAGCCCAACAGTGAGCCCAATGACCGAAAACCGCTCAATAACTGTATGAAAACATTCCCTGTCAGCACAGCAGAGTGTGAGAGGAACTTTAGCCTTATGAACAATATAAGCTCAGACAAAAGGGCTGTCCTTCTGGTCTCAAACATCAAACTTGATGATTAACATCAACTTAATTCCCCCTACTTCCAAGTTTTATCCTAGAAAGTATACAAGGACCTGGTTGAAGAGCCACCGTGCTGCCTCTTCTGTGCGTTCTAGACAATGCAGTGTGAAAACCCCTGCAGAGAGCAAGTTTGTCTGGAATATACTGTAGTACGGGGTAGACAGGCTTTTGACAGGTTTAAAAACCTGCACTGACAATAAATTCAAAATCAAAATCAGTTATTTGTTATTTTTATATTTATATAATTGCACTACTTACCTACCTGAAGTTAAGTCCCTTGAGCCAAAAATGTAAGCACTTATTTAGAAACCCTTATTCATTATTCATTATAACATTATTAACACAACATTATTCTCTCAACAGACATTTAGATCGATAGTCTGACGTTATAATTTATTTGCTTTTGGTGTACTGTGGAGTGGTTAAAACTGTTTTTAATGGCAGGCTAGCAGTTACCGTTGACTCGCGCTAGCCTAGCACCGGCGAACTATGCAACTGGAAGGACTGGATGACATTTTTGAAAACTGTCTCCACTGATAAATAACACTAAGGCTAACTTGGAAATGAGGTCCGATGTCCAAAATCCTGAACCACCGCTTTAATAAACTTTTTAGCCAGATATGACTTTGAAAACAAGTATTTACATGCGAAGCTCCAAAGTGAGGTGGATATGATGAGTTCCCTGCAGAAGAGTTTTCAAAGAAAAAAAATCCTCATTAAAAATGAATCATGGTGAGACAGAAAGGCTGTCAGGAAAGGGGGCTGCTGGTGGGTGAGTCTCATAGTGTTCAGTCGTGAAAAACAACTAATGCACTGTGTGAACAGGGAAGTGTCATTACTGCAAACGCCAAAGAGAAGAAAAAATGTGTGATAAAGACAAAGGATGGTGAAATGTCATTTGATGTCCTTAAACACGAGTATGGATGCATTGGTGAGGAGCCTAAAACCAGCTTTGACAAAGACATATCCACTCATTTTTATGCCCTGCAAACGTCATCAAAGAAAGTCAACAACGGGGTCACGCAGATTATGATATAACATAAATAGATATAAATTAATATTTTAATTTAATTTACTATCACATTTAAAATATATACACAATACAAAATAAACACTGAGTATTTTATAAATATAATGAAAATGTATGTTCATTTTACACTTAATTGACTATTGCAGCTATTAATTGACTATTAGCAGATTTGAAGCACTGCTGTAACTAGTTTAGCACAGTGAAAAAAGTTATTATTATACGAATAAGATTGTTTATTGCCAGAAACCATATAACAAGTGGATTTATGTAAAATTATTCTTTAATTAATAAACATATCCCAGGGAACAAACATATCCATATAAATCCATATCAGTAACACTGATTAGAATGAGGGAAGTCACAAGTTTATTAAAGTTGGTTAATGTGTGTCCCTGCATCTAATTCAGTAGGATGTAAATTAACCCTACTGTGTCAGTGCTTCTTCTGTTTTTTGATGAAGAAAATGACACCAGACCTGATTATCGCCTTAGTCGTGAATCCCTGAATGCACTCCTGATCATGTTTTATGAGGATCGACACCATGGCTGGGGGCAAACCATAAAGGTGCTGGTATTCATCTTCTGGTTGTCTTGCGGTACCTCCTACAGAGTAGTCTGCCGGGTATTCTCTACACCCAAGACCACAGTCTTCCACTCAGTAAGAGAGGTTCTGGGGTCCATCCTGCACCACAGAGGCAATATAATAAAACTCCCATCCACAGAAGATGAAAGGAAGGAAGGAAGGAAGTAAGTGAAGGTTTTGCCAGGTTGGCAAATCAAAATGCTTTTTCTGGGGCCTTTGGGTGATATAGATGGTTGCCACATACGCATAAAAGCCCCAGTGAGAGATGCCAAATGTTACTTCAATAGATAACTTTTTCATTTTGTTGTATTGCAAGCCATCTGTGACCCCAATGGCAGGTTTATTGATGTGTTCTGTGGATACCCTGTTTCAACACATGATGCATGTGCATGATGCATGATGCAAGAGTCCTGCGATGGAGCCCAGTTCACCAGCTTGCAACTTACCTGGACTACGGTGTACATTTTGCAGTGTACAATGCCTTTTCGTCATATGAGTGAGGTCTGAGGATGTCCTAAAATGTACACTGTACTGGATACTTTTTGTTAGGAGATGGAGGATATCCCTGCATTGACAATCCCACCAGCATTATTACACCTTACAGGGAACCAGTCTAGGGACCAGTGCATGGCCGGTTCAACAGACACCATTCCAGGGAAAGCTGCATGATTGAAACATCTTTTGACAGGATGAAGTGTCGGTGGAAAGCCATCTTTCTTCAGGCTCTACCTCTGGATCAGTTGGTTGTCCCAAAAGTGGTAGTTGCCTGTACAATGCTGCATAATATCTGCCTTGAAGTGTGAGATGTTGTGGATGAGCTGATGGAGCCCATCACATGATGTGGCAGAAAGTAGAGGATCAGCCACAGATGAGCTTGCAGCCATGGTTTGCCATGCAGCCATGGTTCTGTGCAAAGAAACATTGTCCTGCAACACCACGACTACGACTAAGGAATGAGAATTAGATTGACCATTTTCAGAAAATTAACACAACTGAGGCCAAAAATAATTATTAAATTGCCATGGTTTCAAAGGACTTTGTCCCTATATTCGGACACCATTATTGACATGCAGCCATGTGTGGTAAAACTTCCAAAGCCCTTTATAGCACAAGCACATTTTCCAGCCACCTTGTCCTGCAAATCTTTAGTGGTGTTGGGGAACCTGATCCTGTTATGTTGAAATAATCTTCTCTACGAGCTGCAGAATCCCTCAGAAGGTGTTGGATGGATTGCAATATGCTGCCAACTTTCCAGTCTGTCCCTTCAACACCTTTCAGGAAGGCTCCATGTGCAATATGGAGGCCGCTGCTGCCAATATTGATAAGGTGTACATTATGAATATCTTGGAGGGATTTGTCAACCTTTGAATAAAAAGACCAATTCACATTTGGTCCATCCATGGAGATCTGAACCATGTTTTCTTTTGGCAGATTTTCAGTACTCCTCTCATAGACTGATTTAAGGTCTAATGCAGTGGTGTGTGTCACAAAATCTTGTCACAACTTTGTCCCAATCCCATAAACGGACATGAAAGTCACATTGCTTTGATTGTGTTTTTCTGTTAAGGCTCTCATCAAAGAGAAGTACATAGTCCTCCCTATAAGAAGAGAGTTTTTTGCACAACAAGTGTTTGAAATACGGAGCCAAACCATGTGTGCAAATGTACATGGACTCTGTTTGCTCCACAGGCAAATGACGCTGCAATTGCACTGTCTGGGAACATTGCAGAAAATAGCACACCTAAAAGTAAAGAAAAAGTTTGAAATTGAAAAGATTGAAATCAAACACATTTTTATTTGTGTGGGGTTAGGGTTGGGGATCCGACGGTGAGGATATTTTCCCACCGGTTAATCGACGTGTGACAACACCGGTAAATCCTTGTATCACCGGCGAGGGCTTTTAAATCGCTAATTTGAAGGCGAAAGTAAAATGCGCGCATCCGCACAGGCATTCGTAATGGTGAAACGAGTGTTTGGTTTTTCCATAGGAATGAACTGAGAACGCTCGCTCTGTTCTGCCCACCCCGTGGACACGTGCGGCCGTACGCTTTTTAGTTTCGCTTTCAAATTAGCGCCAATTCGGGGGTGGATTGCTTGAATAGTGAGTTCATTAGCCTTTTATTCTTAATGAAAATCACAACAACAAAACAGTACAATGACAAATTCTCTTAAATAGGCGCTTTTACATTTCGCTTTGACACCAAATATTCCGTCATCATCTTGTCAGTCAGCTCTTTACTCTCGTAATAAATGAAATCTGACTCCTGTTGCTGATCTGTTCTGCAACTCTCGTTCAGCTCGCGAACAAGAAGCCCTTTAATTATAGTGTCTGTTCTCTAACTGAACTAAATGATTTTATAAATAATAATAATAATAATCAAATCGACGGTGGGCAACGGATAACCGGTGTTGCTTCTGAACACCGGTAACACCATCAACACCGACTATCGTAGCAAGCCTAGTGTGACTTTGTGTGTTTTCAAAGTACAGCCACCACAAAGTCAGATTTCAGCACCTCCTTTGACTGTGAAATCATTTTGAAGCACATAAAATCATACAAATACAAATCTTTGCATACAAATCTGTGACTGCATTAAATCAAACTTGGGCATTTGGTATCTAATGTGGCACGGCCTACGGTTCTGCAGGCTTTCATCCTCCACCTCACGTGACGGCGGATGAAGTAAGACTTAATTTGCTCTGCCCTGTCAGAGCTCTCAAGATATATGTCCATAGGTCTTCTTCATGGCGGAAGTCAGATCAGTTGCTGGTGCGCTTCGGGTCGCCCAAGAAGGGGCTTCCCGCATCCAAACAGACCATCAGTAACTGGGTCATTCAGGCTATCTCTATGGCCTATCAGGTGCTCAGCTTGCCTTCACCTTTGGCCGTAAGGGTTCATTCAACCAGAGGCATGGCGTCCTCTAGAGCCCTCCTTTCAGGGGCCCCGATCCAAGAAGTGTGCGATGCAGCAGGATGGGCCACCCCTCATACTTTTATCAGCTTCTATAGCCTGGACATTTCTTCTACGCCAGGCACTCTAGTGCTCTTGTCCTAAGTGTGCCTGTGCGCAGCTTCACACTGGGACAAGCAGGGCTCGTTGTGGCATAGTGGGTACTCGTTCCCCAAAGTGTCATAGTCGACGCAGTTCGAGTTCCCTCGAAAGGGAATGTCTCGGGTTACGACTGTAACCCTCTGCCACGCCTTCCCCTGCCTGGACGCGACTTGCTTCATCGCGGAAGCTAACTCTGTTGTGCGCCGGCGTCCCTTTGTAGCTTCCGTGTATGCCGTCACATGTTACGTCATGATGCAGCACCAATCAGGATTGGATTAGTTTCATTCATACTTGAGATGCATTACGCTAAGGGCGTTCCCCAAAGTGTCGTAGTCAACGCAGTGTCTCGTTCCCTTCTCAGGGAACAAGGGTTACAGTCGTAACCCAAGACGTTTTCTTTGTTTAAATTCTCACTGCAGTTCAGATAATAAAGTAAAAACGAAAAAATTAAATAGGACTATGTCTTTATTACATGGTTGCCTAAAATAAAATAGTGTTTTGTTTGAGTCTCAAAGAGGGGTTTTCGTATTAAACAAATACAAATTAAAAGTAGGCCAATATGTCCTTTCAACCCTGTTACAGTATTCAACCCCATCACAGTATTCTCAACCCTGTCACATTAATGTTTTTGGAAAATAAAATAAGGAAGACAATTAAAAATTAAAGCATTTCTTGCTGATTACCACCTGGCATGTTAAGGGCCAGGTAATCAAAGTAAAATTGTGGTTTTAGTGAAACATCTAAATTAATTTTTTTCTTACTAAAATAAAGAGACCACAGACAAACAATTTGGATATTTGTAACTTCCATCACATACAAATGTGAAAATGATCATAAATGTTATTGAATTGGTATGAGGGACACATGAGTAGTAGGTAGATGTTTGTTTTATAACAAGTTTTGTGTAAAATCCTTTTTAAACTAATTCAATTTTGTCCGTTACGGGGTTGAGAATAAAAGGTGTACAAATCTGAAAAAAAACTTAAAATAATAAAAATGCCTGAGATGGGAAAATATGATTTTTTTTAAGGTTTGATATGTACCTAATAATGTGGGGTATTTAGAAATGTAATCATATGTAGTTCAAAAAAAGAGGCAGAGTTGTAGCATATTTCGTTTTATTGTTGCCTAAAATATACATAAAGAGATAACCGGAGTAGCCAGAGCGTGCTGTGTGACGCGATCAAGAACGCACTGTTCCATTTGCAGAATAACTGGACTCGCGTCCTCTCGTCCTCGGGAGTTCGTTCTCCTGAGTCGAACTTGGCAAGTCCGAACTATGCGTACTTGGTATTGAGAAACGGCAGGCAAGCACACAGCGTCTACTGAGCTCGCCATTGGATGAGACACCACGCGAGTCTGATGAAAACTCATAACGTGTAGGAATCTTTTGTGAAATTCGAGGTTAGTCAAGCTTTTTGGAGCAAAAACAAAAGCTATTTATTTGCTTGATTCAATTAACGTTAGCTACCGCTTTTTATGTGATATAATTTACAATAATATCAGACGTTCATCAAGGCCAGTATTGGCCCAAGTTGAGGAAACAGTCGTCGGTGAAATGTTTGGAAATTTCCAGAGAAAATAAAATTAACCCATTGTTTCTTCAGAGGCTCAGATAAAGGAACTAAAAGATACTTTTGTGTTCACAAAAGTCCACAGTAGTTGATTGTTGAGTTCGCGTGCGCGATCAAACCTTCTCCGTGTGTTCAACATCTGATTCGGATGAACTATCCATTTGAGCTGATATTCTCAGAACACCACACAGCACCGTCATCGGCTGACAGTCTGAGTCTCCACTGTTGCAACTTGCTTATTTACCAATGATCGCGCGCGCGAACTCGACAATTGACTACTGTGGACTTCGATCGAAAACAGGAAGTAAATCCGGGTATGTGAGCTGGCTGAATAAACATAATTTTTATTCATATCCTTCACATTTACTGCAGTCAGATTCACCGTGTTCACTCTTAATGAGATCACTCACATGGCTGTGCACTTCTAATGACACATTAAGGTTGTTAAGAGGCTAAAAGCAGGTTTAAAACTTGCCCCGTTTAAGTCAACAGGGTGCAAATTTTAAAAAGAGGATAACACGGTGTAGGCAACACCGATTTTTGTCGTTGTTCTCTGTACTGACAGCACTCCAAATTTACCAAAAAATGAGCTCAATGTTAAAATTGACCGGAGTTCTCCTTTATGGTGATAAATTATGTGCTGTTAACTACAGATACTGGTAGCTCTGTCATCCTTCTGCTCTTGGATTTAAGCGCTGCAGTTGACACAGTAGACCATACCGTCCTTCAGTCCTGTTTAGAGAAATGTGCGGGCATCCAAGGGAAGGCTCTGAATTGGTTTCAGTCCTTTCTTAAAAATATAACTTTATCAGTGAATAATGTGGAATTCGTATCAAGTTCAGCTCTACTTACATGTGGAATCCCCCAGGGTTCCATTTTGGTTCCAGTGCTGGAGGAAGGAATTATTGAGCCGTCATCAAGCCCGTGGGCTGCGCCGGTCGTGATCGTAAAGAAACCTTGTGGAGAACCCAGGTTCTGTGTTGATTACAGGGGTCTAAATTGGCTCACACTGAAAGATTCATATCCTCTACCCCGGGTGATCTATCTCGAGGGTATTGGGAAGTGTCCGTTGAGGGAAAGTCTAGACCAAAAAATGCTTTTATATCTCACTGTGGCCTATTTTGGACGACATCGTAATAGCTTCACCAACCTTTGAACAACACCTTGAAGACCTTCAGGAGGTTCTGTTGAGACTGCACAGACAGCAGGTCTATCTCTAAAGCGGACCAAATGTCAGTTCTGTCTAAGTGAGCTCATATTCCTTAGCTGCCGTGTCACACCAGAGGGTATATCACCAATCCCGGCAAAAGTAAAGGCGGTGTCTGAGCTCAGAACACCAAAAGACATAAAGGATGTCAGAGGATTTCTTGGCCTTACAGGCTATTATCGACGCTTCATCCCTGGCTATGCGAGTAAAGCGGAACTACTTTTCCGTTTCACCGGGAAAGAAACACCGTTCTGCTGGGATGAAAGTTGCCAGGCTGCTATGGATTTCTTGACGAAGTTTCTCACGTCAGCACCAATCTTATATTTTCCAAATTTCACACGGCCATTCTATGTACACACAAACGTGACCTGGGTTTTGGTACGGCCCTAATGCAAAAAGATGACATGGGACAAGATGTTGTTGTGGCTTTTGCAAGCAGAACTCTACACAAGGCTAAAGAACCCTACTCGACGCCTGAAAATTGATGTTTAGGAGTGATTTGGGCTCTGGAGTACTTTAGACCCTATGTAGAGGGCCTCCATGTGCGCCTGAGATTGCTGATGAACCACCCAAACCCTTCAGGACATCTAGCGAGATGGTCCTTAAGCCTGCAGAACTTTGATTTTAGTATTGTGCATAAGCCAGGTGTTCAAAACAAGGTCGCAGATGCTTTGTCCCACAACCCAATTCAATGCGAGGCTGCCCCAATAGACATTCTGCCAGATTATGCAATCATTGCGGGGATGGATCTCCGTAGCCTGTCCTCAGTCGTGCTGACAGACAAAGCACAGTTGAGGCAATTACAGGAAAATGACCCAGTGGCCAGTGATCTTTTATGTGCCCTTAACAGTGCCGGAAAAGAGGATGTGGATGAAAAGTATGTCATTCACGACGGTTTGCTGTATGTCAGAGACTCTAAAGTGACTTGTGGACTATATCCAATGAAACAGATCAAATTCTATGCGCCTACATCCATCAGAGGTACTTTTGTTAAAATATTACCATGACCAGTTTTGACCACCCTACTGCTGGACACCTCAGAATTACCAAAACATTGACCAGGCTACAGATTAGGTTCTTCTGACCAAAAATGACAGAGGATGTGAAGAGATACATTACCTCATGTTCCTTGTGTCAATTGACAAAGCCTAGTCAAAAGAAACCAGCGGTTCTGATGGTCCCAATCAAACAACAAAAGCCCTGGGAATACACTGGAGTAGACTTTGTTGGCCCTCTCCCTCGGACACAGACTGGATGTAACATACCCGGAGAATTTGAGAGCTTCCTTACAGGACACTCATGATCACGCCAGAGTAGCTCTAGAGGAAGGACATAAATGTAGGAAACGATACTATGACCTAAAATGGCATTCGGTCTCTTATGTTGTGGATGATCTGGTTAGAGTGAAAACACACCCAAAGTCTAATGCAATAGCAAACTTTACAGCCAAGCTGGCTCCAGTGTACTCTGGTCCATACAGGGTCACAAAAGTACTGTCTGATGTTAACTACAGGCTGGAAAAGGTCGATACTGGAGAGGATGTTTGTGTGTTTCACGTTGTGAACCTTCAGCCCTTTCACTCATGGAATACTGCTTTGTCCAAACAGAAACTCTCTGATAATTGTGAAAATGGACAATCACACGATCATTAACAGAAGTTCATGAAACTTTACAATTTATAGATCTACCAAGATTTATAGGAATTACTCAGCTTTTACAGCAGTCTTTTAAAATAAGATTTAAGAGTGTTTAACATGCTGTACTAAAAAAGAACAGGTTACTAAAATATAGGCCTACAGATTTAATTTCAAGAAACATGATTGAAGAGTATTTATATGTAGGCTTTTTATTCTTCTTTATTTTCCCCAAACATCAATACTCCACACTCCATTCCAGTAGCACCATAAGATGGTTTGCCAACCGTCATAAAACAAAAGAAGAAGAATCCCTCCATACAGCAAGGTGGCGCCAATCCGCCATTAATTCAAAGAAGACGACGGAGAAGAAGAACAACATCAACAAGCTCCAAAGCACAGATTGTAAATAAACGTATAGTAAAGGTTTCTAAGTTTTACGGAGCCTTAATAAAACATCTGGTATATCGGTTTTTAAAAATGAATCATAATAAATTGTAGCTCGTGAGCATGAGTGAGGCAGAACCCTGCAGAGTAAACACTGAGGAACAAAGAGGTTGGTGATCATTCTTGAGTCTCCATTAATAGCTTGTTTTCATATGACGTCACGCCACTGCGTTGGCATGGCGCGAAATGCAAATGGAGGGCAGGAAGTGATTTGCTGTATTTAGAAAGCACTATAACAAACTCAAAATGCCTATGTTTTGCGTCATTTATGGTTACTTAAATCGATCAAACCACGAGGAGTTTTTATCGTGTACCAAAAGTTGTTGTTCATAAGGGGGGAAAATGCAAGAAATTGACTGAAAAACTCTGTGAAAACGGCTTGCAAACGTTACGTCTGCGGTCGGGAGGAGCCGAATGGGAAAATGCCTGTGTGTGCAGTGATCACTTCGTCAAAGGTGAGTTAATACAACTTAAGTGGCTATGTTTGTGTAACGTGTAACGTTTCCGAACTTTGTAAAGTCAAAGTATGTCTGTAAGACGAGGTAGTTGCTGATATCTACCGCCTCGATGTCAGGAAAATCTTTCAATTCAATTGAAAAATCGCTCCTCTTCATAACGTAAGGATCACGTCCAACATATGTTTGATTTTTTGTTTATATGTTTCTCTTGTAATAGCGTGTAAAGTAGTACAGTACGGACTTTACTCCATCTCGTCCATTGCGCTCTTCACTCCCTGCCCTCCATCTGAATTTCGCGCGTCATCATAATCACGTGACTGAAACCCAGCTATTACTGATGGTAACATCAAAAACCTCCGTTCACTAGACTTCTTTTTAAAAATATGTGAACTGTGAAATAACTTAATTTTTTTTTTACAGCTAACCAGTTTGCTGACTTTTAAAGCAACACCAAGTAACTTTTCCTCAGCGGTCGCCCTACAGGTTGGAAGCAGAATTGTCCATTACTGCTGTCGTAAATAATTTAGCCTACCGCAGCCTACTGTCGCGCAGTATGTTCTGTCTCGCATGCATGCTCTAGATTCCGGGAGATTTGAACTAATTTGCGGGCATCAGGGAGACGCTATCAATATGCGGGAGACTCCCAGGCCACAGACAATTTGAGGAAGTGGTGGGGGAAGTGACGTAATCCAGTTGAGTTTTGTAGTTCTTTTTGTGCTCGGGTTACTACCCGAAACCCGAAGTTACATAGTGCAAGTAAAAGCGATACAGACCACGTCAGGCTATGGCAGACGTGTCATTTAACCTATTGTAAGTCGATGTACCATCACAAGGGTCTTGGAAATATATTATGAAGGTTGAAAAACTACATAGTGTTACTTTAAGAGAAACTGTTCAAAATGGAATACCAGCTAAAGTGGCCTTCATTATCAAAAATGATATGACATTTGAATACATTCTCAATCATCTTTTATGGAATTGTGTTAAATTAAGTGTTAAATGTCCAACTAATTCAGTGTCACGTTTTGGTTTGTTCATGTCATGTTCCATGTCTGTCATGTGATTCTCTGTTTGTCATGTGATCGTGCCATGTGTCTTGTCATTGGTTAGTCTTCTGTTCATTGTTCACAGGTGTCCCTTGTCATTAGTCTGTGTATTTAAGCCCTCATGTTTGCCATGTGTCTTGGTCAAGTTTTGTTTTTCTGTAACCTCTGTTGGTAATGGTCATGTTCTTGTTTTTGTTTTGAGTTCATACCACGCTTTGTTTGTAATAAACCAAACTTGGGTTCTTCTCTACAACTTTTACAGAAAGTTTTTACAGAAAACTTGACCCATAATGAACCCAGCAGAACCCAGACGAGGAGCTACCCAACCCCACAGTATCTTCTCAGCCAGAGCCAGCTCACGTCATGCCTGCCAAGTCAGAGTCTCTTCATGTCATGCCTGCCAAGTCCGAGTCACTTGACGTCATGCCACAGACCGCTCACGTCGGGCCTGCCCAGCCAGAGACCGGTCACGTCGGGCCTGCCCAGCCAGAGACCGGTCACGTCGGGCCTGCCCAGCCAGAGACCGGTCACGTCGGGCCTGCCCAGCCAGAGAACGCTCACGCCGGGCCTGCCCAGCCAGAGACCGGTCACGTCGGGCCTGCCCAGCCAGTAAGTAAGTAAAGTACATGTATTTGTCCCCGTAAGGAAATTTGTTTGCATGGCTATCAGGTAGGCATTACAACATACATCATACACCAAAGTAGAACCTTTAAACATACAAAGACACATACTAATACACTTAACACATATTTACCCATACCCCGCACTTTACTACCGATTAAATTAGGCATACCAGACCAGCTAAGTATCCTACCTATTTAACTTCCATGTTTAAAAACTTAATTGCTTGAGGCACAAATGAAGATTTTGATCTATTTTTGGTAAACAGAGGGAGGCAATATCGTCGCCCAGAAGGCAGCAGTTCGAACGAAGAGGCAAGGGGGTGCCTCTTGTCTCCCACAATGGATTTTGCCTTGTTCATTACTCTTTCCCTGTAAATGCATTCCACACTTGGTAACTTGATCCCTAATAGTTTACTGGCCATTGTTACTGTTTTTCTTACAGACTTCTTCTGTGCCTCAGTAGCATTACCAAACCAGCAGGTGATGCAGAAAGCCAAAACACTTTCAATAAAAGAACAATAGAACATCTGCAGCATTTTGTTATGAACATTAAAAGATGACCGCTCACGTCGGGCCTGCCCAGCCAGAGACCGGTCACATCGGGCCTGCCCAGCCAGAGACCGGTCACGTCGGGCCTGCCCAGCCAGAGACCGGTCACGTCCCGGGCCTGCCCAGCCAGAGACCGCTCACGTCCCGGGCCTGCCCAGCCAGAGACCGCTCACGTCCCGGGCCTGCCCAGCCAGAGACCGCTCACGTCCCGGGCCTGCCCAGCCAGAGACCGCTCACGTCCCGGGCCTGCCCAGCCAGAGACCGCTCACGTCCCGGGCCTGCCCAGCCAGAGACCGCTCACGTCCCGGGCCTGCCCAGCCAGAGACCGCTCACGTCCCGGGCCTGCCCAGCCAGAGACCGCTCACGTCCCGGGCCTGCCCAGCCAGAGACCGCTCACGTCCCGGGCCTGCCCAGCCAGAGACCGCTCACGTCCCGGGCCTGCCCAGCCAGAGACCGCTCACGTCCCGGGCCTGCCCAGCCAGAGACCGCTCACGTCCCGGGCCTGCCCAGCCAGAGACCGCTCACGTCCCGGGCCTGCCCAGCCAGAGACCGCTCCGCCATGGTTTCCTGCGCTGCCGGCGCCGCCCCACGCTATGCCACGTCCCATGTCCTGTCCCCCTGCATGGGCCCTGGCCCACCATCCCTACCCCAAGACCGCCTCCACTCCACCACCCTCCTTGACAGTTTTTTCTTTTGTTTGGGTGTCTGGAGCCACCCTTAGAGTGGGGGATCTGTCACGTTTTGGTTTGTTCATGTCATGTTCCATGTCTGTCATGTGATTCCCTGTTTGTCATGTGATCCTGCCATGTGTCTTGTTATTGGTTAATCGTTTATTCAATGTCCACAATATCCCTCATATTTTCCATGTGTCTTGGTCAAGTTTTGTTACTTGTAACCTGTTGAGTGAGTTTTTGTTTTGTGTTCCATGCCACAACATGTTGTGTTTGAATTTATTGAAATAAAGCTGCACTTGGGTTCTCAAACTTGCCATCAGTGGATCCATTACATTCAGTTATAAATAAAACAAATTAATGTTAAATTAACTTAATAGGCTATTATTAGCTATTAATTAACAGTTAATCAAATGTAAGAAATTACATTCAATTGGATTATGCATTCATGTATTTTCATACGCATTATATGGTAAGCTATATGTATTTTAAATCAATATCATTCGTGTATACTTACATAATCTTTAATTGACAGTTTGGGAAGACCCGATTTTGAGGGAGGACCTGATTTGTTAGGACACCTGTGCGACCAAACATGGCGAGAGATCCAGTGAAGAAAGCCATTGAATTGATAACATTGCTGCGATATGGGATTAAGGTGCCTCTATCCAAAACGGGGTTAGAGAATCTGACGATACTGCCTTAAAGGAGCACTTCACCCATTTGAACATTAATCTTTATTGAAAGTGGGTCATATATGTAGTCGAAATGTAAAAGAAATTTTGAATTTGGTGCCCTCTTGACCGAGAAAAGACAGAAAATAACTTTAGGGCGCATTTGTATGTAAGACAACAAACTCCCACAATTCACCACATTGCACAGCTCCGCAAGCCACTCCCACTAATCCAGAACAGCGCAAACATCAGAGAAATCACTATTTCGTCTACAAGGCTAACGTTAGCTGCCACCAGAGTTTGAAATTCATTTCACACAAAATTTCTAGTTTGTTGGCTGTGGCGAGCAGGACGAGGCCGAGGGACGTCAGAGGATGGCGCGAGGCCGGTGGCGTGAGTGATAATGAAATACACCGGTGAGACGCACCGGTCTCGTATCTCTCACGGAGGAGTGGAAGTATAAAAGGAGGAGCGACGACAGGGCAGGTTACTTCCTATCTCCACAGCGCTTGTTAGCTTAGCTTCCAAATAGGGATGTCCCGATCCGATCACGCGATCGGAAATCGGGCCCGATCACGTTGTTTCAGACTCGATCGGAATCTGACGTTACCTCCCGATCAGGACTCGGATATATGTAAATTAGGGGTGTAACGGTACATGTATTCGTAATCTAATTATTGAACCGTTTCGGTACAAGGCTTCCGGGTCGGTACGCATACAAACCGAACGATTCCTAGGACCATTTTTCCTGCGGACAAAATCTGCGCTGGCGCGACACACCAACATCAAATGGCAAACGTAATGAAAGCGGAACGAAACTGCGCTACTCATTATATTGTGCTTCACGAACCGTTTATCAGTTCGGACCAGCAACATCTGTGCAGCGCGAGATCAAGCGACACTGTGCTAAGAGATTCAAATTTCTCCGTTATTAACCGTAGATCTCTATTAGATCAAACAGCGCTGACGTGGGAACCAGGAGAAACATTGTGCCATGAATGAACATGGATTTAATGTTGCACTTCAAAATTCAAATATTATATAAATATATATTTAAATGTTATTTTTAATGTGATTACCAACACATTATTTGTTCATCCTTCAAAGATTACCCCCATTTATAAACCTGAAACTTTCAAGATGTCGGAAAACTCAAACTTATTTAAAAATAGTTTTTCTTTTAATAAATAGGAAATTTCTCTGGCATTTCTTTCTTTTTGCTGTATTGTATCAAACCGAACCGCACATTTTGTGAACTGTTACACCCCTAATGTATATATTCTCATTATTTTGTATACACTTTTAAAACATTTTTATTTTTTATTTACATGCCTGCCGGGTATTTTAAGTTGAGGTGCTAATTGTTTTTATATTAGACTTTTTTATATTGACTTGCACTAAAGTCCAAAAGTGAAGATTTTATGTTATTTATTACTTGATTGTTCAAGTTACCTCACAGAAGTGCTCTGTTTGTTAACAGAGTTGTTGAATGTTAAAATAAGGTGAATTAAATAAAAAATAAGGAACATCCTGGATCTGTTTTTTCTCTCTTCTTTATTCTTTTTTTATGTATTATATAAGTATCGGATCGGGACTCGGTATCGGTAGATACTCAAAATCAAATGACTCGGACTCGGACTCGAGGGCAAAAAAACCTGATCGGGACATCCCCACTACTTCCAAACAAGATGGCGGATATTGATTTCAGTATCTGCAAGTGAAGGCCCACCCACTGATCTGTAATAGGTCTGTAGCGTGAGTGGGTCCCACACCCTGAATAAATGATGAGCTAGTGTTTGTAGTCTCAACCCTTATACAAAGAAATGGGACTTCCTGCTTTTTATGACGCAAAATGACGATTTTTACGTCATAAAAAGCAGGAAGTGGAACACTTAAATCATTATTTCTCCCATCTCAGGGGAAAATAAGGGAATAAACCATGACCATTCAAAAATATGACTGGGTTTCTAAAGATACAAAGCTTAATGCAAATGGGTGAAGTGTCCCTTTAAGCGTTGCTAGAGACTGGTTGACCGAACTCCCCAATGACGTTTCCTCAGAAAGCTTACCTGAACAGACGCTTGACGGTGCTGTTTTTGCAGACACGGAGTACTCTGACATGAGACGTGACTTTGACACTCACAGATTTGACACAAATGAAATGACCCGTTCCAGGGTACTGACTGTTATAACTTGAGACCGAGACAGAACCCAGAATTACTTCTGACTGGACAGTAAATAGGTGGATTAACCCATATCATACACGCAAGATTAGATAAGGAGAGATCAAACAATGGTTTTGTTTGTCACTTGTTGTTTACTGACAAAAGTTCAAGGTTTGATGTTTAAAGTTTTTTTTTTTATGTATTCCATATGTGGGTGTTGCACACAGTTGTTTTGTTTTATTGAACTTAAAGGGTCACTTCACCCATTTGCATTAAGGTTTGTATTGTTAGAAACCCAGTCATATATTATAATGATGGTGGAATTTTGCTTGTTTTTTTTCTGAGATGGGAGAAAAAAGGATTTAAGTGTTTTACTTCCGTCCTATCGTGACGTAAATATCGTCATTTTGCGTCACGATAGGACGGAAGATAAATTTCATTGCATATTAAGAAAACTACAGCCTTTAGCTCATTATTATTCAAGGGCGCGGGACCCACTCACCCCACCGGCCTATTACAGATCAGTGGGTGGGACTAAACCTGAAGAAACTAAACTATTAATCCGCCATCTTGCTTGGAAGACAGCAAGCTAAGCTAACAAGCGCTCAAGGAGTTAGATTTACCATAATGCCTGAATTTACGACACACGATATGGAAGACGAGGATTTTGAAAATCTTTTGCTCGAAACTGATGTTCATGGCTATTTATACGAGCCGCAATATAGTGAAGAGCAGCTGAGGCTGATGGAGGAACAGGAGGCGGACGAGGAGCCCGGACTGGCTCGAGCTGGGCGGACTGCTGGTGCCTGTGCTCTCGCTGTGCGCTACGGACACAGATAGAGTCCGTCTGCTGTAGAGAATTTCAACGATAGCAATTTCTCCTGGACGAAATCTCTGAATCAGACGAGCACACGGACGGTTGTGTTGTGATGTGAACCATCCTCGTGTCGCACCGCATATGTTCTGACTGAACCAGGTATCATGCAATAATTCACCATATAGAAAGTAATACAAACGAGGAGTAATTCGCTAATGAGTTTGCCAATGTAACGGGGTTCGTTGTTGTGGGAAGAATGAGGCGGGAACCGGCAAACATTTAAACATTTTAATAGTAAAATAAACAAATACAAAACAAAAGTATAAGCCAGCAGCCCCTCACTGTTGGCCACACACAACAGAAACAAAACACAACATAAAATCAGGCCTGTTCCTCACTCGATCTGCCCTGTCGTCGCTCCTCGTTTTATGCTTCCGCTCCTCCGTGAGAGGCGCGAGAGAGACCGGTGCGTCTCACAGGTGTCGTTCATTATCACGCCACCGGCCTCGCGCAGTCATCTCACGTGCCTCGGCTCGCCCTCGTCCTGCTCGCCACAGCCAACTAACTATAAATTTTGTGTGAAATGAATTTCTAACTCTGGTGGCAGGCTGGCAGCTAACGTTAGCCTTGTAGACGGAAGAGTGATTTGTGATGTTTGCGCTGCTGTTCTGGATTAGTGGGAGTGGCTTGCGGAGCTGTGCAATGTGGTGCATTGTGGGAGTTGTTGTCTTACATATAAATGCGCCCAAAAGTTATTTTCTGTCTTTTCTCGGTCAAGAGGGCACCAAATTCAAAATTTCTTTTACATTTCGACTACATATATGACCCACTTTCAATAAAGATTAATGTTGAAATGGGTGAAGTGCTCCTTTAAGTGCAATGTATGGATTTGTGGGACTGTACTGGTTGTGCATTATTTTAGTTTTTCTCACCCTGTAACAGCTTTTAAACTGTAGCATGTATGTATGGTTGTTAAGTGAAACAGTAATGCTCCCTGGTTGTGTACGGCTGGGGTCAGCATACCTGCCAACTTTTGAGTTTTGCTCGGCGTGAGATTTGGGGGGGGGGGGGTGGGGGGGGTAGAGACGAGTGAGATTTGTTGACGGGGGTGGGGGGGGGTAGAGACGAGTGAGATTTGTTGACGGGGGGGGTCTCGCTCGCGCAAGGTCTCTCGCTCGCTCTACGCGGTTTGGAGCACAATCTCTGTCTCGCATGCACGCTCGCTCTAGATAACGGGAGATTTTTAACGAATTTGCGGTATAACTAGTCGATCACGAGTGGCTCAACAGGTAGATATATAGATAAACTCATCTTCCAGGCATTTGACCGCCCGGGTTGACACTTCAGCGTGAGAAATCGGGAGTGTGGCGTGTGAGCGTGTGAAACCAATCAAATGCGGGTGTCTCATGGCCAATGCGTGAGAGTTGGCAGCTATGGGTCAGCCTTTATTTGACGGGGGGGATCTATAACAAGTAGAATTAGGTACTGCGCCTTTAAGGTGGAACCTGTCACTCCCTCCCTCAGAGTGGGCAGCCGGTCTGAGGAGCGCGAGGTGTGAACTTCACATGAATGCATACAAGCCCGTTTTATATTTCTGATGCTCTTATCCTGCTTTTATTTCTATTCAGTAACGCAGTTGTTAGTGGTGTGTTTTGCGAACTACCCATGCCATGTGTGCGTGGGATCGACGACGACACTGATAATAAATCACCACTGTGGAATATCAGTTACGTCTTATGTGAGTCTTTGCTTACACCTGACTACAACCATTGGCATTAAGGCAAGCTATCCACCCTTTTCTGAGAAGAAAAGCGTTAAAAGTTTTTGTAGCATTATACTTGATATTTTCAATGTAAGTTCATTTTGAATGCATTTTGTTAAAATTTAACCTGAAGAAATCCTGATGTTCATGCCTGACCTGTTTTAACACACCCAAATGTGATCAGAAACTCCACCCTCTTACAACACTTACCAGGAAGAGACTGACTTCTTTCTGTTACACTGACTCTCTTCTCTCTCAACAAAAGCAAAAAAAAAAAAAAAACAGCGATCAATGAAGAAGGAAGAGAAAAACTTTCAATGAGGATTTTTGCAAAGTTTCTTTCTAACAAAACAGCAGATCTTTGTGATTCTTGTGGTATAATTTTTGAAACCATCTTTCAGAAAGTGAAAGTAAAGTTCAGATTGCTGGAGATCAAACAGAGAAAATGGCTTCACTATCTGAAGATGATTTTTCTTGTACCGTGTGCTGTGAAATCTTCAAGGCCCCTGTTGTTTTATCATGTAGTCACAGTTTCTGTAAAGAGTGTCTTCAACAGTTCTGGAGAACCAAGGAAACTCAGGAGTGTCCTGTCTGCAGGAGAAGATCCTCAAGAGATGATCCTCCACTTAATCTTGTGTTAAAAAACTTGTGCGAGTCGTTCCTGAAGAAGAGAAATGAGAGTCGTTCATCAGGGTCTGAGGAGCTCTGCAGTTTACACAGTGAGAAACTCAAACTCTTCTGTCTGGAGGACAAACAGCCTATATGTGTAGTATGTATTAACTCGCATAAACACGTCAATCACACATTCAGACCCATCAGTGAAGTTGTTCCATCACATAAGGTAAGACAGATTTAAAGATGGGGAAACACTTGTTTAAGCTTATGTATTACACATAAAATCATATTACAGATATCTCTTGTGTGTCTCATACATTTTCTCTTTAATTTCCAGGAGGAGCTCATATCAGCACTGGAGTCCTTACAAGAGAAACTTAAACACATAGAAAACATTAAAGAAGAGTTTAAGAAAACAGTTCAACTCATAAAGGTAATTGCTGATTCTTTTGAATTGTTTACAAGTTTGATTAGACCAGCTGAAATAATTTGTCTGACATAACTACATATTCCTTTATTTACTGAAACACACACACACACACACACACACACACACACACACACACACACACACACACACACACACACAACCACAACCGTTTGGGTATATGATGATCAAGCACAGACGCCTCTGTCGGTGGTTATTCAGCAGTGTGCAGGACTAATGTGCCAGAACTAATCCCATTGGCAAGCGCTCACCTTACGCATTTTCATGTAAGTTAATTCGTTTGGGCGAATGCAGATAATGTGATTCACATTAGTTATTTTGCGCATATAATCTTTAAACCAATAAGGTTAAGCATATTTGGCTTGCTGTCCGCAGTGGAGGGGCTCGAGGAAGCAGCTTCAACTTGAGCTTAGATATATTTTTCTGCTCCAGAAAAATGTGCGTGTTTGAGATGATTGAAGTGAATGTGATTTGATTTCAGTCTCAAGCTGAGCACACAGAGCATCAGATTAAACAGCAGTTCACGAGTTCACACTTACATCAATTAAACAGAGTAAAGATTATGCGTATTTGGCGTGCTGTCCGGGGGGAGGGCTCCGAGCTCGGAATTTTGCCCGAACCCAGAGTACTCCCCCCGTTGTTGTAAGAGTATTAGGACTATAAGTGAGGAGATGGGGTGGTGGAGGGATGCTGTTAAACTGTCAATGAACGGAGGTTAGTTTGCTGTATACACAGCGCTTAACTCGTTTATTAAGCACCACTCTTGTCTAATTAGGTTTGATTATCTGAATGTGCTCCACGTGTGTTTAATTAGGTTTAATTATCTGAACGTGCTCCTCCCGAACTTTGTTAATAAAACATTATTTTGAGAAGCTTCATCAATTTCTCAGAGATGAAGAAGAAGCTACAATCACTGCACTGAGGGAGGAAGAGGAGCAGAAGAAGCAGATGATGAAGGAGAAACTGCAGGAGATGAACAGACACATCTCAACTCTTTCACACACAATCAAAGACATGGAGGAGATGATGAAAGCCAATGACGTCTACTTTCTGAAGGTCTCATTTCAGATCATTGATTGATTATTGATTGAGTTATTGATGATAAATGGTGTGTTTGTTCTGCAGGAGTTTCCAGTCTCAATGGAAAGGTGAGTGATATGCTGGTGTCTCTGGTCTCTCTGCTTCTGATCCAAAGCCACTGCAGTTCTGACTCCTGAATGTTCTTCCAGAGTCCAGATCTCACAGCCGGATCCACAGATGGCTTCTGGAGCTTTGATTCATGTGCCACGTTACTTGGGCAACCTGACGTTCAGAGTCTGGAAAAAGATGCAGGACATTGTCCAAAACAGTGAGTCTGTAGAAGATATGTGCTGTTAAACACACACACTAGAAATCACACATGATGGACAGGTTTTTCATGACACAACAGTACTATATTATTTCAGTTTGTAGTAAGTAAAGGTCATGCTACAGTAGTTCTGGTATATAATTAATATTATCAACTCTTTTTTGAGAATGTTTCTCTTTATCTCTTTATCTACTCAAGGCCAGAACAAACTCAACAGTGTGAAAGTGAAAAGATTCTTGAATCTCCATTTGTGATTGATTCTTTAAACTGAAACACTGAAGCTCAAATATAATATTATGAACGCAAGGAACTTAAATATGTTTTTGAAGTGTTCGTAGTTAATCTGATCCTTCGAAGTTTCAAAGTTTTTGTAGCTTTCCTGTAGCTCAAACAGCAGAGCGTTGGTGCTTGCAATGCCAAGATTGTGGGTTTGATTCCCAGGGAAAGCAAGAACTGATAAGAATGTAAATGTGTACTGTGAAATGCAATGTAAGTCGCTTTTGATAAAAGCGTCTGCCAAATACATAAATGTAAGTTCCTCAAAGAGTTTCTATTATGATGGTTTGACTAGAGGAACTATTGACAGTCTCTCGAGTGCATGAAGAAAATTATTAATTTTATGATCTCCTCAGAAAGCTGCGGCCAGATTCACAACATTAAAGGACAAGTTCGGTATTTTACACTTGAAGCCCTGTTTCAAGATCGTTTCTGATGAAATAGAACGGTTAAGATTAAAATTTGGACACAGGCTGCTGTCCCGAGAAATTTCGGTTTCTGTGGTCAATCCTTCCTAAAACGCATTAAACTTTAGTTTACAAAGACGTTAAACTCACCGAGTGGTCTGGGGTGTTCACTGATATGCTCACACAAAAATCGCTGCAAAAGATGCTTTCCAACAGGTTTTATCGTAGTTTTTGTCCAAGTCAAGTCAAATGGAGTTGTTCAAAAACTACGATCCTTGTCCTTTAAGGATACAATTATTTTCTTATTATATTATAACTTGAGAAAAAGTTAAGACTTACTACTTTTCTTATGTTTTTTTAAGGTTGTTCTTAAGACAAAACTTAAGAAGAATTCGATATCTTATAAAGAATGTTATTAAAAGTAATTTTGTTATATTTTAAGATATATTGCTCAGATTTACCTTGAGCAGGATAGTACAATCAGACAACTTCAAAGCTTTTCATTAATTTGCCCTGAATCACATAGCGTCCATGACGACAGATTAGACGGCATAAAATGAACACAAAGTCCAAACAAAGGGAAAATGTTACAGTATGCCCCCTCCCGGAAGGCATGAAGGTGCCGTGCCTGAAAGGATAAGAGAAAGAGGGTGGGTGCTCTAAGGACAGACGAGGGGATGCTAAAGGGTTGGAGAGGAGTGGGCGAAGGGATGGTGAGACAGGATAAGGCTTTGGTCGAGGGCGAAGATTCGGTAGGGGGATGGATAACAAGGCAAGGCAAGTTTATTTATATAGCACATTTCATACACAATGGTAATTCAAAGTGCTTTACATAGAAGAAATTAAAATAATCAAAAGAAATAAGAATAATTAAAAATAAAATAAAATAAAATACAGTAAAAACAATCGGACGAACAGTGGCACAGTGCTCATTCAGTAAATGCATAGCTAGACAGATGTGTTTTGAGTTTGGATTTGAATATGACTACTGTAGGAGGACATCTGATCTCTTCTGTAAGCTGGTTCCAGCTGCGACTGGCATAATAGCTAAAAGCAGACTCTCCTTGCTTAGAGTGAACCCTTGGTATTTCTAGCTGATGTGATCCTAATGATCTGAGTGATCTGTTGGGTTCATATTCAGTGAGCATATCTGCAATATATTGAGATCCTAGCCCATTGGATGATTTATATACCAGTAATAATACTTTAAAATCAATCCTAAATGTAACTGGGAGCCAGTGTAAAGACCTGAGGACTGGTGTGATATGTTCATATTTTCTGGTCCTGCTCAGAATCCTGGCAGCAGCGTTCTGTATGAGTTGCAAATGTCTTATGGTCTTTTTAGGAAGGCCAGTGAGGAGCCCATTACAATAATCCACCCTGCTGGTGATGAAAGCATGCACAAGTTTCTCTAAGTCTTGATTGGAAACAAAGCATCTAATTCTTGCAACATTTTTCAGATGATAGTATGCTGATTTAGTTATTGCTTTGACATGACTACTGAAATTAAGGTCTGACTCTAGAGACACACCAAGATTCCTGACTTGGTTTTTATTTGTTGACCCCTAGAGTGAAGGTATGCATTCACCTTGAGAACTTCATCTTTATTTCCAAACGTAATTACTTCAGTTTTGTCTTTGTTTAACTGCAGTAAGTTTTGGCACATCCAACTGTTGACTTCATCAATGCATTGGCACAGGGAGTCAATGGGGCTGTAGTCGTTAGGCGATAGTTTGAGAGTGCAGCCAGTGAAGTTGCACAAGGAAAGTCAGTGAGGGCAGCAGCAAAGTCACATGGCGTCTGTCATGTGACTTTATATCGCTTCATTAGGAAGGCAAGGTTGACAGTGAGAGAGGGCACACCTACTGTGAGCACAGGATACCGGCCAGCCAGTAAAGTGTTCGAGGCAGAGCAGGAGACCATCTTGTCAGAGTATCTCCTCAAGGCTGCTGACCTATATTTTGGTTTAAGTTCCAAAGAGGTGAGATAGTAAATTGCTGAATATGTCATGTTTCATGATTATTTGTGTAGAATGGACAGTTTATTATTAGTTTATGTTGACTTTGACTATTGATGTTTGCATTTTTTCGAGTCGTGGGATGAGCACGGACTGGCGGGGGCTGACTGGTTAGATGGTTTCCTGAAATGGCACCCAAACCTTTCCCTGAGACAGCCACAAGCCATGATCTTAGCTAGGGCAACTAGCTTTAATAAAACCAACGTTTCCAAGTTTTTCAGCAATCTGGCAGAGGTAATTCAAAAACACCATTTCACTGCCAATGATATCTGGAATATGGATGAGACAGGGGTCACAACTGTGCAGAAACCAGAGAAGGTTCTTGCCAGAAGAGGCCAAAAGCAAGTGGGGGGAGTAACGTCTGGAGAGCGTGGAACACTTGTAACTATGGCATGTGCAGTGAATGCACTGGTGAATGCAATCCCTCCACACTTTGTGTTCCCCAGGGTAAACGTTCACCCTCATTTCATCAGGGATGGCCCCCCTGGCTGTATAGGAACAGCAAACAAATCAGGATGGATGCAGGATGAAGACTTTCTAGAGTTCTTGAGGCACTTCCAAGTCCATACAAAGAGCCTCTCCATCACAAAAGATCTTGTTGATCCTTGACAATCATCACTCCCACATGTCTTTGCGAGTGTTATGTCCCGGCGGCATCCAGAGGATGTGGGACCAATAACTAATTTAATTCCCGGGGTGGAAAGTCAAGCAGGCGACACACGAGTTCAAATTTTAACAAATTTATTATAATAAAGCAGCAAACGGAAAACGATCTCCACCGGAGACGGTCAGTTGACAACTATACAGTTTGCAAGAAAAATAGTAGATGCTGAGAATTGTAACAAAAACAGTCGTCTGTAAAATAACAAAGAGAGACAAGATTAATACACACCAACAGGGACAGGCAATAATTGTTAATCAAAAGCGCACCGTCCTTCCCCGACACCTTTCACAATAGATCGCAGCAGCACAGCACACACGGTGACACGCCACCAACACGTTTCAACAGTCGATCACAGCGCACCCTGAGACGACTCCAACACGATCAGACTCTTCTCCCTTATCCACTCCAGCCCTGAGGCTTTATCCCTGCAGCTGATTAGCAGCAACCAGCTGCAGCTGCGAGATTGATACTAGTAGCTGATTAGCAGCAACCAGCTGCAGCTGTGAGATTGACGTCACAGCACCGGCACATACCTAGAGAGAGAGAGCAGAAAACAAAACACAGGGACCACAAACACTAACCCCAACACAGGATCTTACGGGACGTAACAGCGAGGAATTGACTTTTGTCGGGAATCTGGCATTATTCTCCTCTCCTACCCCCCGCACCTCTTATGGTCTCCCTAAGGTTGTGCAGACAGATCAGGGAACTAACTGCCTTTCAAGAAGTTGGTTTACACCTTCTCTGACAGCTGGATGAGACATCATCCTGGAACGACCATGTCCATTTATGACATACCAGCAATTGTAAGGGATTCTTTCCCAATGGCTGCCACACCATCCAATATCCAGGCTGGCTTCCGGTGCACAGGCATTTGGCCCTTCAACAGGGAAATTTTCAGCGATACTGATTTTGCACCATCCTGTGTCACTGACCGTCAACACAATCCTGAGATAGCCACTGGTCCAGATTCCACTGTGTCCATTGCCTCCACCGTGCCTGCCACTGCACCACCTTCCCTTGCATCCACTGTGCCTGCCACTGCACCACCTTCCCTTGCATCCACTGTGCCTGTCACTGCACCACCTTCCCTTGCCTCCATCATGCCTGCCACTGCACTTCCTTCCATCACCTCCACCGTTCCTGCCACTGCACTACCTTCTCTTGCCTCCATCATGCCTGCCACTGCACTTCCTTCCATCACCTCCACCGTGCCTGCCACTGCACCACCTTCCCTTGCCTCCACCGTGCCTGCCACTGCACCACCTTCCCTTGCCTCCATCATGCCTGCCACTGCACTTCCTTCCATCACCTCCACCGTGCCTGCCACTGCACCACCTTCCATCGCTTCCACCATGCCTGCTGCTGGAACGTCATTTATCACTGAGGACTTTTCACCTGTCTTGGTGAGGCCATTCCCGAAAGCAGGGCCCCGAAAGACAACGAAGACCAGAAAAAGGAGAACAACTGAAATTCTTACAGACACACCAGTCAGGAATGCCCTTGAGAAGGAGCAGGAGAAGGCATCCTTGTCCAAAGTAAAACGAAAAGTCTTTGTGGAAAAGGAGAAAATGGGAAAGAAGAAAGGAAAGAAGTACACAAAAGAAAATAAGGATGCGACTGTGGATGAAGAATCTAACTCACCAGAGGAGCAGAACAAAACATCTTCCTCCAGTGTAAAGCAAAAGGTCTCTTCAGGAAAGGAAAAGGGTGTAAAGAGGAAAAGAAAGAAGTGCACAAAAGAAAACGAGGATGATAGTGAGGAAGAGGAAGAATTCTGCATTGTCTGCCTGGAGAGCTACTAAAAATCAAAGGAGGTCTGGCTGTCTTGTGTGTCTTGCCGGTCCTGGGCACATTCGGCCTGCACTGATGGCAGTGACATCTACATGTGCCACAATTGTGAATCAGACTAGAGTTTAACAGTTTATAAAATGTTGTTTTAAGATTATCAAATTATTTTAAGTAAGGCAAATCATTACGTCATTGTTTATAGAAATTATTAGTGTTTAACATGTCACACAACGTGTTCAATCGTTTAAAAAATACTAAGGATTTTATCTCCACATGAACTCATTGAGTTCTTCCATATCTTGTGCCATTTCATTAAAGTTTGGTTAAAGACTATTCTTAACAAAGTAAACTTTTCTTTTTTGAATGCGTGTGATGCCTGACATCTAAAAGAATTTGAACCATATACAAAAAAACTCTTAAGTAACATTATTTAACGAGTTCGTTTGCCCATAAATCTTTAAGATATTAGGTTAAACTTATTTGGCTTGCTGTCCGCTGGAGAGGGGCTCGATGAAGCAGCTTCAACTCGAGCTCTGATATACCCCCCAGTGGCTAAATGTAGGACCTGTTAATTAAAGGGCAAGGTACCTAAGATGAAGGTGGAGTTTGGGGAGGTGGAGGGATACTGGAACAGCTGATACTAGGGAGAGGTAAACGGCTGCTTATATACTCTGTTTGTTGATTGAAAGATTGGATGGGCTCGCTCCTCCCTAACTTACGTTTAGGAACTTCATTAAATACAACAGCAGTAAAGTGATTACTTTGAGGTAGGCTTTTATTTGAGATAAAGTGGGTTAATAGGAGTTATTTCTCAGTGTTACAATTGCCCCCTTGGCGGGGGCAATTGTAACACTCTGACTTCTTGCATTTAATTAAATATTTTAGTCTTGTTCTTTTAAGTGAAAATATATAAATTGTATTATTAATTAGTGCACATATATATGTTGCTTGTATCAAAAGATGACTAGTCTATCTCAAGTAGTTTGTGAGTTATTAAGGAAAATGTAAAATATGTTACAATTGTCCCCGGTCTCCCCCTACTCTGGGTTCGGCCCAAATTAAGAGCTCACAGCCCCTCCCCTCAGGCAGCACGCCAAATACCCATAACCTTTACATATTTAATTTAAGTGTGAACTTGTGAAATAGTTATTAATATATGGAGATATATTTTTATCTCCATAAGGGATAGAAGAACATATTTCTTAAGATGTTTTTGTTGGAATATTTGAGAACCTAACAATTTTTCAAGCATAGCATTTCATGAATCCTGAATCAATTTTGAAAGGGTTTCTAGAAGTGCAGCCTCATGTATCTTAATTTTTCCATGTTTCAGAAACGCGATGAGGGTCTGTTCAGATAATGATGTGTTTACCAGAAGAACCTGCTTCAGTTACTCACACCACAGAGATTTATTACATCTTAAAATTGTAAAATGATTGCTTATTCATTCTAAGTCAAACACCTCAGACAGTAACAAAGTATTTTAAACAAATACACACACATTAAGACCCAGTTTAATGAACATGATCAGATGCTGAACATCATTTTTGCAGATACAGTTTTTCATCTCTACAGCTCTGATTGTTTGATTGTGATTTAAACTTTTACAAAATATCAGTTTATCTTGATGAGACACACGTTTGAATCACACATTTGATGTTTGTCACTGATGGCATTGTCACAAGGTGACGAACCAGCAGCGGAACTATATATTCCACGGAGGAATGTTTCCGCCCGGAGCGCTTTCGACGCAACACCCAGCCAGCCTGGTATGCGTCGCTGCCATGGCAACAGCAGCCGCTGATGACAGAGTGACAGCAGGTGCGGCGCATCAAGGGGCTGTTTGATGATTGGGACACACAGCGCTTTGAAACAGATAAAAACCAAGCTTTGGGAGATCAAGAGGATATTAGTTCAGTGCAGTGTTCTGTGTTCGGTGTTCGGGTGCTGTGTCCTGACTTTGTTCCGTCGAGGAAGGCTGAGAGTTTCTGTGGGACAAATTGACTGGTGAGATCGACCCGCGGAAGGGAGTCCGCTACGAAAGATTGGGTGGTGTGGAACAGAGAAGCAGAGGAGAAGTCGCCTTGGAGATATCAAGTCCCCTTCTTGGGTAGAGATAAGTGCAAACCTTTTACTGGCCGTCTGGTATGTGATTTATACACCAAGATACTGTATATGAAGAGAAGCGATCTAGGAACAGGAGTCTAGACACCGTAATGAGAAGACAGCTGTTGTGATGCCTGATTGAGGTCGCTATATATTCTTCCGTCTTACTGTCCCTGCTGTTCAGAACAAGGAGGTGGGCTGTGGCCTTATATTTCACAGAGTGGTTGAGAGTGACGTGAGTTGATGCTGTGCCCCACCGTGTGTGTTTGAAGTGAAGTTACTGCATGCTTACTATACCGAATTATGTCACGTGCCCATCAGCCTTGCCCTGTGTTGCAGTTTGGAGTTGCTGAGGAAGAGATTAAGTGACGGTGGAATTTCAAAGCTTGCTGTGTTCTGATTCATCATTTATGCTGTTCTGAAGAGAGGATGAAATCCAGTTATCTGCTGTTCTGAATGTCCCCCATCTAAAGCTGCTGCCTTCTGTTCCATCATCACTGTTGTGGAGAGCGGAGGAAACCCAGGTATCTGTTGTTCTGAGTGTTGTACAGTCCAAGCCTGCTGTGTTCTGATTCTTCATTGATGCTGTTCTGGAGAACGGAGGAAATCCAGTTATCTGCTGTTCTGAGTGTCGCCCATCTAAGCCACTTGCATTCTGTTTCATCATCACATGTTGTGGAGAGCGGAGGAAACCCAGGTATCTGTTGTTCTGAGTGTTGTACAGTCCAGGCCTGCTGTGTTCTGATTCATCATTGATGCTGTTCTGGAGAACGGAGGAAAACCAGTTTATCTGCTGTTCTGAGTGTCCCCCAGCTAAAGCCGCTTGCATACTGTCCCATCCTCACTGTCGTGGAGAGCGGAGAAAACCCAGGTATCTGTTGTTCTGAGAGTTGTACATTCCAAGCCTGCTGTGTTCTGATTCATCATTGATGCTGTCCTGGAGAACGGAGGAAATCCAGTCATCTGCTGTCTGAGTGTCCCCCAGCTAAAGCCGCTTGCATACTGATCCATCCTCACTGTCGTGGAGAGCGGAGAAATTCCAGTTATCTGTTGTTCGGAGTGTTGTACATTCCAAGCTTGCTGTGGTTTGATTCATCATTGATGCTGTCCTGGAGAACGGAGGAAATCCAGTTATCTGTTGTTCTAAGTGTCGTACATTCCAAGCCGGCTGTGTACTGATTCATCATTGATGCTGTCTTGGAGAACGGAGGAAAACCAGTTATCTGCTGTTCTGCGTGTCCCCCAGCTAAAGCCGCTTGCATACTGATCCATCCTCACTGTCGTGGAGAGCGGAGAAATTCCAGTTATCTGTTGTTCGGAGTGTTGTACATTCCAAGCTTGCTGTGGTTTGATTCATCATTGATGCTGTCCTGGAGAACGGAGGAAATCCAGTTATCTGTTGTTCTAAGTGTCGTACATTCCAAGCCGGCTGTGTACTGATTCATCATTGATGCTGTCTTGGAGAACGGAGGAAAACCAGTTATCTGCTGTTCTGCGTGTCCCCCAGCTAAAGCCGCTTGCATACTGTTCCATCCTCACTGTCGTGGAGAGCGGAGAAAACCCAGGTATCTGTTGTTCTGAGTGTTGTACATTCCAAGCCTGCTGTGTTCTGATTCATCATTGACGCTGTCCTGGAGAACGGAGGAAATCCAGTTATATGCTGTTCTGAGTGTCCCCCATCTAAAGCCGCTTGCATTCTGTGTCATCAACACTGCCGTGGGCTTTCCGTATCCCCTGTATAGGGAAGAACCAACCGTACTCGAAGTACCCACCTGCTGTCTAGTCGACGCCCCTTTCACAGCCGTAAGCTTTCTGCATCCCCTGTATAGGGAAGAACCAACCGTACTCGAAGTACCCACCTGCTGTCTAGTTGACGCCCCTTTCACAGCCGTAAGCTTCCTGCATCCCCTGTATAGGGAAGAACCAACCGTACTCGAAGTACCCACCTGCTGTCTAGTCGACGCCCCTTTCACAGCCGTAAGCTTCTGCATCCCCTGTATAGGGAAGAACCAACCGTACTCGAAGTACCCACCTGCTGTCTAGTCGACGCCCCTTTCACAGCCGTAAGCTTCCTGCATCCCCTGTATAGGGAAGAACCAACCGTACTCGAAGTACCCACCTGCTGTCTAGTCGACGCCCCTTTCACAGCCGTAAGCTTCCTGCATCCCCTGCATAGGGAAGAACCAACCGTACTCGAAGTACCCACCTACTGTCTAGTCGACGCCCCTTTCACAGCCGTGAGCTTTCTGCATCCCCTGTATAGGGAAGAACCAACCGTACCCGAAGTACCCACCTGCTGTCTAGTCGACGCCCCTCTTCACCGCTGTAAACTTCTGTACTTGGGAGATCGAGAAGAGTACAGTCCGCTCAGAGCCCGAGAAGGATAAGCCGTGCTTAGAGTACTTACCTGCTGGTCAAATCCGCGTCCCCTCCATAGCCGAGAGCCTCGGCACCCGAAGAGTCTGAGGGGTTGAGTGGACCGAGTCCCCGCCTGTTGTCCAGCCGACGTCCCGGCGGCCACTGGATGCTGGGGAGGAAGGAGGAGTTTTAATTAGGATATACAAATTCTTTTAATCAATAAAGCCTGTTACATTTTACTTTTCTTGTCCGCCTGGTTTCTGGTTTGCTCCTCAGTGGTACATTTTAAAGGGAGGGGGTAGATCCAGTCGACTCTCCCGACCTTTGACAATTACACACCGATGATAAAAATTAGTGTGAAACTAAAAACACTGACAGTGATTAGAGGAAAATGTATGATGTGTTTGATCAATAAGGACGAGTGTCATAATTCATAATAATATGTTTACGGTTTCACTCTTGATCATTATATGAAGATCAGAATAAAAGCAGCTGTTGATTGTGTCTCATCAGCTCCTGTGACTCTGGATCCAAACACTGCAAATCCACATCTCGTCCTGTCTGATGATCTGACCAGTGTGAGATGGAGTGAGAACAAACAACCACTTCCTAATAATCCAGAGAGATTTGATATCTATGAGTGTATTCTGGGTTCAGAGGGTTTTAACTCAGGAACACACTGCTGGGATGTGGAGGTTAAAGAGAGTTCAGCCTGGAGTCTTGGAGTAACTTCAGAATCAAACCAGAGGAAGGGATGGGATTTCTATAACACTGATATCTGTTGGGCGCAGTACGGACTGGGTGAGCGGTTTGGCTTTCCTGTTGAACAGGATCTTGAGCGTGTGAGAGTTGATCTGGACTATGACAGAGGAACGGTGTCATTCTCTGACCCTATAACTAACAAACATCTACACACATTCACAACCACCTTCACTGACACAGTCTTTCCATTCTTCTATACTCTTTACCCTCTAACGATCTTACCAGTCAACAGTCAGTAAATGTTACCCCTGTAGGTCTGGATTGAGCTGCTTTCATCTTTTCCAATATTTGTATGTCTAAATCTTCTCAGAAATGCTCTTAAAGGGAGAGTTCACCCAACAATGAAAATTCTGTCATCAAATACTCACTCTCCAATCCCGTATGAGTTTATTTTTTTCTGTTGAACATTAAAGAAGATATTTTGAAGAATGGGGGTAATGGCTGGTCCTCATTGACTTCCATGGTATTGTTTCCATACAATTTGGTCAATAGGGATCAGAAACTGTTTGGTTACTGTGGCAAGCAGGACGAGGCAGAGGGCTGTTATTGATAATGAGCATCAAATGCGCTACACACCGGGCTCGTATCTCACGAGGAGCTACAGAAGCGTAAAAGGAGGAGCGATGACAGTGAGAGAGTACCAGGCCTGGATTTATGTTTTGTTTGTGTGTGCGAGGCAGTTGTCCGTGAGGGGCTGCTGCTTTCACTTTGGTTTTGTGTTTGTTTTATTATTAAACTGTTCAACGTTTGCCGGTTTCTGCCTCCTCCCCACAACAATTAACCTTGCTACAGTTAACCATATTCTTCAAAATATTTTGTGTGTTCAGCCGAAGAAAGAAACTCACAGGTTTAGAACGACATGAGGGTGAATGAATGATGACAGAATTTTCATTATTGGGAGACAATCCCTTTAACTAGTTTGTACACAGATATAAATTGGGCCTGCAAAACTAACAGTTTTTGTTTTTATTATTTATGTTTGGGGATGAAATAGAAAAGCATCGTTAATCACACATTTTCCTATAATAGTCTTTATGAAGTTTGATTGGTGAATATCTAGAGTGAGAATCAAGTTGCAAAAAAGAAACTCAAATATAAGAAAGTTTTTATTTGTCTTGCGTGTCAAATACGTACTCTTCCTTTTAAGTCCTAATTCCTTTGTCTCTGCCGCGGGTCCTCGTTGTAGTGTTTAGTCGTCCGCCATGATGCCAGCACTAAATGCTGCCCATTTGCGGCTGTGTTTTCATGGTTATCTCATCATCTTTTTGAGGGTTTGTACATACAATTTTGGGTAATGGCCTGTCTTGTGTCTGAATGCATTTGAGTCCGTTTAAGGGTGTTTAAGCTCGACCTGTTAACGGGTCGGAAGGGTCAACAGATTGACCCCGATGTGTTTTGGGTCATGTTTAATACTGAATGCAGGCGATGATGGGGTGGCAAACTAGCAGAACCGTCAGACCCACCGTACGGAAGAGCGATGCTACCCGTGTCCTCGGTTGTTTTGACGATGATCCCGAACAGAGATCAATGTTTTCAACACCACAAAAGCCACGTTCACAGATTAAAATCATTTTGATTAAAATAAATAGGGGTTCTCAATCACGCTAAAGCCTCAAATGATAGGTTTTAGCCTGTTGGGTCATTTTATTGGTGTTACGTGTATGTTCAGTTTGGTTTCGTTTACTGTGTTCTGTCCCTGTTTTGCCTGCCTGTGTTCCCTAGTTAGTTTCCTTGGTTGTTAATTAGTTCCCCTCACCTGTTTCTGTTCAGTTGATTACGTTCCCTGTGTAATTAAGCCCTCAGTTTGCTTTGGTTCATTGTACAGTATTGTCTTTACTTTACGTGTTTGTTCATTAGTTTGCTCCTGAAATCTTTTTTAAGTTACTCTGTAGATTAATAAAGAAGTGTTCATTTGGATTATCCTGCGTCGTGTGATTATTACAGCCACAGCGTGAAAATTGGGTTATTTGTAATATTTTTCCCCAGATGCTGGTTGTATATAAACAACACAGAAATGGTTGTTTTTAACCCAGCATTTTTTAGGGTGATGTTTAGTAAAAAAAAAGTGGAAAAATAAAGAAATAATACAAACTAAGATTATTAATTAATAAAACATTTAGTAAAACATTTTAAATAAATAAATACAGTATAACATTACATAATTAATATATTTACCAAAAAATATTTAGACAAATTAATAACATACATTTTCTATAGTATAAACTGGGTCTTTATACATGAAATTACATGTCTTTCAATTCTAACCCATAACTGGCCCTGCACTGGGCCTGAATAGGTTTTGGTTACAGATCTCTCAATATCTCAGCATTTTCAAGTATTACAGACTTTATTTCTCTCATACTAAGGTTCTTATTGAGAATTAACAGAGGTTTAGATGTTGATGTTTTATTGAAAATAATAAAGTTTGATGTCACTATTATGGTGATCAGGTGCCAGGATCATGGTTTGGTCTCTTGACCCTTGACTTTTTAACTTAAGTTTCTCTTTTGCTGACTTAGCTGTATGTTTCTGATATATGTTTATTATAGCAAAATTGCAAGGGAAACTTAGACCAGATGATGTTGGTCATTTTTTAGTGATGGTGTAGTCAACACCTGTAGTTATCTGATTCACTAATACCAGAGTCTAATCTCTGATTAAGTTGTTTAATACTAAATTGTTTATTTTTCATGCCAATCCTACAGCAGAAATTTCTGTTGTGATACTATGAAATATTTTATAAAGTCATTATGCAGAAACTATCTTGACAGAGTCATGTACACTCACACAGACATCAAGAATCATCATACAGAATCAGCATATGAATCTCAACAATGGTGACAAAAAAACCCAAGATAATAGTCACAAAAAAGCGTTCTTGATTGTCACCATTGTTGAGATTCATATGTTGATTCTTGATGTCTCTGTATGCCTAAAAAAAAAAGAAGAAAACACACAGCTCAATACATTTTGTTTATTGATTTAACTTAAATTAGAATACCATATTGTCATAACATTGTAAGACTGGAAAACTGGTTGAAGGAATCAACCTCACCACAGATCTGTAAGACAAAGGACCTTGCTTGCAAATTAACATCTGAACACCTCTCACACACACACTCCTGCATCCCCCACTCTTGCAGAGATCACCCACACTCACATAAGAATATATATATGGTTTCATGTGAATGATTATTGTGTTTAGTATCATTTTAAATTTTCCAGAGTGAGTGGTTCAGATGTCTCATTCCAAAAGAGTAAAACAAAAGGTAATAAGGTTTTTTAGAAGTTTAGAGATGACACACAAAGGAAGGTGGACTTTAGGCAAATGGCCTTTCTCCCCTACCTCCAAAATAAGGTGTAACCTGAATGCAAATTACCATTGTAAAGAAGTTTTGGCTATTTAATGGAATGCAGCAAGGGATCATGGCTCTTTCTGTATCTCAGATCAGCCCGTGGATGCTGAGTCGCCGAGACTCAGCATTCATGTATTTCATGTCGGGTAAAAGATTTTCCTCTTTGTTCTAGAACATTTGATGATTTGCATTGATTATCTTTCAATTGATTATGGAATTGTTATAATACATTTACCTGACATAATAAATTGTTATATTTGATTATTCTAACAGACTTTGACTTTATTTTCATTGGAGTTAAAAGGAATAGTCAAACATTAACGTATACTTAATGATGCACAGATATCATTGAAAAACTTTTTCATTTTATGGAGTCAGATGAAACGAGTTAATACATAAAATAAAATGTATTGCATTTAATTAAAAAATCCCTTTGCCATTGGAAGAGATGGAACGCGTTGAGACCTTCACCGCTAATTTGAATGCCGCCATTGGATCAAATTAGTCGGACTTACAAATTGGTGAACATCATGAGGCTACTATAATTCATGTGAAATTAAAGGCTAATATTTTCAGAGATTTGACCCTAAGATTAGTGAATCAAGCCACTACATGATGACGATATCATAACCAATATGTGACCAACATAATCTGATGAGATTTGCTCCTTCATTTTTGGCCATATCAAACATGTGTCAGAGACACATAGTTAAAGCAGCAAATATAACTATGTTAAAAAGGCAAGGGTCAAGAGCCCAACTAATGCAAACACTGATCACCATAATGGTCACATCAAATGTCTCCATTTAAACAACAAAAATGCGATTTTGTGAAAACGGTGATGTCATGTGCATGCGTATTACATGTTCACAAGGTGTTTCTTTCGAAAAATGACATCGCCACCTACTGACCTGGCATGTATAATACAGCCTTTTTAGTCATTTTCACAGTTCCGTTGTGAACAGGGATAGTTTTTGACAACATTGTTGTCTGTTTTTAGTACATCGTTGTTGTGTAAACATACCCTTAGACTGCCCCCATTAGACTGTCATAAATACACATACAACTTTTCAATCTCACTCAACAACAGTTCCTCACATAAAGCATCACATCCCGAAGATTTGGAAAATTTTTGCCCCATGATAAACAAAATTAATGAAATGTTGCATGATTATGGTTAAATGATCACAGAAATTTTAATCAATTCAATATTTTAAACTGTAGTATTGTTTAAAATTTATCTTTGAAATGCAAAGTCATAACCAATGAAACGTTATCATTTCAAATCATTATGAAATTAAACTGTAAATCAGTCATGTCAGCTGCATTTAAGTGCACTTAATTGGCCCAAGGTCACAATCCTGATTTGCCATCATTGCCACACATGGCCCAGCTCTGGCTGAAAGGGGACATGCCATTGCCCACAGGAGGCCACCACCCACTAAGCAAAATTATGTTCAAAAGGCATCTTTTCAACGTATTTGTCCCAAAAGCGTACATTGAAAAAACATCCAAGAGGAGCCAGAATGAACTTTTTTTTTTTACGTGTTCTGAAAAAATGTGTTTTTATGAATGGGTTGCTCTAACTGTGTTGCTCTGGTCTCCGTCAACAACACGTGCTTACACCCCCTGCTGGTGAGGTCGACTAACAGCAGATGGAGATTATGCTCGGTAATCTACTGCTTTTCCTGAAGTTCCTGGTTGTCAATGTTGAATTTACTGTAGAATTTGAACCACTGAACTTGTGGAAGCGAATTTGCAAAGCGGAATAAAATGAAACAAAAATTGCCTGTTGAATATTTCAGGTTGGGTTTTTAAACAGTTTGAATATTTTGGAAGTGAAATATTAAAGGTGAATATGGATTATTGAATTTTTAATAATGAAAATGTGTTTGAAATGTTTTGAATTGAAATATTCACAGCTTAAATATTCAACCATGCTGAATTTCAGCCCATAAAAATGCAAGCCCTAAAAATACAATGCATTAGAATGCAAGCATGGTTAATGCAATGCATATTTTTTCAAGTAGTGCAATTCAACAGGCTTTTTTGTTTCAAGAACATTTCGCATTAGTATTTTCCTTCCATACTGTGTCTTGCAGCTGCAACACGCGCGCGCGTACGTGTGAATGCGGGCCGAGCCTCGTGTCTCTTCTTTAAATATCTCTCTATCGGCTGAGACTCTCGCTTACGGCCATACCACCCTGAACACGCCCGATCTCGTCCGATCTCGGAAGCTAAGCAGGGTCGGGCCTGGTTAGTACTTGGATGGGAGACCGCCTGGGAATACCAGGTGCTGTAAGCTTTTGCTTTATCAATTCACTAATAGCCACACTTCATGGCTCGGCTCATGGTTCTTCCTTTATCCTTTTCAATTCAATTGCTTCATTTATTAGTCTTTCATGTTGCAATTCTCTCTGGCTTCTCTCTGCTTTCGGTGTGGTAAAGGACAGCTCAGCCTCGCCACTCTCTCTTTCTCCTCCAGGGGGCGATCGACAGGCTTTTCTCTCTCAGTCTACAAGCAACACACAACTCTGAGCGCTTGTTCTTTTGTAACCCGCTCCTTTCCTCAGCTTCTTTTAGACCAGAGGTTCCCAAACTGTTTTTTTTTTTTTTTTTTTTTGTCAGCCGAACGCTCAGATTTTAACTTAATATTTCAATAATTCCACATTCATGGTTTTCTTACGTTGGGAACGGTCACAAGAAGACATGCAGGATATTGAGTCTTTTTTGTGTGTGTAAATGTTTTATTTTATTATGCATGCATATGGCTGTGAGTATAGGGCCTATTGATATTATTATTATAATATTGTTTTAAGTCTAATTATATAAATAAATTACAATAGGTTCAACTGTCCTGTGACAGTTTTAGAAGTTTAAGAAGTTACAGTCCCTCCTCTCTTCTTTCCCTCTACACATCAACGCTTCACACTCCGTCCCAGTAGGGGGCGCAAACGCGGCAAAGCTCGTTTTCCAACCGCGATAAAATTCAAAAGAAGAAGAAGAGGAGTAGAGGAAGCGAGTTTGGATCGAGACGTTTCAATAATGCAGCGATTCGCATCGTTTTAAACTTGAAGAAGACTCAAAATGAGCGGGGAGAACTCCGGGTTTAACAACTCAAATATGTGTGATAATATTGTAATGATGGAGTATATTAAAGTAGAGATTGTGGACATGAGTGATCCAGAACAATGTAGCGTGAAAGATGAAGATACTGATGAACAAAGAGGTTGGTGTCTGTTTTCATCAAATCATCACACGCTTCTTTACCTTTCTCGGCTGTAGAAAGAAGATCTGAGGTGCTGTTGTTAAATAATCTCAGCTCAGGGGTGTTACTTGTGCTGGAGATCTACTTTCTTGCAAAGTTCAGCTCCACCCCTTATTAAATACAGCTGGACTAGCTAACCAATATCTTCAGGAACACTTGATAATTATACATATTGAATTTATATATTTAATATATTATATTGAAATATTTGGGCATTTGTAATTACTTTAAAGGTGATTTTGAATACATGCAGGGTAAGTGCAAATGCATATATTATATATTCATATAAGTTACAAATAAACTAAGCTATCAGGCTAATTAGGTATCTTTATGTTACGCTGGTATGTAATGTTATGCTAACTAATACAGACATTAATGGTCATTATAACGTTGTTCAAACTGAATTTATCATAGCTATTAAAAGTATTTTGAGCCAATGAGATTGCTTGGGGTCCTAATAGAGACCCCATTTCGAAGGAGGACCTCATTTTGTTACCAAAACAGCTTGTCGAATTAGAAAAAATGTAGTCCCGACCTCGTGCCAACATTACATCAAGAAAAAAAGATGATGTTGCAAGAGCAACGGGAAGTTATTGTGATGAAATAATAAATATTGTGATTTTTTTTTTTTAAATTGTCGTGTACTGATGAATCATTTATAATAAGTACTAAGCTGGGATTACTGCGCGTTCTGGTGTATGTTGGAAAGTAGAGGTGGGCATTGGGCAATACTGTAAAATTTGGTATCGATCCGATCCGACTTTTTACTTTTAAAAGCAAGGCTCGAAATTTAATTTGTGCGACCTCAACATTTTCATGACCACTAAAAGATTTTGTGATTTGTGCTCTTACTGTGCCTGTAATTTATAATGTGTAGTGTATGTTAAAACCCAGGATACATTTTAAGCCAAATAAAAAAATATTTGTATTACTGTAATAAGCTGAATTGCAAACATGAACTTTGCACCAAATTATTACTGGAGAATAGTAATAATGGTAAATGGAGTGCATTTATATAGCGCTTTCACAGACCCAATGGGCCACAAAAGCGCTTTACATATTGCCTCACATTCACCCATTCACTCACTCATTCACACACCGACGGCGGTGTCAGCCTTGCAAGGCGCCATCCAGCTCGTCGGGAGCAGCTGGGGTTAGGTGTCTTGCTCATGGACACCTCGACACTTGTTGTTGCAAACCTGTATGAGTTTCTTTCTTCTGCTGAACACAAAGGATTTTTACAAAGGACATTATAATTCTCAATCTTTGGTTTTTAACCCCAAATCCCTCTTGTGTCCAAGGAAATGTTCCCTGAGACCCCTTTAATGCCCTGTCACCCTGTTACTACTGAGTTAAAAGGTTTTTGTTCAGAAATAATAACATGTTTACATTTTTCCCTTTTTGCAAATAATTGCACTTCTTCTTAAAGCCCTGCACGGGCCTCAAATCTAGGCCCGACCCGTGTCCGAGACGCTCAGGCCCTGGCCCGACCCGTGTCCGAGACGCTCAGGCCCGACCCGTGTCTGACAGCTCATCAGAATTCTCAGCCCGAGTCCAAATGGAGCCTGTTTTTTTCTGCGTTACACAGCCTGCCCTATACTACTGTTGCAGCCATTAAAAAAATTACAGTTTTATTACTGTAGCCTAGTTGTTTCTTTTCATTTCTTTATTAAGTTAATTTAGACAATTATTATTATTTTTTTTAAATGACGATCAAGTGCCCGACAGCGAGTTAAACATGTTTGATCAATTTAGCCTCTCAAATCAACACTTTACTTGGCAACAATACAATCCATAGATATAAAACACTTCAAGCATATCACAGAGACAGTTAGTTTAAACGTTTATTATCAACCATAGTAAAACGAGACTTTTGATAAGCAGAGGCAGGCTGCTCTGCTGTGTGAAAATTGGCCCTCAGCCCGGCCCTAGGGGGGTAAATAAGTCGGGGCCCGTCGGGGTCGGGCTGAAATGCAGGGCTTTACTTCTTCTCTGGCTTACAGTTAGTCCTGCCTTCGAGAAAATCCTTCCTGCAGGAACAGATGAAGCAGTGATTCCCAGGTGTTCTTGGCAATCTTGCTAAGACAGGGGAATGTTGGCTCATTCATTTTCCCCCAAAGTAGTGGGTCTTGATCCCGTGGAATTGGCTTTTCTTCTGAGTACCGGCACATTTCAATTAAGACATCAGTGCCAGATGCTGCTGGGATGCAAGGACTTGGGAGTCAAACTTTGACCGTATCCCACCTTTTGCTGCAGAGGAGCTTGAGGTAGTTCCAGTAGCCATTGCTGAGGCAGAGCTAATGGCCGAGCATGAGCTTGATTCAGGAGCTGATATGAAGTGGCTGAGGTCTGGTTCATTAACTGAATTTCAGTGACGAGCCGTCCTTTCAGAGATTCAACATTTGCCATGTCGCGGAACCCAAGGTTTTTAAATCTGGCATCCAGGTAGGCACTGGTTTAAATAGGTTATAAAAGGTTTCGATACCTCTGAAACGATGCTGGCATTGTGCTGACATCTCAGCAGCCAAATCGGTACTGAAATTTAAAAAAACTTTGAGCGCTGTTGAGCGGAATCGTAAACACCTCTGATTGGCCATTGTGTTCACGTGCTCATCGTATATGTCTGTGATTGGCTACATGTTGTAAATATACATCATGACGCTCTTCAACGAGCGTTTGAACAGATACACATGGGAGCGTTTGAAAGCAGGCATTTATCGGCGGACCGGTCCACTGATAGACGCCTGCTTGTTCTTCTTAAACGCTCCAGCTCCCGTTTTTTAAAACACTTTCAAACACTTCCGTGCGTTGATCATTGTAGCCAATCACAGACATATCCGATGAGCACATGAACACAATGGCTAATCAGAGGTGTTTACAATTCCGCTCAACAGCGCTCAAAGCGTCACAATTTTAAAATTTGAAGTCTGTATTTTTTTGACAACTCTACTTGCTACCTTGGCACTCATGAGATGCAGTTGATCTCAGAATTGGTGACACCTGGGGAATCACTTTTGAAACTGAAACATGTTTTCAGTCGATATCTCTCTTGTTACTTCTTCAAATGGTTTCAGGGCATCAATGGAGAAACTGACTGTGAACCAATCTTCCTCACTGAAGCACAGGGAGGTCTTATCAGTTTGTGTTCCTGAACTACTTTGAGCTTCTCTGCTGCTCTTGTGCTGTGGTGAAAGAAAGCTACAACAGCAGTGCATCTCTGCTGTATGTGAAGGAGATCAGGAAGAGCCTCAATGGAGTCTTTTAACACTAAATTTAGGATGTGTGCAAAACATGGATAATTTGCCTAACCCGCTTTGTACACAGCAGCAACAATATTGGCATCATTATCTGTGATAACAGCCTGAACTTTGTCTGTTATGCCCCATTCATGAGTGACTCTTTTAATTCTGAGCAAATGCTGTCCTGAAAAACGACAGGTTTCTAGGACATATGCTTGCCAGTTCTCATCAATAATGAGTTAAATAAGCCTCTGTGGCTCTTGATGTCCACATGTCTGTTGAGTACAACACTGTTTGCACCATCTAGAGATTTTTTTTCACTCTTGAGCGGCACTCATTCATATTTTCCCTTCCATGAATTTTTTCCTACTTGTAATCCTGTAGCGTGGATCGTGTGTCCTGACAAAATTCCTAAAACCCTCAAAGAGAGAGGTTGCAGGTTTTTGCAATCATTTCAGCAAGGCTCCTTGTAATATCCATAGCTCTTGTATTGGGGAAATCATCTAGGTGAAATAACTAAATAATTTAATCTAGCCATAAGCCTATCTACATGTAGTTTAAATATAGGAATCCTATAGTGTTGTTTTCATGGGTAACACAAAAGGAATATTCAGCCCAGGGCTCGACATAAGCAATGGCCCGATGGCCCGGGGCCAGTAAAAGAGTATGTCGGGCAAGTTGATTGGCCAGTCACTGGCCATCAGCAAAATAAACAACAAACGTCATACACAGTGGCGCGAAGAGTGTAATGGTGTGTTCACACCGAACGCGAATCGAGCGTCAAATACGCGTCTATCGCGTCTAGTTAGACGCTTGAACATTCGCTCGAGTTCAAATTTTTCAACTTGCGCGGAAGACATTCGCGGCAAACGCGTCACCCAATTCGCGTCATTCGCAACGCCCGGCGCAAATGATGCGTCTATTCCATAGGTCTATTCGCGTCTTTGCATTGACTTTGTATGTAGGCTAATCTACTCGCGCAAATAATTAAATTCTCGTTCGGTGTGAACACACCATTAGTGTTAAAATGTCAAAGAACTACGAGGCTGATACGAGAAAGAGGACATTCCCAGTGTCATGGAAAACACAGTAGGGCCCGGCCTACACTGGTAGGTACCGAAACCCGGTATTAAACGAGCCCGGGGCAGGAATTTTGTAAGACCGCTGTATCGATAAGCTCGGACGTTATTGGCTCTGCTGTCGGTACTGGAGAAATACACGTAGGCGGGGTGATCATCCGACGTTATTGGTTTTTTTTTTTACCATCTCGCTGAGTCACCAGCCATTTCTGGATATAATAATATTAAACCATTAGTCTGTGATGCATTTTTGCTATTCGCAGTCCAGATAGGGAGATCTCTCACGCGGTGCCACAGCACGACAGCCCAGCTTAATGAGTGACCACAGAGCAGAGGACAGAACTAAACATTCAAACGTAGCACACTTTAGATCTGTGATATTACTCTGATTTTATTTTAGATTTCGGCTTCCAAAGATTATAGAATATTTGAGGTAAAACCATTAAAAACTATATAGCCGCATTCTGTCTAGCGCAACTTCCTTCCCATCGCAGCAGTATGCTGCCATTTCACCTTAAAACTAAAACTTTAAGACAGAATCAGCACGATCGGTGATTGTTGTAAAATGCAGTCTCTACTGTTGCTAAATTGCGGGACGCGTTTAATAATAAAAAGAGCTATTAAAAGCACAAAAATCTGCGCAAGAGATGCTGTTCCAAATGCGGCGCGCGCTCCGAAACATACCGTAACGAGACAAGCAAATTACACATTGGGCTTCATGTGCGCGTCTAAACGATCAAATATACACAAAAATATGTCAAAATGACTGCCTTGGAGATTCACTTAAACAGTTTATGTCTAAAATGGACGTAGTTATGGAAATATTTGGGAGAAAATATGGTGCATCAGTAGACTATTAGATCTGCACTCATTCTTAAAGGGGAACCAGTCTAAAAAACATGCTGAGGATTGCGCCATTACTGAGAATTAAACAACAAAAGGCAAAAAGAAAATCAGCTCTTGAATGAATAACTTTAGCTTTAATAAGCATAAGTAAGATGAGGAGACTGAGAAAAAAAGAAAGAGTGATGGAGATGAGGAGAGAGAGCAGGTATTGACAAATAATACTGCAGGCTGACATTTGGTTATTTTTGCATACAGGGGCTCTCTCTAAATTCCTGTACTCCCTTTGCTGTATTGATTAATCCTAATGTATACAATAAATATGCCTACAGTTTAATGGAAAAGTGTTTTTCCTTATATTTCTTTCAGGGCCAGTAAAAATATAGAAGGGGCCACCAAAACTCTGATCTACTTGCCCCGGGGGCCAGTGGGGATTTTTTTTTATGTTGAGCCCTGTTCAGCCATTTAAATTTTCAGCTATAGATTTAAATTCCAGTGAAATGACTCCACACGACGCTCCTCTTTCTTTTCTTTCATGATGCCAACCGTATATATACCTATGATGCCTGTGAAACTGATGTGAAAGGAGGTGTATGAGAAATAGTACATAACTACACAATTATTAGCTTCAGTAGTAAATAAATAAAATCAGTTTTCAAAAAATAACTTGGTATCAATATTTTTTATTTCAGGATCGATCCGCCCACCTCTATTGGAAAGGGCAGATGTATCGAAATGTAATGATAACCTCAAAGTTTTCAGATCTCTGGACCTTTATAAGATCAAAATCAGACAAGTGACAGAAGACAGAAGGTTGTAAAAGATGAAACATGAAACTGTTTGTCGCATGATTCCCAGTTATATTCGTTGAGCACTTTTACATCCACATTTGTATGCTGATAACTTATTGAAATAACCTGTTGTCCGGGTTTACATGCAAACCCATTTATTAATAAATCAGTTTATTTCCCGGTAGTGACAGCAAAATATAATAATTTGCGTATCTGATTCGAAGTATTTAATTCGTCATGTCTTTTGCGATAAAGCATTAAAAACTGAAGAGTATTGCAACATGCCAGCGGGAAATATACGGCTCATAATATATTATCCTCTCATTACAGATGCAGCATTTTGACTGAACCAATTCTTCTGCTGCAAAAGATGAGAGCACTTTTATACTTTTTTTGGTGAAGAAAGAGTCTGAGTTTGCGATATATATTTCCCCCTCCCTTACTGCAAAACGCTCGCTCTGTCTGGATGTGCTTAAATCCACATTAAAGGAATAGTTGACTTAAAAATAAAATTTCTGTCATCATTTTTCTCACCCACAAGTTGTTTTAAACCTGTAAATCTGTAAAAGATATTTTGAAGAATCGCAGTAACCAAACAGTTGTGAAAGAAAGAAGAAATTCATACAGGTTTGAAACAACTTGAGGGTGAGTAAATGATGACAGAATTTAAGGTTAAAGGGGCAAAAATCTAAAAGAGTCGATCAGTTTATGCTTATGACCTTTCTCCGATAAAGGAAAACGGGTTAATGCGTTTACACTAGTGGTTCTCAACGGGGGCGGTACCGCCCCCCAGGGGGCGTTCAGAGAACAACGGGGGGCGTTAGACGCAAGAGTCTTGAAAGGGGGGCGTTCAGGTGTTAATGGGGGGCGTTCACGAGTAACGGAAATTTGTGTTCATTTACTGTGATTCATTTTAAGGATTTAGTAATTTATTTGTAATAAACACTTTAAGTGGGCTATTAAAAAAGTGTTAGGACCATATATGTTAAATTATGTTGTAAAACATATGCGTAGATTGTGATGTCATATTGTGTGTGCGCGCACGTCTATGGTGCGCGTGAAAGAAAACGTCAGCAGCGCTCAAATAAAAAAAAGAAAATCATTCGTCCGCGGCCGTTCTAGCCTACTCCTGACCGCAAGTCCACCGTCAGTATACTAGCAGGTTTTTTGTGTTCATTTCTATTGCATTACGATTGAAAGCAGTATCAATAATGTCAAAAATATAATGTGCAGTCAAGTTCGGGTGTGAATGCTGTTTAAATGAGTGTTCTCACCGACACGCTTGTTGTGATTCTTCTTCCAGTTTAATGTACATGTAGCCTAAGCTATGTATCGTTACTTTTGCAACGACTATATTATTTTTCCAGTTATAGACCAGCGCTCTGACTAGAATCCAGCGCTGGCTAGAATCTGCATTCACGCGCTCAAACATGTGTTTCGCGCTGACAACAATCCAGCGCTGGCTAGAGTCACGCAGCGGAGGAATGGAAAGTTGACATGCCATTAAAAAGTATTGACTTAAGTATTGAAACACTTCTATTTTTTCAAATATTTTCAATAAATCATGTTCCCATTTACTCCGGCGACGAATTTCAAAATTAAACTAAATTCTATTTATAAGGTAAAACTTTAAATTTTTTAGGCATTAACTAATTCCAATGCCTAATGCCAAAATGTTTTCTTTGTTCACCAAGTAATTTACTGGTCAGGCATTATTGTTAACTCAATTTGAAAATGACAATTTGATGGATAATTTTTATATTATATTAATATTTAAATATATTCTGCAATCACATTTTGGTAATGTAGGCTATTCATTCCGCCATCACATCTGAGAGCGAAACGCTGCTTGGGTAACGTTAGTTTCAAGATATAAAAACAATTAATAATACAATAATAATTGAATTGTTCGTGTGTTTATTCTTGTTAGAAGATTTTTCTTTTTACTGATTATGAAAACAAATTAATCACGACAAACCAAATTAATTGTAATTGTATTAATTATACCTGATACCAAGGTATTTTAGGCCTACAATTTTAACATAATTTTTCATGAAAAATCATGATTGTATATTTATTTTTAAGTAAGGTTAATGTAAGCAGCTTCTTGCAATACTCTCCTAAATGCTAATAAAACCTACGTGCAAACATTACCGCTAATGTAGACAAACACAACTAAAAGAGGTTTGAATTTTTCTTTGTTTAATTTGCACACTGAATATGGGTTGGAGCTTTTAATTTTGAACTCTCAAAGTGCACCAGATTGATGCATTTAACATTAAAATGCACACATTTTTCTTACGGGGGGCTTGCCCCCCGAACCCCCCTAGAAGGCCCGAGGTTCACCCACCACAGATTTACCAAAAATCCTGTGAGAAACACTGCTATTGCTATTCAATGCAGTTTATAGCTTGTTTTTTGGATTAATCGCTGTGGAGTATAGTTCGATTGTATTAATAAATGACAATTTTGTACTTATTTCATCTGTTACTCGTTCCTGCTCGCTCATTAGTTTGGGGGTGGGGGGCGGTCGGGGACCTGGATATTGGATAGGGGGCGCTGGCCCAAAAAAGGTTGAGAACCACTGGTTTACACGATCACATGCGTTGCTGGCTTATTAGGCATAATCGGGCTTAATGTAAACACTCATTATTTTGTGATATCTATCATTTTAACATAATTTACAAATAAAGTTTCCCTTGTAAAGCCTAGAAAAAAACTGCATCCCCTGCACTGTTTCGGCCTAATTTTTAACACAAGTTAAGCTTCTTTACATCTTTAATTTGCAAGGCTTTCGGTGTCATCGCTTCCAGTTAAGTAGTTCTTAACCTATTCCTTAAAGGTTGGTCTGGACCATTCGTAAACTCTCTCTTAGCGTTGTTTGAGCTCAAGATGCTAGTCGCCGCCACTGTGTAGCAGTCTTTAGAAATCAGCGCAGTGCAGTACAAGTCAAACTATGGTATGTTGACAATGTTGTGGCTCAATGAATTTATGTTATGGACATTTTAAGACTAATAATAAAATGTCCGCAATGGATTCAGGCTTATTTATGAAGTTGACTTTATTTGGTATCAGAACTAGCTTAGAACTAGGTGGTAATTAGCCAAGGCTATTTCGTAATGTCATTAAAGCATTTAAATTGGCTATCACTTTTGATAATTAAAATCTAGCAAACAATTTGCCTTTAAATGGCTAAGATCTGTAAATGGGTAAGCATGGTGGTGTCCAGTAAGCGACCAACTATGGCCACGATCCAACGTGTCCTTGTATTGAATCAAAGACGGCGCCGGCTGCGGAGCCGTTTAGTCCACGTAAATTTTTTTATTCGGCAAAACTTAAGCCCTTTTGACATTTTGCCTGACGTGGCTATATTAAAAAATTTTTTGCCTTCCAAGACAACTCATTATGGAGCTGCTGGACCTTCTCAGACCTGTGCTTGCCAGGCTAACGCGGCGGAATTTAGCTACAGGGAGCTTTATCGAGGTCGTGGGAGAGTGCTACGGCCTAAGCAAGACCTCGGTGTGGAGGTGCGTCCACACTGTCACCAACGCCCTTCTGCGCCATGCCGGGGATTACGTCCGGCTGCCAGCAACACGTCAGAAGGTCCAGGAGGTGCACCAGGGCTGTCATGCCATTGCTGGCATCCCCAGAGTCTTGGGCCTGGTGGATGGCACACTCATCCCTATCGCCAATCCATCAGTGATTGATCAGGCGTACATATCGCGAAAGAGATACGCGGCCATAAACGTGCCGGTTATAGTGGACCATAGGGGTGTGATCTCCGACCTGGTGGCAAGGTGGCCAGGCAGCACCCACGACAGTTTTGTCTGGGCCAATTCTGCTGTGGGTGAACAAGCAGAGAAAGAGGGGTTTGGTCAGAGCCTGTTCCTCGGGGATAGTGGATACCTTATGAGAACATACTTATTCACACCGCTGACCAACCCACAGACTCGGGCTGAAAGAGCCTACAATGTTGCACACGTTCGCACGCGCAACGTTGTCTAGTGTGCAATTGGCATCTGGAAGCTGCGGTTTCTGTGCCTGCACAAGACGGTTGGAGGACTGCGCATGAAGCCTCACAGCTCTTGCGCAGTTACGGTGGCAACGGACATACTCCATAACATGGCTGTGCGTGGAGGCGCACCTATTCCGGAGGGGGGGGGGAGGTGGAAGTGGATGAGGAGGAAGATGGAGAGGGAGAAGTTATAGGGGAAATGAAGCAGTCAGTCAAGTTTACATAATTTACAAGATGGATTACCACTATAATCAAAAATTATATAAGAAACATGACAAATGTTAACATATAAAAGAAAAAAAGAAACACCGTTATATCTTTCGCGGCAAGGGCGCCGCCATTGTGCAGTATTATAACTGGTGACGTCACGGGGTTGGTTGGCTTTAAAGGCTCTGTGCTGAGTTCAGTAAAATGCAGTGAAAGATGCTTGTAAGCTGGTCGATCCAGCGAACAACTAACGTCATTGTTAGCTAACAGCTGTAAGCATGAACTAGCTAATGATATCTTAGTGTTTAGCTAGTGAACTTTATTAGTACCAGACAAAAAAGACGACGTCTAACGTTAACAAACTGCACATGGAAACATATTGTTCGTGATGTCTGCAATCATATTCCTGTCTCTTGTCAACACCATGGTTGCAATACATGGTCAAGATCAGCGTCTTGACAGCACATGGATCGTGCTATCGTGGCGTAATAATCTGTTTAGTTGTAAAATGTATTACCCGAATGAAATGAAATCGAATGTATCGTCCTGTGGAATCATTCATTCACAGACAGCATACGAAGATGTTCAAATAATAAAGATCTTCATCCCTGGCAAACAATATGATAGATTTGCCGATTTGCTTTCACTAGACTGTAACAGGTCTACCGCCACTTCATCAAACGCTCTTGATGTTCTTAAATCTTCCTGTTACAACTCCGAGTCGAGTGTGAATTGAAAGCGCTTAAGTGATTCAGTGCGTGCAGAAAACTGAACAGATCATTCAAACTGATTCGCGAACCGATTTAGACAGATCTGCCAACTTGTTTGATGAAGTCTTTGAACAGAATCGACAAAAAAAGAGTGATTCATTTGTAAATTGAGCATCGCTCGTGCCCATAAAAAAAGATACAGCGCGCTTGGAATAAACTGCGCATGTTTGTATTAAAATAAAGTGCGCCGTTTGGATCCCTGTATATAACGAGATTTGGGCCATTTGGGCTGTATCTTTTTTTTATGGGCACGACTCACGAGCGATGCTCAATTTACAAATCACTTTTTTTTTTTTTTTTTTTTGATTCTGTTCAAAGACTTCATCAAACAAGTTGGCAGATCTGTCTAAATCGGTTCGCGAATCAGTTTGAATGATCTGTTCAGTTTTCTGCACGCACTGAATCACTTAAGCGCTTTCAATTCACACTCGACTCGGAGTTGTAACAGGAAGATTTAAGAACATCATCAAGAGCGTTTGATGAAGTGGCGGTAGACCTGTTACAGTCTAGTGAAAGCAAATCGGCAAATCTATCATATTGTTTGCCAGGGATGAAGATCTTTATTAGTTTAACATCTTCGTATGCTGTCTGTGAATGAATGATTCCACAGGACGATACATTCGATTTCATTTCATTCAGGTAATACATTTTACAACCAAACGTCACCAGTTATAATACTGCACAATGGCGGCGCCCTTGCAGCGAAAGATATAACGGTGTTTCTTTTTTTCTTTTATATGTTAACATTTGTCATGTTTCCTATATAATTTTTGATTATAGTGGTAATCCATCTTGTAAATTATGTAAACTTGACTGACTGCTTCATTTCCCCTTTAAGGTCCTCTATCCTCCACAGAGGGCTGCCCTGCACGCTGCCGGGGTTGAAACAAGGCAGCTTTTGATTGCAAATGTTTTTGGTTGATTTATATTTTCTTTTTGGATTAACTTGCTGAGCTATCATTAGCCATCATCCATGATTGAACTGACTTTTTTTTTAATTCGTATTATGATGGAATTTTTAGTTTTCTGAAAAATAAACGGGAGTTTCAAACCTTGCATCCATTAAATGTTCTTTGTGGGATTCTAATCCTTTAAACCTTTACCCTATCATGCCATTGTGTTCATTCCATAAGTGCTCTATGCAACGCCAATCATTGACATGCTTCTCTTAAGGTTGGCGAAGGAGCCTGCACGTTAGAATTTCTGAGTCAAAAGTTGACATATGCCCAAATTACCACGTCACATTGCTGATTCATCTTCATTCATTTATTGTGCATTGAATGCAGGTCACATGGTTGTCAGAGGATTCCCTTTCCGCTGCTTTGCCTCATGCATAGCCTTACGTGTCGTCAAACACACAGATAATGTACATTACAAACTAATATCTTTACGCAGCCTCTTCAAACGAGCCTTTATATCTGAATGTGCACTTAGATTGATACACCTTATTTATCCACAAGGAAATTAAGCAATCTCATTGATAGAGCAAGATTTTATGCGTAGGTTTCCAATGGCAATAGAGAATCTGTTGTTGACTCATTAAGGATGACAGAATGACATACAATCTTGTTGATGATCAAGTATTTTTAATGAAAATGCGCATACAAACACACACAGACACGGTCACTGGTGTGACTGTTGCTCAGCATCTATGAAACATACCAAAATCAGATTAGGAACTGTGAGGAAAGGAACATCAAAATCTATAAACCAAGAACAACTGGCTCACCTTCAGTTGGCAGCAAGATTGGTACCGAGATTGAGGGCCTGTTGAATTGCGCCTCTGCCAGTTCCAGCTTGGCTCTCTTCAGCTCCAGAGACTGGCCAGCGAGCTCATTTGCTTCGGTCAACTGGCGCTGAATGTCCTGCAACACGACCAACTTCTCCTTTTCAATGTTCACCAACTCTTCGCTACACGACATGGTGAGATTGTGGAGCGACGTTGTGATGTCGTGTAGCGAAGTGCTGGCGAAGACGTGTGTACGGGAGGTGGTGGCGTAGTGCACCCTTCCGGCTCGGTGCTGCCAGGTGAGGAGAGTGCTGCAGGTGGCTCGGTGTCTGGGAAGCATGGCACATTGGGGGGTGGCGATGACCTGGAACATGAGGCCTGTTCAGCTTCACCTCTTCTAACGTCTCCCATGATCGCCAGTGCCTTCTCCTCATGTGCTGTTAAGGGTTGCACCGAACTGGTCCCCGCACCTGTCCTCGCAGAACCTCTATGGACAGCAGAACCTCTCACCTTAACCTGGCTTGAAAAATCATGCCTTTTTTCCTGACGCCCTGCCAGAACTTTGGTGTGCCTGATCTGGAGGCAGCCATCTTCCTTGCTATGTCGCTCCATAGCTCTTTTTTGTTGCTGTTGCACAAGTTATTCCGAAAGCTGGAAAACAGTGTCACCTTGTGCAAGCTCACCTCGTCCAGCAAAACTTCAAGTTCCTCTGACGAGAAGCTTGGTGCCCTTTTTTTTTACGTTGCTTCCCCACCATATTCTGTATCTAACTCTCTCTCTCTCTGTTCATTGTAGATAGGTTGCTTTTTATTGAAAACATTAACCAATGGCAATCAATACCGCATTAAACAGAAGTAACTGCAGCTGCTTGCTAATCAATTCTGATTGTAAAGTACCTTACCATTAATATAAAAGTGTATTACATAATTTTTAGAAGTCTTTAAACCCATGTCAAGAAGCGGCACAACGGGATAAGTAGGGTGGATGATTAGCGAGGGATACCCGGTTCGTCTACCCGTCACAACATATCGTGTGAATATATTACTGACAATTTGATAATTTAATTAAGTCTATATTTTACTGATAACTAAAACTGTTCAAATAAATGTTACTGGAATAATTTGAGGAATGTTTCATTTGCATAGAATGTGTTGTCTTTCTTAACGCCGTAATGCACCTTCGCGCAAAGTGGAAAATCTATTACTGAGCAATCGATGCCAACTAATTAAGCACCTTCACTTGGGACAGCGCCTTTGTAACGTCGAACGTAAGAGGCAGCGTGTTAAGAAGCTTCCTAAGGGACACTTTGGGGAACACACTTAGGAACATAAACAACTTTGGTAAGATATATCTTTCGAGTCTTTTTAGACTCGCTCACTAAGATAACGCTCACTAAGAGTGAGCGTTATCGAGGAACCGGGCCCAGATGTGACATGTTGACTTCTGTTGTTTACATTTGACTTCATGTTGTTTACCCTTTTTTTTTTTTTACTATGTCCATTTTAGTCCTGGTGGAGGTGAAAGAGGAAAGTCAAGAACTGACTGAAGTGGAGTGGAAACATCAGCATCAGGAACCTCATTTCGTAAGTGGAGAAAATAAAGGTAACCTTAACGATCACATCAGAATTCACTCTGGAGAGAAGCCGTTCACATGCCACGAGTGTTCAAAGAGTTTCACATGTAAGAAACAGCTGAGTGATCACATGAGGGTTCACACCATAGCGAAGCTGTTCGTGTGCCGTTACTGTGATAAGAGTTTCAGTCACAACGGACACCTTAAGGATCACATTAGATGTCACACCGGAGAACGACCTTACCGATGTGACCAGTGTGGCAAGAGCTTCACTCAAAGAGGACACCTTACCGATCACGTCAGAATCCACACCGCAGAGAAGCCGTTCACATGCCTGCAGTGTGGGAAGAGTTTCATACAAAAAGGCCATTTGAAGAGTCACCTGAGAGTTCACACCGGAGAGAAGCCGTTCACCTGTCAGCAGTGTGGGAAGAGCTTCACAAACCAAGGAAACCTCATGAGTCACACCAAACTACACTCTGGAGAGAAGCTACACCACTGCTCTCAGTGCGGCAAGAGTTTCTCCGGGGCAGCGCTGCTCAAGAAACACCTGCTGTATCACTTCGGAGAAAGGCCCTTCAGCTGTGAGCAGTGCAGCCAGACTTTTTTCTTCGCATCGCAGCTAAAGAGACACCTGAAAGTTCACGGGAATGAGCGGCCCTACACCTGTTCTTTCTGTGACAAGAGCTTTGTGTGGTTCCACAATTTAAAAGACCACTACAAAACTCACACCGGTATGAAAGATCATGTGTGCTTTGAGTGTGGGAAGGCCTTTAGCAGAGCCAACTACTTGGAGCAACACCAAAACACTCATACTGGATTATCACCGTACAAGTGTTCGTACTGCGATAAGAGTTTTAAGGTTTCGGGATCCCTGAAAGCACATGAACGAATCCATACTGGAGAGAATCTGTTTCACTGCCTGACGTGTGGGAAGAGCTTCACTCATTCAGGACACATGAAAGACCACGAGAGGGTTCATACCGGAGAGAAACCCTACAAATGCCCGCAGTGTGGCAAGTGTTTCGCCACATCAAGTAATCTACAGATGCATAAAAAACAGCATTGTCCAAAGTTGTTACAGTGAGAAAAGTTCATCCTCAGGTCCAAACACTTCCATGTTTCGATGAAATTGTTTTTTTTAGGGCCCTGTGATTTCTGTGATGCGAAATACATGGAGAGAGTCTAGGAATCTAGTTATAAAAATGAAATTTATCATATAACATGGAATGTCTAAGAATATGGCAAATTTTGGTTGAATAAATCAGAAGTATTGCTGTACACTTCGCCAGTGTCTGTGAATATCGTATCACAAAAAGACTGCTATTGAAATCTGAAATCTGCATGTTCCGCGTGTCTGTGTGAAGGAGCGCATTCACAGTTTCTTGAAAAATATTTTTTAACATGTTAAATGGTTAAAGGAACACTCCGACTTTTTGGGACTTGGGCGGAGTGATAACCGCAGCACCTGAGACGCGCTCTCTGCTCCTCACCACGGCTCGTCTCAGGTGCTGCGGTTATCACTCCGCCCAAGTAGCAGTGCTTCGCCTTCAGAGAATATAGTTCCCAGTATTTATACGGTTAAAATATGTCTGTGTCTCATGTGACTTTGTTTTTTGTACACTCTGTGACTATACAAATCACAACATGTAAATAGGAAAATGTTTGCGTTATTTTGTCACTTATTTGGATTAGTATGCTAGCTGCAACCATTTACATCCAGTCTTTGTGCTAAGCTAGGCTAGCGGTGGGTGCGTCAAACAGACTTATAGCACGCACGGAGATTAAAAAGGTATGTATGGACTTATCTAACTCTGGGGGATAAGGTGAATAGGCTAAAGTCCCAAAAAGTCGGAGTGTTCCTTTAAAGCTGCAGCATAATGAATCCATTTTCCAAACTGTGTTTTTGTCTTATCCTGAATCACTACGGTACCCCTATAGTAAGTGTTTATATTGGGACTATTTTAGACTGGTCCAGTACCCGCGTGGTCATAGACTTAGGCCCCGTCCACACTACTGCGTTTTCGTTTAAAAACGGAGACCTTTTGCTATGTTTGCACCTCCCGTCCACACTAAAACGGCAAAAACGGAGACCCAAAACAGAGAAGTTTAAACGCTGCCGATCCGTTTTTCGTTTTGAATCTCCGGAGGGCGTTTTAGTGTAGACGGGTCAAACCGGAGGACTTTAGAAACGATGACGTAGTAGAGGCTCACGCTCGGCTCTATGATTGGGTGTCATCAGTCATGGCGTATATCTTTGCTAGCAGCTGTTGTACAAGTAAATTCTGCATTTTACAACGCTATAACTGCCTACATGCGCCGGAGTCAAGCTATTATTCGAGCGATCTGTGACAATTCCCGTGTGCAGCGGCGGGGTTGACCGTACATGGAGCGTCGGTTTGGGGTTAACCCAGAGCATGGTGGGATAAATTGATCAATGAAGTTGTGTTTACACCGGCACGCGCATGCCCAGTGTTGGTGAATGGTCACGTGATCCGCATTTTCATTCGTTTTAATGTGGACGGAGATCAATTCTAATACGCAGCTGAAACGCTGGTGTGGACAGTGATCGTATTCGTTTTAATTATCCGTTTCTAATCTAAAACGCAGTAGTGTGGATGGGGCCTTAAACAGAGAGAAGTCGATCCGGCTACAATGTTTTTCCACAAAACGCATGCAGTTCTGTTTATTAACCACTAGAGCGCCAAAAGTTACGGACTGCAGCTTTAAAGTCTTATGAATTTAATTTGATTAGACATGTTTTTGATTATTAAAATGTATTAACCATTAATCATGAATTGATTTTAAAATTATAAGAGTTTTACAACTTCAGTTAGTAAGAAAGATGAAATCATTGCGCTCTACTGAATCAGGTTGCGTCGATCCATGTAAATTGCAGTAATTTCAAGAAAAAATGGAAAGATCAGCACTCCACTTTTTTTTCTTGACAATAACTTCAGTTCAACTATTGAAATGGAATCCAGAACAATTAAAATAGAGAAACATTTTTAATTTGTGAACAAATTCCAGCTGATTTTATAGGGTCCTATTAATGTAGAAATGTTAGTAAATTATTCAGGTTTTATAAATTTAATTAATTAGAAATGTTTCTTAATTATTAATTTGATTGAACCATTAAAGCAGAATCCAGATAAACAAAAAGCAGAAAATCAATTCTGGAAAACATAAAACTGAATTCTGGAAAAAGCTAAATGGTTTTCATAGGGCCCTGAAAAAAGTTTTTGTGAACCTTTTAATAAATTAAGTTTTATGACTTCAATTAACATGATTACTAAAATTTAACAACCATTAAAACGGAATCCAGACAAATTACAGCGAAAAAAAAAATAGGTTTGATTCAATATTGTCTATTGTACTTTTTTTATTTTATTAAATTGGTATAAAGTTTTATGTATTCAATTGATTAGACATGCTTTTTGATTATTAATTTAACCATTAAAGCGGAATCCATATATTAACTAATTTTGGAAAAAAATATTATTTTGAAGAGAACTAAAATGATTTCATAGGACCCTAAAAATTTGTTTTTTTGTTAACCTTTTAATAGATTGAATTATGGGATCATTTTCATTTTTGGGTAACTACACTCAACCTCAAGCCATCCTAGGTGTAAATGATTCTCCTATATTATATATATATAAATATTATCCTGGCTCTTCCAAGCTTTATAATGGGAGTGAATAGTAACTGATATTTTGAAGCCCAAAAAAGCGCATCCATCCATCCCTAAAAGTAATCCTGAAATTGTGAAAAAAAATAATTGAATTTGCGGAAAATTTACTGATTTTACAGGGCTCTAGTTTTTTGTTTGTCTTTCAGTAATTTTTTTTTTTTTTTATGATTTCTGATGAAGTGTTCTATACTCTTATCCGGGTCCATTGTTCTCAATTTCATGTTTTTCTGATAAAAATAGGGAACATGTTTCACTGTGACAAGTTTTGCACACCACTGCTACTATTTGAAGCGTTCTCCTCATAACCACTGCTGTGTGTGAAACAGGCTTCAATGATGAAACAAGTTCATGGACTTCAGGACTCGGCCCGTTTCATCCTTGTGTTTGTCTTTTCGTTTATGAACCTTGGTTTTTTTTTGTTTTGTTTTTTTTACTGAATTCTGATTTAGTCTTTGACTGCCTCTTTAATAAACTGATGCATATGATTTCCTATGAATGTCCTCTGGGGTTGCTGTGTGAATCCGGAGTGTCCGTCCTGCTGCAGCGGATTTGAGTTCAGCTAGTTAGTCAAGCTAGTAAATCTGTATGGCTATAACATAAAGGTGAGAAAAAACTATTACAAATACATTTTGAAAAATACTTTATTTAAAAAAAAAACCCTGCTATAAATGAGTTTATAATTGGCCAGTTAATAATATAATGTTCAAAATTTGTGTAAAATACTTAATGAATATTTAAGTTATTTAAATTGATTTGTCATACTTTTAAATGTAATATTTCTGTGGTACTGGAACAGTAATGCAGCAGCAAAATCTAAACATTTTGAAGAAGTAATTAATAGAAATAAAAATCAACACAAAGTGCAAAAATTTGAAGAATCACCATGATGAAGACGTAGTCATTTATTTTAATAATAAACAAAGTTAAAGGTTGGAAGATAAGGGTGTAGATATATTCTCTCATTACATTGATCAATCAGAATCCTGTTGGCAAGGTATTTGAAAAACGAATTGATGGATCTTTAATTTTTTTTAAACAAGAACTGCACTTACATTACTGAACGGATAATATTACTCTACTATTTAACCACAACCGTTGTGTCATGTTTTCCCTCATGCTAGACAACAAAGGCCCCTATATATATTTAGTCTTATTATGCCACAGTCTGAAATGACAGTATATGGTGTTTTGACTTTATACAATTTACTTTAAGCAAATGTAGATGTACAGTATTTGTAGGTTCATGTGGGAGTGAAGGGAAATAAGAAGTCAGTTACAATGCAGGCTAAAGAAAAGTTGGACTAGATATTCAAATATCACATTGCAGATCTGAAATGATAAATAAAACGACATTAAGGGCATTTCTTCTTGAAGAAAATATCTCAAGACTAAGTTTGGGGCATACAGGAAACTTGCTCACTGCATTAAGACTGTAAGAAGCTCATCTGACAACTTACAGAAACTTATTACAGAAAATAAAGGTGCCACAGTATCTTCAGTTACTAGTATATAATTTATATATAATTTAAATGGGGGATGACATTATGCATGTGATCAACTTTTTGATAAAGGCAATTAAAATAAGAAATCAAGCATTCAAAACATTAAAGAAAAGTCTTAAAATGGAAAATGTACTAAAATACCAGAGATTAAAAGCAAGTTGTAGGAGAACAATTAAACCAGCGAAAAGAGAATACTGGAGGAAATATTGCACAACTATTGGATAAGAGACTAGTTAAGTGAAGTATGGAATATGTTAAAGAAAATGGGTGGTAAGGGAAAATATACACACATTCCAGTGATGGTACAAAATGGTTTGAATATATAAAAAACATGGATAAAGGTAATTTAATTGGTAAGACATTTTCTGAAGTATACACTTTGAATATGGATGGGGAATATTATAATAAAAGACAAGACATTTTAGAATACACCAAAGAAATCAATGGAAAACACAGTAGATGTGGAGTTTGACATAAATGAACTAAGGCAATTCATGAATGTAAAAATACAGCACCGGGAGAAGACCAAATTTGTTATATCATGTTCAAACATATTTCAATAGAAACACGTGAAAACATACTTAAAACTATTTAATAGAATATGGAAAGAAGGAAAGATACCAATAAACTGGAAAAGTGCACTTGTAATTCCAATAATAAAGCCTGGGAAAGATCCAACAAACACTAAACGTTAAAGACCAATAGCTCTAACATCCAATTTAGGAAAACTGATGGAAAAAATGATATAGTCTATAGACTATCATTTTATCTTGAACATAATAACATGATTAGTCAATATCAGTGTGGTTTTAGAAAGGGAAGATCAACAATCGACGCATTAACAACATTTAGTAATGATATAGAAAAGGCATTTGTCCTAATAGAGAATATGATAACAGTACACTTCAACATTGAAAAAGCTTTTGATACAGTGTGGAAAGAATAATTATTAATCAAGTTACAAAAAATGGGGATACAAGGAAGGATGTTTAACTGGATACAGCAGTTTTTTACTAATGGCGCTTTTCCACTGCATAGTACGGTTCAGTTCGGTACGGCACGCTTTGGCGCTTTTCCACTGCATAGTATGGTACGGTTCGGTTCGGTACGGCTCACTTGTGGTGCTTTTCCACTGCATGGTACTGTACGGTACGGCTCGCTTCGGCTCGCTTTAAATGGTACCTGGTCTGTTGAGGTTCCAAGCGTACCGTACCGGTACTAAAATGTGACGTAAAAACACTGCAGATCACTGATTGGTCAGACAGAATCGTCACTACCAGCGTCATTGGATTTGCGACACGAGACACTAAACCCGCTAGATTTAAATAACCAGTAGACAACAGCCAACGCGGTAGCATCTGTTTTTTAAACTTTAAAAATAAATGGCTGAATCGTGGTCAGTGGACGAGGTGCAGACGTTCTCTCGCTGGTTGCCGAGGAGCGGATCCAGCGAGAGCTGGATGGGGCAAAACGGAATGAAAAAGTGTTCCAAGAAGTAGCTCAGCTCTTAGCCGCACACGGCTATCACCGGACCTACAAACAGTGTAGGGACAAAATAACGATCAGTCCCACCCACTTTGAAGGGGTACTAACTGCGGTGGAAAAGCAACCGAGCTAAAGCGAACCGAACCGTGCCGAGTCGAGTCGTACCACGCAGTGGAAAAGCGAAGCGAGCCGAACCGTTCCGCGCCGAGTCGAACCGTACCGAGCCGAACCGAGCCGTACCAGCAGTGGAAAAGCGCCATAAGAGATCATTTAAAGTTAAGGTGGGAAATGAAGTGTCAGAATCATACAAAATAGAGTGTGGAGTACTACAGGGAAGCGTAATTAGTCCAATACTTTTTAACGGATATTTCTAATGGAATAGAATTAGGAATTGGAGCTGCTTTATACGCAAGATGATGGTACATTATGGAAAAGGGGAAGAAATATAAAATATATAACAGAAGTCCTTCAAAAAGCAATAACAGAGGTGAAAAGATGTCCATAACACGGGGTTTTAAGTTATCTGTTAGTAAATCAAACTGTATGGTTTTCTCAAGAAAAAATATTCCTGAAAACATCAAACTATTTTTGTATGGGAATCCATTAGAAAGAGTGTCAGCATTTAAGTATTTAGGATTATGGTTTAATAGCATGGAGAACACATATAAATATGAAATAAAACAAAAAAGTTTTAAATTTGATGAGGGCTACATCAGGATGTGGATGGGGTGCAGATAAAACAACAATGATTCATATATATATAGAGGTATGCTAAGACCCATTTGAGAATATGGTTGTACAATATACAGAGCAGCAGCTAAATCAAACCTGAACAAATTGGATATAATTACGGGCTAAAGCTTTAAGAGTATGTAAAAGAGCACTTCGTCATATAGGCAGTGGGCCAAGTCCGTCTATCTCGTTTAGTTTTTGATTTGATAGGTACCCAGCAGCTGTCTGGCTCATTTTTTAAATTTGGCTGTATGAATAATTCACAAAAAGATTACAGATTGTTTCCAACGCCAATTGTTGCACAATAAAGTATAAAAATAGATTTAATTTCGCTAGCTGACCACAAACGTTGGACGGAGTGGGATCCAATCAAAGCTTGTGTTGTTACCTTGTTGAATTGATTTGGCCAATCGCGTTATTCGTTGAACCGGCCTCATTCTGAAGCCATGTGTCTACAACCCAACCTGGAGAGACCGGTTGTTTTACAATGATTATACATATCTTAATGCTTTTCATATAAGTTGTATTTAAGACTGCAAGCTATACTTAGCCGTGAATATATGTGTTGTCGTTGATGAGAACAGTAGCCATGAAAGAATGTTGGTAGTGGAGTAGTAAAGCTAGGTCTAACGTTACGTTGCTTAGGCTAATCCAAAATAATCATACGGTGCATGCACAATGACCTAAGCAAAGAGTATCAAAATATGGTCTAAATAAGGGAGAATCACTGGGGAAACGGTAGGGTTGACATGTGCAGGTTGGTTACAGCAAGCTACCTAGGCTACAAGTAAGCTAGACTAATTATCAGCTAAAAATAGTGCAAACCAAAACAAATAAATGATTTCAAATCAACTTTATAGTGGTAGTCATGGAGTTATTTAAGCCAATTATGGTAGATTATGAACATTATAACCTCTGTTTCAGTCTGCTCCCAACCCTATGCCTTTATAGATGCCTGTCATGGCCACAGAGGCTGTCCTAGCACATGGGTTGTTTACGTGACATGGCATTTTCACTGTCACACAAATTAAAAATAAATATAATTAGTTTTGTCATCATTTAAAATGCAGTAAATGGTTAAACATTTATTTGTCTTACATGGACCTGTTGTTAAACTGCTGTGTTATTAGTTTTTTTTATATTTTTGAGACAAATCTCAAAATTGTCCTTTACTGTAAAAAATTCCTGTAAAATAACAGTAAAGAGCTGGCAGCAGGGACGGAGATCCCCCACAGCGGTAGTGACTTTACGGTAGTAGTCTGTAAACCAGAAAAACTGTATATTTCTGTATTTCTATAATTTACAGTAAAGAGCTGGCAGCAAAGACGCCAGCACTATACCGTAATTTTACGGTATCCATACTGTAAAATGACTTTACAGTAGTAGTCTGTAAACCAGAAATACAGTATATTTCTGTAGTCACACTGTTAAATGATTTCACAGTCTAAAACATTACACTATCAGAACTTGCATTTAAAAAAAAATATTATTAGCAACGTTTCGGTCTCACAACCTTCATCAGGCATACACAAATCTTCAAACTCATCACATTTAAAACCAAGCACATGACCACTAAACAAGGCTACACCTGTAACCACTTCGACTAATTGTGGGCACATAATTACCACCACATCACCACATTATCAACGTCATTGTATACAATTACAACAATCATTGAAAACAACAATAAATAAAAGAAAAGAAAAGGAAGACAGAAAAAGTAATACAATTTATAACATCACATTAATCAATGCTTCGTCATTCATTCCTCTAGTGGATAAAGTCTGGAGAGTGAAAATCCAAAAGAGTTCACGTCTCTGCAGGAGTAATTCAACATCGCCACCTCTAGGTGACATACTCACTTTTTCAATCCCACAAAACCATAAAGAGGAAACATCATGATTAAAGGTTAAAAAATTTGCCGCAACTGGATAATTTGTATCTTTTCTTCTGTTCACTAATTCTTGCTTCAATTGACGTGACGTTTTTTTCCCACATATCCTAAACCACAAGGACAACGAATCAAATAAACAACATGAGTCTTTTGGATTTTCACTCTCCAGACTTTATCCCCTAGAGGAATGAATGACGAATGTTTAATGTGATGTTATAAATTGTATTGCTTTTTCTGTCTTCCTTTTCTTTTCTTTTATTTATTGTTGTTTTCAATGATTGTTGTAATTGTATACAATGACGTTGATAATGTGGGGGTTTTATTAGTCGAAGTGGTTACAGGTGTAGCCTTGTTTAGTGGTCATGTGCTTGGTTTTAAATGTGATGAGTTTGAAGATTTGTGTATGCCTGATGAAGGTCGTGAGACCGAAACGTTGCTAATAAAGAGTTTTTAAATGCAAGTTCTGATAGTGTGCGGGAGTTCCTCGTTTGCAGATTGTCGACCGATCTTTTTTTAGTCGTTTTTTCCTACGCACCTATTATCTGCAGGTGTGCGATGGTTTTTTGTTAATTGACAGTCTAATACAGTAAAAAATAAATGCTTCATAGTTCTGTGATTATTTGGAAATGACAATAATATTGTTTAGGTTGTTACTTTAAAGCTGCAGTAGGGAGTTTTGAGAAAACTTTGACTTAGCCTGAAAATTTGAACAAGCACAACTTACAGGTCCCACCCCCTTGCTCTCTGCTGCACTACAGCCCTCCCTCCACAGCTCCTCCCCCACAGCTCCTCCTCCACAGCTCCTCCCTCCACAGCTCCTCCCCCACAGCTCCTCACTCCACAGCTCCTCCCTCCCAGCGGAGCCTGCCGTGAACGCGCTAGTAAGCAGGGCCACCGATGGGCCAACAGTTATGCCACATTCACTAGTAGGGACGAAACATCAACAATATGCTTTACATTGACTAAGGCCTGCCCATACTTTGACTACAAACTTGGTCCTCAAATCATTACGTATTTTGCAATACATGTTAGAGACCTTAACTTTATAATGTTGCACCCTTTCTATAAGTTATAAATAGCTAGTAAGATAATACAACGGTAACTAACATAACAGTATGCAAGTAAATATTCTAGCGATATGTAGGCCTAATGCTAGATAAGGTTTGCTAGTACATTTGTAACGGGGTTCAGTTGTTATAGGAAGGAGGCGGGAATCGGCGAACGTTCAACAAGTTTAATAATAAATAAACAAATACAAAATGAAAGTATAAGCCAGCAGCCCCTCACGGACAACACACAAAACAGAACATAAAATCACAACGTAAAATCAGGCCTGTTCCTCTCTCAATCTTCACTGTCGTCGCTCTTCCTTTATGCTTCCGCTCCTTCATTATCCGTTCATTATCACTCACGCCACCGGCCTCGCGCCGCTCTCACGTCCCTCGGCCTCGTCCTGCTCGCCACAACATTATTTCAGCAACATGACAAACCAGTGAATTAGCAGGTACAAACCAGTGAATTAGCAGGTTTCAATTGTTGCTTTGCACAGTGCGTGACATTTTATCTACATGTTACGCGGCTAAAGTTTTGACACCGAGTCAATGGGCTCTGTCTAATTTCTCCGCCGTTAGCACAGCTGCGGCACACCGGCAATCTTGAGTTTGAACGATGGTACGCGCTGTGCAAGAGAGGGGTGTGATCAGCGCGTACACAAGCGTGATTGACACTGCTAAGACATTCCTCCTGGCTCTGATTGGTTGTTTCTGACCAGGAGCGGTGTATTTCTGCAAATGGAAATAGGACCACTGGGAGGAGCCAGAGGAGCTTGATAATGGTGGCGAGACGGCCACCATTCAACCCGAAAGAAGTCATATAACCATTTCAATAACTCCGAAGCTGTTCAGTTAAGCTAAAAAAAAATGCATAGTGTCCCTTTAACAAATATGTAAAAAAAAAAATTCTTTACAAAAGTTACCTACAGCAGCTTTAACTTCTCACAGTTTACTGTAGACAGACACAGTAGATAATACAATAACTAAATTTAGCAGTTTCCGAAAATATCATTAAAATAAGCAATAAAAACGTCAAAATCAAATACCTTTATTTCAAAGAGCAATGTCAACATGAATACAAAAAAAGAAAAAGAAAATAAACCTCTTGTTTTTTTCTCTTAAAATAGTCCTGTGAGTTAGATTAAAATTTCCTCATAAGTCAACTTAAAAGATTTACATATGTAATCTGCAATGTATTCTCTGCTGTCTGTAAAAATATAATTTCATAATAACATTTTGAACATATGCAGAATTGGCAACATTTGGAAAACAAACTTAAGAACATTTTGAAAATGTGCATTAAGGCCATTTTGAAACTATTATAGTACAGAAGAACATTTTGACAATATGCATCAATAAAAATATTTAGGGATGAAACTGTAAGGTAGGCACCTGTGCCACTGCGAGCTAGACTTGCAGGTTACCTCTTAAAATGGTCCTGTGAGGTAGGCTTGTGTATTTACGTCTTAGTTCTTGTGGATCAGGGAGAGATGATCATCACTTTGGTAGCCGCTGTTCCTCTCTGCAGCATTATTCCAGTGTTGCCACTGTCAAACAACAACAAATAATCATAATTCAATCAGGAATGTACAGTACCAAGCTAATGGTTATAAAGTTAATAATACCAGTTCTCTTGTGGCTTAATGTGGCAATGCCAGACTGTCAAAACAAAGAGATTAAAGAGCTCACCGATCTATATGAAATTCCATTCAAAGTCAAGGAGATTCTTCAGTAGCATGGCGACGTGTGTATTGACTGCAGAAGACTTCTTCTGGATGATCACACCTTTCTTCTTGGAGACAACCTTGCCCCCTTTGGTCTTTGTCCCTCTCTCTGGATTTCTACCAATGAAGTGCCTGAAATCAAAATAGTCTAAGATCAGAGTGGGGTTGCAACAACATACTGTTTTGTGTTCATTCAATTAAATGCAATGAATTGGTTTTTTTGTCTTTCTTCATTGCACGAATAGAGTGGACTTGAATGACATATAGAAGTGACATCAAATGGAATTATAATAAAGCCTTTGTGTGTGTGTGTGTGTGTGTGTGTTGTGGCTTGAAATGTACAGTACTAATACCATTTTATGCAAAAAAAATACAAACACATGAATTTAATTGTATATATCCATATAAAGATGACAAGGAATGAAGGGGTTTTACCTCTGAATGAATTCCAGAGTGCAGGCTGCCTCATCTTGATACTGAAGGTTGAATATGTAGTAGATTGCAAACACAGCAGCACGTCCCTTTGCAAATGTTGGTGTGATGCCCTCAGAGATTACACGGCCCTCAAAGGTGATCATCCAACCTTTAATTTTGATTTGCCCTGTTGCACCTTAAACTTCAAGTCATAGCAAAATGGGAATGCATGTTACCTTGAGTAAACTCAAGATGAATGGCCGATATATATAATGTGTCTATCAATGAATCTAAATGAAATGTATACCAGGCAGTATCAGTCGAGGACTTGCAGGAAGACAGAGTTGTCTCAACGTCAGCTGCAGTGGCAGACAGCTGTGGGGAACAAATACATTATGCTTACCATAATACGATTTTTAAGAAGAAAAATTATAAAAAGGTCAATAATTAGTAAACACTAGGTGAGAGTAACCTAGAGGCGAATGAGGTAAGCTTCTGAAGTACCTAGAGTCAAACTGCTAAATAGATTTGGCATTCAAAATTTAAAGGGTAACAATTTTATTTTAACACGTCTTGGGGAGTTCTGCTGCAAATGTCTAAAAAGTAGTATAAACCCTTTTGTGGCTTCAAAGGAAACTGCACATAATCTGATAAATTGCCTCCGGTGATGTCACTCAGTGGTCAAATTGTATTGTGGATAATGTATGCACCAGGTTTTGAAAAGGAAGAAGAATATGTGGCATAAAATAGGTAATATTTCTGTTTCTGCTGTATTGGTTTGATAATTTGCTTTTAAACGTGCAACAGTGTCATAGTAGGCCAAAGAAGACAAGTGAAATACTTTTTAAAACCTTGCACCTGCTTTACCCATAATGCAATTTAGCAACTGTGTGACAACATGGAGGTAATTTATTAGCTTACATGCAGCTTCCTCTGAGCCACAAAACAATTTACACTACTTTTTTCACATATGTAGTAGTACTCCCCAAAACTAGTACACACCTTAGGTGTCTGGACACTTAAGACTGGTGGAGTCACCCTTTAAAACACAGGGTTAGAAATAAAAAATAAAACTTACATCTGTAAGAAGGATCAGCCCGGTTAGGTCCTCTCCAAAGTGTGCCATGAGCAGCTGAACAACACCATCTCATTATCTTCACCATTAGAGAGGATATCCTTGACATCTTTGTTGGTAGGTTTTCCCCTGAAGTATTCTGTGATGGCTCTTCCACATTCCTCCATACTGAGTTCCAAGCTACAAAGCACTTTGATGTCTGTGAGCAACTCAAAATGTGCATATATATATATATATATATTACAGCTCTGGCTGAAATCGTGTACATCCATATGTGTCAGATGGACCCCTCTTGCCTGTAGAGGATCGGTGGCATGAGAAGCTTCCGTCACGGTTCACATTCTCAATGCGTTTTTTCACTTCATTATAGTTGTAATGATTTTATGAATTACTTCAATGAGAAAATAGAAAGCATCCGAAATACAATTGTAAATGTACAATCCTCTATGGTGTCTTGTGATTCAGCCTCAATTATCGTCCCTCAAGAACAACTACACCGCTTTACAACTGTAGGACAGGAAGAGCTAAATAAACTTATCATTGCATCTAAACCAACAACATGTTCATTAGATCCAATACCCACTAAACTACTGAAAGAAGTGTTACCTGTAGTGGAAGAGCCTCTTCTCAATATTATTAACTCGTCTTTATTCTTAGGTCATGTTCCAAAAATATTCAAGCTGGCAGTAATAAAACCTCTTATTAAAGTCCCTGTAAAGTCAAAATTAAGTATGTGTTTTGAGTTTGTCACACCACAGAAAAATGTGTTATTAGTCACCCAGCCAAATTTGAATGATAAAAAAAGCCAGCAAGTACATAAAATAAGCTATCAAAATCTTGAAAAAATGAGCAGTAATCTCTGCTCTCAAACGCTGGGGGCGTGTCCACTGGCTGCGCTGAAACCACGCCCACTCGCGGGAAAGCTGCCGTCGTCGACTCGCCACACTCAACTCTACAGCCGGAATGGATGCTCGCACGGTGGGCACGCACTGCCGAATGGCACCAGTTGTCGGCGCGACGGGAGGATGAAGGCTGAGGCGGGAGTCGGTTCGGCCCCATTCACCAGTAACAGCGGATTATCAGTGAATCCCAGACAGTTATCTCCGACGAAAGTTTATAAAACTATCCAGTGTAAAATGATCACTTACAGAGGCGGGTTTTGGCGGTGATCCTCAGCTCTCCATCAAGGTGGCTCTTCACAAAATTAATCCACTTCTTCTTGATGTAATCGTTTTTAGGAAATTTAAATAAGGACACCGATCTATTTTGTACGTGATCCGGTGATCGCATCCAGGTAGTAGGCCTACGCATTTCCGTGACGAAGGCATAGCTAGTAGCTAGCAATCTGTAGGCTGTGTTACTAATAATAGTACTGACAGTAACTCGCGATTGAGCGGCAAACTGATGTGAATGTGCTCTATAATATTGTTAGGAGCGGCCAGCCTCAGTGGCCTCAGAGCGTCATCAAGTAGGGGCGTGTCCAGGAGCTCAAGGGCTCCAGTGCGTCATCGAGCCCTGTTTTAGCCCCGCCCAGAAAATCCGGAAAATAGCAATGGTGAAAAACTGTTTAACGGTCTAACTCCACAATTCAGTACTTCACAGTTCACAGTCTTTGTAATATGTTTAAGCAATACATTTCTAACATTTATAATGTGTTTAGAATTTTTTTTTGAAATTGCCTTTACAGGGACTTTAAGAAACCGCAATTAGATCAAAATAACTTAGCAAATTACAGACCAATTTCAAATCTTCCATTTATGTCTAAAATACTAGAAAAAATTGTGTCCGCTCAATTGTGCTCTTTCTTGCAAGAAAATGAGATATATGAAAAATTTCAGTCAGGATTCAGACCGCATCATAGCACAGAAACTGCGCTAGTTAAAATTACAAATTATTTACTTTTAGCTTCTGACCAAGGCTGTATCTCAATACTAGTTCTACTCGATCTTAGCGCTGCGTTCGACACTATAGATCATAAAATACTCTTGGATCGACTACAAAACTACACTGGTGTTCAGGGACAGGCATTAAGCTGGTTCAGATCGTACTTAACAGACCGTTACCATTTTGTCTGTTTAAATGGGGAAAAATCGAAGATAACGTCAGTAGACTATGGAGTGCCGCAAGGATCGGTGTTAGGCCCTCTGCTATTCTCAATATATATGCTGCCACTTGGTAATATTATAAGAAAACATGGAATTAATTTCCACTGCTATGCTGATGACACTCAATTATATATTTCATCACGACCAGATGAAAACACTAACTTATCTAAATTGACAGAATGTCTTAAAGATATAAAATGCTGGATGACGTGTAATTTCCTGCTATTAAATCCAGATAAAACGGAGGTATTACTTATTGGTCCAAAAAAACTACCCACAAAATCTCTTACAATACAACTTTAATTTAGAAGGATGTCCTGTTACCTTATCCACTACAGTAAAAGACCTGGGTGTTATACTAGACCGCAACTTGTCTTTCGAAAATCATATTTCATATGTTACAAGAACTGCCTTTTTCCACCTTAGAAACATTGCTAAATTACGTAACATGCTATCTGTTTCTGATGCAGAAAAGTTAGTTCATGCATTCATGACCTCGAGACTAGATTACTGTAATGCTTTATTAGCTGGTTGTCCTGCATCTTCAATAAACAAGCTACAGTTAGTGCAAAATGCAGCCGCTAGAGTTCTTACTAGGTCAAGAAAATATGATCATATAACACCGATTCTATCATCTCTGCACTGGTTACCTATTAAGTTCCGTATCAATTACAAAGTACTACTACTGACCTATAAAGCCCTAAATGGTTTAGCTCCTGTGTATTTAATGGACCTTCTATCGCCCTACAATCCATCGCGTTCTTTAAGATCCCTAAATTCGAGGCTTCTGGTCATTCCTAGTATATCTAAGTCCACTAAAGGAGGGAGGGCGTTCTCACATTTAGCTCCTAAACTCTGGAATAGCCTTCCTGATACTGTTCGTGGCTCAGACTCGCTCTCCCAGTTCAAAACTAGATTAAAGGCGCATCTCTTCAGCCAAGCATTCACATAATGCTTACCTTTTATACCACTGTTGAATCAGATCGAATGCATTAATATTATGAACAGCAGCTACGCTAATTATTTCCCATCTGCTTTTCTGCTGTTATCTCGGGACGCTAGTCCCGAGGTAAATAGCGTTCGTCAGCTCCAGTTTGTATCCAGCCTCTCACGGAGACTTCAGATGCCCCAACACCTGCGATGAGACGACTCGACGCCTGTGAAGAGACGACTCGACGCCTGCGAAGAGACGACTCAACGCCGGCGATATGTTATGCCCTAAATTAATACATGATGATTAACTAACTACACTCACCGGCCACTTTATTAGGTACACCTGTCCAACTGCTCGTTAACACTTAATTTCTAAGCAGCCAATCACATGGCGGCAACTCAGTGCATTTCGGCATGTAGACATGGTCAAGACAATCTCCTGCAGTTCAAACCGAGCATCAGTATGGGGAAGAAAGGTGATTTGAGTGACTTTGAACGTGGCATGATTGTTGGTGCCAGAAGGGCTGGTCTGAGTATTTCAGAAACTGCTAATCTACTGGGATTTTCACGCACAACCATCTCTAGGGTTTACAGAGAATGGTCCGAAAAAGAAAAAACATCCAGTGAGCGGCAGTTCTGTGGGCGGAAATGCCTTGTTGATGCCAGAGGTCAGAGGAGAATGGCCAGACTGGTTCGAGCTGATAGAAGGGCAACAGTGACTGAAATAACCACTCGTTACAACCGAGGTATGCAGCAAAGCATTTGTGAAGCCACAACACGCACAACCTTGAGGCGGATGGGCTACAACAGCAGAAGACTCCACCGGGTACCACTCATCTCCACTACAAATAGGAAAAAGAGGCTACAATTTGCAAGAGCTCACCAAAATTGAACAGTTGAAGACTGGAAAAATGTTGCCTGGTCTGATGAGTCTCGATTTCTGTTGAGACATTCAGATGTTAGAGTCAGAATTTGGCGTAAACAGAATGAGAACATGGAACCATCATGCCTTGTTACCACTGTGCAGGCTGGTGGTGGTGGTGTAATGGTGTGGGGGATGTTTTCCTGGCACACTTTAGGCCCCTTAGTGCCAATTGGGCATCGTTTAAATGCCACGGCCTACCTGAGCATTGTTTCTGACCATGTCCATCCCTTTATGGCCACCATGTACCCATCCTCTGATGGCTACTTCCACCATGTCACAAAGCTCTAATCATTTCAAATTGGTTTCTTGAACATGACAATGAGTTCACTGTACTAAAATGGCCTCCACAGTCACCAGATCTCAACCCAATAGAGCATCTTTGGGATGTGGTGGAACGGGAGATTCGCATCATGGATGTGCAGCCGACAAATCTGCGGCAACTGTGTGATGCCATCATGTCAATATGGACCAAACTCCCTGAGGAATGCTTCCAGCACCTTGTTGAATCTATGCCACGAAGAATTGAGGCAGTTCTGAAGGCAAAAGGGGGTCCAACCCGTTACTAGCATGGGGTACCTAATAAAGTGGCCGGTGAGTGTATATGCGTATATATTGCACATATAGGCAAAACTGAGGTGCATATATGTGCATATACAGGCCATATAGGTATCCTGTATTGCTTCTTTATATCCACATATAAGCCCTATATGTGCATACATGACTCCTATATAGCTCATGGCAGGATCTGGTAATTTTGTAGCTCATATCTCACTTTGGCAACAGTCATACATGATGCCTAGCTCATATTTTCTATTATCAAGGCAATAACTAAGAACTAACTAAAAAAAGAAATTATGCAAGAACTGTATGTGCGAACACGTGAAATTGGTATCACATGTAATTGGCATGTTATGGAATTTAACTATGGCAATTAAGTGAGAGGAGATGGAAAGCTATGTGAAAGCTACATTTACAAGGTCAATTCTTTCTTGTATGAAGATAGTGGAAAAGAAGGAAATAACAAAATGGTTTGTCATTTTTTTATTTTGTCAATCAAGCCCTTTTTCCAATTTTAAGTCACTTCCATATTTACATTACAGCTCACATCCACACATTCACCGTTCCACCAAATGCAATGCAAAATGCAATGTTTTCTGTATTGTCTTAATGCAGTTTCTAGATGAATATGGCTGAAAGGTCATTAAATGTAGCAAAAAAAAAAAAAAAAAAAATCATAGAACACACATTGAAGTAATCATCTTCATCATCATCATCCCATCTGAGCATTTCACTATGGATAATGAATTTGAAGACAAGCATGTATTTTGAGTCTGTAAAGTTTTTAAAAAAATCGAAAAGCCCAAAGATCTGTATCTCTGCTAAATGAATTTAATATATGTTTTAGATGCCCTTTATCTTTTTTTTTTTTTTTTTTTTTTTTAAATTATTGTTGTTTCAACTTATACTTATCAAATGTGAAAATCTGTAAAATAAATGTGTCAAGAACTTGATATCAAACTGTAAGTTTGAAAATTCAATTGAAAAAAAAAAAAAAAATCTCCACTCTGCTGCTACCATGGCTACAGCGCCGCGTAGTTGATGACGTCATCCGCCTGACGTTTGACAATTCGCGCCGAAAGATATCGGCTGGGAGTGAAAATGGCGATATCAGCGTTGGAGATCCGCTGTGTCCTACTTATCATCAATCGTAAGTATTCCTAATTGTAATATTTATTAGCAGGGTTTTTTCTGGAGATGGATATTGCGGTGGCAGAGAAGTATAAACTTAGAAATTGTATGGGCTGAAAGTTTAACACGTGTTTGGCAAAATAAATGCTATGTTGTTAACTGGTGAGGTAAGTTAGTGTGGGTGCTCATATAGCCGTTGATAAGATTCAAATTAGAATTATATTTATTTCTCTCTTTCTGGAGTAATTCGTAGAGGGTTAACAAAAGTAATGGCCTAGCCCTAGAGAACATAACGTTACAGTTCATGAGAATAAATGATGCTTCTCTGCCTTCAACGGCTCAAGAAGGCAATCGGCTCCAGAAAAAAACCCTGGGGAATTTGAATTTGGGAGAAATTGGAGAAAGACATTTTTTATAATTGCGTTCACAACCAGGTTTCCTCTGCAGAGCCTTATCAATGGGCTTTGGAGGGTTGTAGCTTGCGTTCACAGCTGCAGGAAATGTCTTTCGAAGAGTAAGTTAACGTTAACGTTAGGGCATTGAGTTGCTGGTTGCTATTTTGATTTAGTGACCGTAATTGTTTTTTCTTTATATAACCTCTTTCTAGAAATCCCTCAAATGAAAAGTGACCTCGCCATTATTGCTCAAAAGGTAAGTTCCTCTGATTTTCATTGCTTTTTAAAATTGTTTCTCAAGCAGAGCTGTAGAGACTTGTGATGTTGGGCTGATTGATAGTGTTTATTATTTGATGTATTTGCACTTTAATTTATTGAAGAGAATAACTAGGGCTGGGAAAAAAATCGATTTGAAATAAAAATCGAGTTGGTAGGTCAAATAGATTCACATTTTCAAAAAATCGATTTTTTAGATTTTTTTTCTCTCCCTCATCAGTATAGCATATACATTTTGCATTCGCCAAATCTTCCTTCAGAGTTTCCGTAGCACGCTCCCTACGGCGCAACCCTCTGCCACTCCCCCGACGGCAGCGTATTCATATACAAACAACAACATGGCAGAAAGAGAGCAGCTCCTTCCGAAGAAATGCTCATCGACGTCAGTAGTGTGGAGTTGGTATGGATTTACAGAATCTGATGAGGAACAGAAAATACCTCGATGCAAACTTTGTCTAAAGGCTGTTGTTGTTGCTGGTAGCAGTACGACAAATCTGTTTCAGCATTTAAAGCGGAAACATGCGGCTGAGTGGGAGAAGTGTCGCCGCCTTCGATCAGAAAACGACTCTAGTGGCGTTAGCGCTAGCACCCCGTTAGCAAAGCAAACAACTCTTCAACAAAGCTTTTCAAGCAGTGTACCGTATGAGAAGAGCGGGGCAAGGTGGAAAGCCATAACGGAGGCAATTACCCTCTACATAGCTACGGATATGCTGCCAGTTTACTCTGTTGAGAAGAGAGGGTTTAACAACTTGCTGAAAGTTTTGGACGCTCGATATACAGTACCCAGCCGCAAGTATTTCTCTGATGTTGCTCTTCCTCAGCTGTATAACAACACTCGGCAAAAGATAATAAGCGAGTTGAAGGGAATTTACTTTTACGCTGCCACTACTGACCTGTGGTCGAGCCGAACCATGCAGCCTTACATGTGTCTTACGGTTCATTATGTCAGCGAGAGCTGGGAGATGCGAAGCGTCTGTCTCCAAACGTCATATTTCCCTCAGGACCATACGGGCCAAACTATTGCACAAGAGTTAAAGGATGCTCTGAACTCCTGGGGCCTTTCAGAGGAGCGCCTTTCCTGTATGACGACCGACAGTGGCTCCAATGTAATCAGGGCTATGAAGGACAATAATTGGCCAAACCTCAAGTGCTTTGGACATCGACTGCACAATGCTGTCGGTAAGTTTGTGTGAAAATAAGTTTATATTTTTTCAACTCAACATTGTTATATGCATTTCCCCTGACTATTTTAAAAGGTAGTTTTTTGGTCAATACTACTAGTACTACACTGATTTATCTATTACCATTTAAGACTATATGGTATAAGTATGGTGTTACAATAAATATGGGAAAAATACATTTCTAAAATAAAGATAAAAATAATTTGTATTTTGTACCTTAGCTGTGTGGGTAGGGAATGTTTAAAAAATGTACACTTACTAAAACTAAATATTGTTTTTGTTTTTTTGTTCTTTTTTTATTATAGTGAATGGTGTGAAAGATGAACGGATTGACCGTGCCATTGGAGTGTGTAAAAAGGCAGTTTCTGCTTTTTCATACAGTTGGAAAAAAAGACGGGACATGGCAGAGGTTCAGGCAGAGCTGGGTCTTCCTCCTCATCAACTGGTAACCGAGTCACTGACAAGATGGGGTTCGCGCCAAAAAATGATTGATCGTCTTCTCGAACAAGAGAGAGCCATCAGCCGTGTTCTGGGTGCTGATAAAAAGACCCGCCATCTTGTTCCTACATGGCAAGATCTGGAGGTTTTAGATGCCACAAATAAAGCGATCAAACCCCTTCAGGACTTTACTGACGCGTTGTCCGGAGAATCTTATGTAAGCGTTTCATACATTAAACCTGTGCTGCATCTGTTCAAAACAAGTCTCCTTCAGCGAGAAGAGAAAGATGTAGATCTCACCGCTACAATAAAAAGAAACATTATGTGCTACCTTGAACAGAAATACAGTGACCCTGAGAATGACGAGCTCCTGGACATGGCTTCTCTAATGGATCCACGGTTCCGTACCACCTACATTACCCTGGACAAGTTGGACATTGTTAAGAAAAGAGCGGTCACTGAGCTTTCTGCCCTCTGCTCAGAGGAAGAAGGTCCTACTGTACAAATGTGTCAAGAAGAGAGCCCACCTAAGAAGAAAACTTTAGCTGCCTTCTTCAAGAAAGCAGCACCTGCTGCATCACTGTCCCACCAGTCAACAAAGGAGAAATTTGAAGCAGAGCTCACCTCCTACTTACTGGGTCCTGAGGTGGATCCTGACACTAACCCACTTGAGTGGTGGAAGCAGCATCAGCCCAACTTCACAAGACTCAGTCATCTGGCAAAAAAATACCTGGCCATTCCAGCAACTAGCGCCCCATCGGAGAGGGTCTTTAGTGTGGGTGGGGGTATTGTCACCTGTAACCGAGCTTGCCTCAAGCCTGCTGTAGTTGATAGGCTAATTTTCCTCGCAAAGAATGTTTAAAATGCAATTAAAATGCATTTTATGTTGTTTAAAATGCATGTTTAAAATGCATTTTTTATGGAGAGTCGAGAGTGGTGTTACTGTTCAACTGTACATGTTCAATTCCATTAAGAGTTACCTCATGATTTTTTGTTGTTTTATTAGCTCAATCCAAATACATTACAAATAATTTGGATGTTGCACAATCTTTGTTGCACACTGAACAGTGACAGTGCAATTTTGTTCATGTTGATGCACTTTAATTAAATACAATAAATCATTATGATTTTTTGTTGTTTTATTAGCTCAATCCAAATACACTACAAATAATTTGGATCTTGCACAATCTTTGTTGCACAGTGACAGTGCAATTTTGTTTATGTTGATGCACTAATTAAATACAATAAATATATATTTTCAAAATATATTTACAGTTTGCAGTTATTTTGTTTTAAATGGAAGGGGGGAAAAAAATCAAATCGAAAATCGTAAATCGAGTTTTTTATAAAAAAATCGCAGATTTTTTTGGGGGGGAAAATCGCCCAGCCCTAAGAATAACTATATTTTTGTTCTATGAACAAGACTGGAAGGAGTCCTGTGGAGGATCTAGATGTCTCCTCGACTTTTGGAGAAGTGCAACCGGTGAGTAACCCCCTTGCATTTGTATTTATTTATTTAGTGTACTTGTTACTCAAACAGAGCTATATGGATTTTTATGATGTTTGGCTGATTTATTGTTTTTTTTTATGTTTGGCTATGAATTTATTGACGTGTTTAATGTTTTCCAAGTCCCCCCTGTAAATTAGAATTTACAGTGGCTTGCTTGGATGAATAAAAATTGTTGTAGAGTTTTACTAAGTTTCTTTCTTCTCTAAGACTCCAGAGAGGAGACCGAGCCCTTTAAAGAGAGTCCCATGGTGACTGCGCGCTTTCGAGAGACACCACAGGTGTGTGTAACCCTTATATACCTCAGATTTTTCTGTACTTATTTTACTTAAGGCTCCAACTGAGCTATAGGGATTTTTATGTTGGGATAGTTAGTGGTAATATGTAATTTACTTGCCCCATATGCATAAAATTGTTGAAGTTTTACAATTGAGTTCAACAATGTTTTTCTTCTCTAACAAGACTGAAGCAACAGCTGAGACCACAGCGAAAACACAGGTGAATAACATTATGTAGTAAGGATGGGTATAAACTGTGTGCTTGTAGGAGCCAATTAGTGTTATAAGAGACAATCATCCTTTCCTCCTGCCCCCCTTCACTCCTCTCCACCCACTGTCTTTTCTCCTACCCTACTCTCCATCCAACCTCCTCCTTCTCTCCTTTAATAACGTTTAAGGCAATGATTAGTTTGTTTCATATCTTTATCATTAATCTGCATTTATACATCATAACCTATTAACTATTGGGAAGCTAAGCATAATAATCAATATGAAACATGAAAAAGTTTCTAAAAGTTGCCAATAAATTAATATTGTGATGTGAAATTATTTTTCAGATTGAAGTTATAAAGGGCTCTGGGGTGTTTTGCCAGGCAGAAGCGTGGAAAGCAGCCCGCCTTGCCACCTCTGCCACTGCTATGGTGCGGGATCTGCTGCTGGGCACCTTTGATTTGGAGACTGAATGGTACTAAACAACATGTTCCTAATCTCTTCTGTCCTTCAAAAAAACAAGTCAGTCATATTCTGTGGAATAAATTATGTTTGTGTGCGGGCATACCATCGCTTTTTTACTTGCCATTTTTGTATTTCCTTGCACCTCAAGTAATCGTGATGTGTATATAAAAAATCTCTTGTTTTCACCACCTTCATTTTACCCCCCTTTCATAATAATTTTGAAATATTACTTTAAGGTGGGAAGCCAACCAGAGGGGATGGGGAGCAGCTGGTCGCCCTTGACCAAATTAAAAAGGCAGCCATTATTGGTGAGTAAATGCATAATGCGTTGAGAAGGGAAAACAAAACTTTTAAGACTTTATAAGTTCACCACTTTAACCATAGCCTACTTGTATCAATGTTTATTAGGCATCAATGGAGACTGTATAATGTAGGGCACCCATTATTGTTACTGTATCTGCTTGGAACCTATAATACTAATTCATTGCTTGCTCACTTCTTGATCCTACCTTTCCTCTTCTAAAGCCACATTTCTCAAATTTTTCTATCCATGAATTTTCTCTGCTTTGGATGCACATGATTGACCCTGTGACTGTTAACAATGCAGTCCCCATGACGGACATGTGCATATGAAAGAACGATGCTGCTAAAAAAAAAGTGGGACGATGTTTCCAATCAGAATTTCTTTCAGATTTAGCAGAATCCAATCAGAATCTTCCAATTGACATGTTTACATGACGCATTTTTTATTATGATCAGCCCTTTATCCAAAATGTGTGTCCAATCGCAGCTGTACTGTAAGCACTTTGGGTTCCTGATGAAGCAATATATTGTTATTATTATTAATGATTATACTGTCTTATTATTTTTGTCTTCTCTAGTAGGGGTGGAACGGTACACAGAAGTCACGGTTCGGTTCATACCTCGGTTCAGACATCACGGTTCGGTACGATTTCGGTACAATGGAGGGAAAAGCAAAACAAAAATGCAGAAGGCATTGTATTTTTTAAATAAGTTTTATTAATAAAGGCATAGAACCAGTTTATTTGTAGTGCACTGACAATAGTTTTATATAATTCGTTTATTAATTAAATTAATAAAAAGACAAAAAGACCTTGCAATATGTTTGGTAATTGTACCTGAATTAATTTAAAATTAATTTGCTATATTTTATATAAATATATTTGTTTTCCTTAATTTTAATTAACATTATTATAATTAACAATGTAACATTATTCTCATCTGAATTATAAATAATTGATTTCTGTATAAAATAATACTACCATTAAAAATGCATTCGATTTTCTTTTTTAATCAATGTAGAATGTGTAAGATTAGTGCTCCGAGGACGGGAAATGAAAACCAATGCAATATGACGAATGTCCAAAAGATGGGACCCACAGACTGTTTTGAAATGGAGTTGGATAAATATGTTTTGCTTTTAAAACAGTGTGTGTGTGTGTGGGTGTGAGAGAGAGAGAGAGATTTTGGTTGGGTGACAGTTGTAGGTTACAGTTTGACAAGTTTACAGTGTGACAAAAGCACAATGTTGTGTTTTATTGCGAGTGTACACAAAACCTGCAAAGTGTTTACTTATATTTCAAATATAAGTAAACACTTTGCAGGTTTAATGATCTCATCTGTATGAACAAAATGACGGAGTATGTTTTTTATGTTTCCACTGTTCGATCGCGGCCGCGCCTCTCTCTCTCACACACAAACACACACACACTCCAGCATAGCAATCTTGACATCGCAGCCTGTTCATTATGCGGTCACACCAAACGCGAATAGAGCGTTAAATTCGCGTCTATCGCGTCTAGTTCGACTCTAGTCCAAAGCGAATAGGACGCGCGTATAAAGCCAACGTTTGAAGTGAACGCGCGTTCAGAGCTAAGCCGATGGTACAGATTATGTGTCCCTAAAGAACCCGCGTATCTAACAGTAGTTCCGCATTACATTAATTGATTTTCACGCGAGTTTTATTTATTTTTATACCGTGTATTCTCCGTGTAAATTCGTGCACCGAACCGTGACGCCCGTACCGTTTCGGTTCGGTACGAATACATGTACCGTTCCACCCCTATTCTCTAGATGCTACATTGAAGAAGTGGCCGGCAGCCAGCCGAGGGCAGATAGGCACATCTATCAATTCAAAGCTCACGGAGCTGAGAAGATCAACAAGATAAATTGGGGTTTTTTTTCTGTACAGTTGTCTTATTTTTGTTCTTGTACTATTTGATTGTTCTCAAGTAAATAAATAATTTAAATTTCTACATTTTGGGCTATTATTTATGTTGCCTAGTAGCTATGGATATTAATAATTACTAATATATAGGTAAACATATAGCTGCATATGTACGTGCATATATGTACCTATATAGGCACATATATGCACATATATATGCACCTATATAGGTACATATATGCACATATATAGGTACACATATGCACCTATATAGGTACATATATGCACCTATATAGGTACATATATGCACATATATATGTACATATATGCACCTATATAGGTACATATATGCACACATATATGCACCTATATATGTACATATATGTACACATATATGTACCTATATATGGATGTATATATGTACACATATATGCACACATATATGTACATGTATGTGGATATATGTACATATAATATAAGAAAACGGCCAATTTTATATATGTCACATATATTGAAATCCTATATCAAAACCTATATTAAAACATATATGTTTATATAGGTTCTTTCCATGTGGGGCAGCGAATGGGGAACACGGTAAAGAGAGTGAGGCAGAGCAGTTCCATTGAGTAGAGCGGTGCTGAGGCAGAGGGCAGGAGGAGAGGGACGGGAATGTTACGTTGTAGGTTCGGTAGACTCGTTATTCTCCGCTTTTCTACATGATTAGCTGAAACTGCTTCACCACGCTGCTGCATCGTGTTGTCAGACAGGAGTACCGCACGTGCACATTTGCCACAGAACTCACATGTCCGTAGTTTAGAGGGGCAAGTCCTACCAGCGTACTGAGATGTCAAATTGCGTACTTGCAACGCAAAATGCATACATATTTGCAGGTTTCTGTCACGTGTAGGGATGGGAATCGAGAACCGGTTCTTCTTCAGAACCGGTTCCCATTGAACCAATTCCCTGGAACCGTTAGTATGCCTGCTTAACGATTCCGCTCGTTGCAAATGTGTCATGACGTCACACACGCACTGAGTTATTTTGATTCAGAACGCAGCAAACATGGCATCGAGACAGAAGCGCTCGTTTGGTTATATTTCACGCGAAAAGATGACAATATATGAGGTGCCGTCTAGGGCTTAAATCAAACTTCATTCACCCACACATATATGAAACACTTGCATACACGTATACTAAGTAGTCAAACATACATACTGCTGAATGCTCAAACAAATACATATGAAATGCACAACAACACACCTAAAGTCACTCAGGCATACACTCAAATTCTACACACACGAGATGCGCGAAACTCTCCAGGCACATACTCATAAAGACGCGCGCGCGCACACACACACAAACTCAAATGAAACGCACGCGCACACAAACTCTCCACGCACATACTCATATGAGACGCGAGCACACACACACTCAATGGGTCTCATTCATGAAACATTCGTAAATATACGAGTAAATATGCGAGTGATTTGCGCGTAAAGAGACCTTCCCGAAAACTCTTCTCCTGATTCACAAATACTTCGTAAACGCCAGATGTGATAGTGAAATGTGTGTGTGTGTGTTAATGAATTCCAATCAGTCGTAAATGGGATGCGCGTGCACGTTCATTCTCAATTACCATAAATCCCGCCCATTAAATCCGACTGACAACTATACAGGTCCTTCTAAAAAAAATTGCATATTGTGATAAAGTTAATTATTTTCCATAATGTAATGATAAAAATTAAACTTTCATATATTTTAGATTCATTGCACACCAACTGAAATATTTCAGGTCTTTTATTGTTTTAATACTGATGATTTTGGCATACAGCTCATGAAAACCCCAAATTCCTGTCTCAAAAAATTAGCATATCATGAAAAGGGTCTCTAAACGAGCTATTAACCTAATCATCTGAATCAACTAATTAACTCTAAACACCTGCAAAAGATTCCTGAGGCTTTTAAAAACTCCCAGCCTGTTTCATTACTCAAAACCGCAATCATGGGTAAGACTGCCGACCTGACTGCTGTCCAGAAGGCCATCATTGACACCCTCAAGCAAGAGGGTAACACAGAAAGAAATTTCTGAACAAATAGGCTGTTCCCAGAGTGCTGTATCAAGGCACCTCAGTGGGAAGTCTGTGGGAAGGAAAAAGTGTGGAAAAAAACGCTGCACAACGAGAAGAGGTGACCGGACCCTGAGGAAGATTGTGGAGAAGGACCGATTCCAGACCTTGGGGGACCTGCGGAAGCAGTGGACTGAGTCTGGAGTAGAAACATCCAGAGCCACCGTGCACAGGCGTGTGCAGGAAATGGGATACAGGTGCTGCATTCCCCAGGTCAAGCCACTTTTAAACCAGAAACAGCGGCAGAAGCGCCTGACCTGGGCTACAGAGAAGCAGCACTGGACTGTTGCTCAGTTTTGCATGTCATTCGGAAATCAAGGTGCCAGAGTCTGGAGGAAGACTTGGGGAGAAAGAAATGCCAAAATGCCTGAAGTCCAGTGTCAAGTACCCACAGTCAGTGATGGTCTGGGGTGCCATGTCAGCTGCTGGTGTTGGTGCACTGTGTTTTATCAAGGGCAGGGTCAATGCAGCTAGCTATCAGGAGATTTTGGAGCACTTCATGCTTCCATCTGCTGAAAAGCTTTATGGAGATGAAGATTTCATTTTTCAGCACGACCTGGCACCTGCTCACAGTGCCAAAACCACTGGTAAATGGTTTACTGACCATGGTATTACTGTGCTCAATTGGCCTGCCAACTCTCCTGACCTGAACCCCATAGAGAATCTGTGGGATATTGTGAAGAGAAATTTGAGAGACGCAAGACCCAACACTCTGGATGAGCTTAAGGCCGCTATCGAAGCATCCTGGCCCTCCATAACACCTCAGCAGTGCCACAGGCTGATTGCCTCCATGCCACGCCGCATTGAAGCAGTCATTTCTGCAAAAGGATTCCCGACCAAGTATTGACTATTGAGTGCATAACTGAACATAATTATTTGAAGGTTGACTTTTTTTTTTTGTATTAAAAACACTTCTTTTATTGGTCGGATGAAATATGCTATTTTTTTTAGACAGGAATTTTGGGTTTTCATGAGCTGTATGCCAAAATCATCAGTATTAAAACAATAAAAGACCTGAAATATTTCAGTTGGTGTGCAATGAATATATGAAAGTTTAATTTTTATCATTACATTATGGAAAATAATGAACTTTATCACAATATGCTAATTTTTTGAGAAGGACCTGTATACGGGCATCATATTATGACATGAATGCGAATGAAAAAAAAAAATCTCAGATGCAGAAATTGAAGTTTTATTATCAGAAGTTCATTCAAAACGCCACATTTTATTTTCAAGCGTACATAGTGGCGTATCGGGTCCTAAAAAAAAGGAAGCTTGGCAGCATATTACAGATGCAGTTAATGGAGTTTCATTTGTTAATCGAACATTCCCAGAAGTGAGAAGAAAATGGTTCGACATTAAGCTTGAGAGCAAAAAACGAATTAGTTCACTTCGGAAACATAGTATTCAAACTGGAGAAGGACCACCATCGCAGATGCTATTACTGGCTCTCATAATAAGAAAAACCGTATGTAATTACCATATATAATATTTTTTCAAAATGATGTGCAAATATGTACCCGATTAAGCTGAATTAAAATGCAGCCTTATTAATGACCAAAACGTTCGGGTGTTAAGCGCACTATTTACGCGTGGCTGGGAGCAGGTGTAGATTTCTTGTGTACCAACTAACATTTGGAAAATACGAACATTTTAATGAATCCGAAAATTTACGCCAGAACCACTTTACACACGATTTACACAAAAATTCGTTCTGCTCGTGTTTCATGAATGAGACCCAATGAGAGTATGGCGGCGCCTCTTAACAATATGGTCACTTGCAACACCTGTAAAATTTCCATTTCGTCAAAGGGGGGGACCTCCAATATGCAGAAACATATGGCCACACAGCATGAACAGACTTTAGTCCCATGAAACTTAAACTGGAATGTCATTATGTCACTGTTTCTGTCACTGCGACTTCACGAACAGGTGAACACACGCACGCACGCACACATCACTTTTGAAGTAAAATTGAGGATGCAGTGCATGTAATGCATCGAGATATCGAATTGAACTGAATCAATGACATGATAATCGTAATCGAACCGAACCGTGAGACCAGTGTAGGTTCACACCCCTAATACTCTGTGCTGTGTCAGCGAGTTAATAATAATTAACAAACAAATAAGTTATAAGTTCAATAAGTTAATACAAACAAACAAATTTGTACTTATTCCCTCACCCAATGAGAATCGATAAGAGAATAGATAAGGAATCGAATCGATAAGCAATATCGATAATGGAATCGGAATCGTTAAATTCTTATCAATTCCCATCCCTACGTGGGGCGCTGTGCTGGCTACATGCAGAAATGAAAGCAGACAAGCGCTTCAGCCCAATATTACCCGTTGCAGGCAGCTGAAAACAGACATTCACGCGTAAAATGTTTAGCCCGTTTGCGTTCATCCACAAGGAGGGAAAATTATTTCCCAGGACAACACATACGTTTCCAGGACATTTAACTTTTTTCCCCATTTCCATGTGTTTTCCAGGACTGGAAAATTGGTCTTTCATTTTCACAAAATATTCACCAATACAGATGATTTTTTTAGAGCAAATATTCGTTGAATGAAACTCATCTTCGCTCATCATCTGCTCATTGTTGTAGATCAGATAGCTCACTTTGACAATTTTGGACAATGCTTCTTTACATGAGTCTGTCGAGCACTTGATGAGCTGAAACTCTTTCCACATGAAGGGCACTGGTACGGCTTCTCTCCAGTGTGCACTCGCTCATGTATTTTCAGCTGTCCTAACTGATTGAAACTCTTGTCACAATGTGAACACTTGTGCGGTTTTTCTCCAGTATGGATTCTTTGGTGAATTTTCAAGTCGCCGGCTCTGCCGAAACTATTCCCACACTCAGAGCACACATGAGATTTCACTCCAGTATGAACTTTGTGGTGCATTTTAAAACAGTCCAGACGTGAAAAAGTCTTTCCACAAACAGAACAAATGTAAGGCCTCTCATTTGCATGAACGTTCATGTGTTGTTTTAAACGTGATCCCAAAATAAATGCTTTACCGCACTGATCACATATAAATGGCTTTATTCCAGCATGAGAGCGCAGATGATACGTAAGGCTCTCTGACTGTGTGAAATTCTTCCCACACTGACTGCATGTGAAAGGTGTCGCTCCAGTGTGAATTCTATAGTGATGCTTAAGTTTTCCTTTTAATGTGAAACTCTTCCCGCATTGATCACATTTGTAAGGCTTCTCTCCAGTGTGAATTCTCATGTGACAATTAAGGTTTCCTCTAAGTGTGAATCCCTTCCCACAGTGAGAGCATCTGTAAGGCTTCTCTCCGGTGTGACTTCGCATGTGATCATTCAGGAGTGCTTTACGAATGAAACTCTTTCCACACTGCTCGCATAAATAAGGGTTTTCTCCTGTGTGAACTCTCATGTGATCATTGAGAAGTCCTTTACGTCTGAAACTCTTTCCACACTGATTACAGCTGTAAGGTTTCGCTCCAATATGAATTTCCTTGTGAAGCTTAAGGTCTCCCTCGTTAGAGAAACTCTTTCCACATTGAAGGCATGCGAAAGGGTTCTCTCCGGTGTGGATTCTCATGTGATCATTCAAGAGGGCTTTACGCACAAAACTCTCTCCACACTGATCACATGTGAAGGGCTCCAACCCCAAGTGAATTCGTATGTGGTCAACGAGGAGTTGTTTACGAAGGAAACTCTTTCCACACTGATTGCATGTGAAAGAATGTTGCACCTCTTTTCTTTGAGATCTTTTTTTCAAAAATTGAACATAATAATTCACAAAAGTCAAAGATTTTCCTTCAGGTTTAAAATTGCGAGGTTCCGGATACTGGTGTTTCTCCTCCACTTCATTTATTTCTTGACATTCCTCTTTCACCTCCATCAGACCTAAAGTGAACACATTAAATTGTCAAAATTTAATTCAAGAGACAAATGGCAAACAGAATGAAATAAGAGTAACTGCCAAATTAATTATTTAGTTTTAATTTTCATGTTAATCAGTGGTTGAAGTAGGTCGGCAGTACCGGCACTTCACTGTACAGGCATTTCTATATTTTAATCTGTAGCGTAACCTCACTTTTTCTTGTGTATTAGCGCTTCAACGCGATTTTAACCGAGGTCTGACACTTGTGCATGTTCACCCAGAAACTTAATATAGAGGTCTTTATTAAAGCATTCATCAGCATTACTCTTGAGCCCCAAACTACATTTGAGTATCATAAGGTAAGATGCATGTTTTTGTGCTGCCGCCATGTAGTGAAATCGTCCCGGGTTACGTATGTAACCCTAGTTCCCCGAAGGGACGGACGCTGCGTGTAATCGCAGTGGGAACGCCCTCAGCGTGACGCGTCTGAAGCATGAATGAAATCAGTCAATGGAGAGAATGAGCGTACGGCGAGTGATGTCATCGACCAGGAAGCTATAAATATCCCCTGAGCACACAATACGCCAGCTTAAAAGTTACTGAAGCAGCGACCCAAGGGGATGCCGAGAGTATGGCAGGACACGCAGCGACCGTCCCTTCGGGGAACTAGGGTTACATACGTAACCCGGGACGTTACCCTTCAGGGACTACCGCTGCGTGTAATCGCAGTGGGAATGCAATACCCACATCCCCATACGACCAAATCCCCGTCGTGTGTCATTAGGAGACCTGAGCCCCGGGAGTGGAGCTAAGATCGAGGGAATAAAATCTAACGAAAGTGTGCGGTGAGGACCAGCCTGCCACATCACAAACGTCCTGAAGAGAAGCTCCTGAAAGCAGAGCTGTAGAAGCAGCCATACTCCGGGTGGAATGAGCCCTTACAGCCAAAGGTGAAGGCTGATGGGCCGAACCATAAGCAAGTGAGATGGCCTCGACCACCCACTTGCTCATCCTTTGCCTAGATGCAGGACACCCTTTCTTAGGTGACCCAAACAGACGAACAGTTGTTCCGATCTCCTCCACAGGGCAGCTCTGTGGACGTAAGCATCTAAAACCCAAACTGGGCACAGCAAATTTAGTTTCTCCTGGTCTGGCGTCAGAAAAGGCGGAGGACAGAAAACCTGCAGAACTATAGGTCTAACAGAAACAGTTGGAACCTTAGGAACATAACCTGGTCTCGGAAAGAGAAAGGCCTTAACCAACCAGGAGCAAATTCCAGGCACGAGGGAGCCACCGAAAGTGCTTGAATATCTCCAATTCTTTTTAGAGATGAGATAGCGAGAAGAAGGATAGTCTTTAGAGTAAGAAACTTTTCCGAAACTTCCTCGATGGGCTCGAAAGGAGCAAGGGAGAGACCTTCTAAGATGATGGCCAGATCCCAAGCTGGTACCCTCGTGCGAACTGCAGGCCTCAGCCTCAAGGTGCCACGAAGGAAGCGAGACATAAGTGGGTGTTTCCCGAGGGAACCTCCACTTGAAGGGGTGTGGTAAGCAGCTAAGGCCGCCACATACACCTCCAGTGTGGAGTGGGATAACCCTGTGGAGAGACGGTCCTGCAGGAAATCCAGCACTGTACCAACCAGGCAGTTAACTGGGTCCTGCTGGCGCTCTCCACACCAAGAGGTGAAAAGTTTCCACCTCGCGGCATATAACTTCCTCGTGGAGGGAGCTCTGGATCGGAGGATGGTCTCAAGGACCTCAGCCGAGAGACCAGAATCTATGAGCTGGGCCCCCTCAGAGGCCAAGCCCACAGCCTCCATAGCTCTGGACGGGGGTGAAGGATCGACCCACTCGCCTGAGAGAGCAGATCTCTCCTGATCGGTATCTCTAGGGGAGAGCCGTCGAGGAGAGACACTAGGTCCGCAAACCATACCCGGGCCGGCCAGAACGGGGCTATTAGCAGGAGACTGAGCCCGTCCCGGCGAACCCTCTCCAGAACTCCTGGGAGCAGAGCGATCGGGGGAAAAGCGTACAAGCGTGACCTCGGCCACGGATGTACCATCGCATCCAACCCCAGCGGGGCTGGATGGCTGAGAGAGAACCACAGCGGGCAGTGTGATGTTTCTCGAGAAGCAAATAGGTCTACCTCGGCACGACCGAAATGTTTCCATAGGAGTTCCTGTTGGATATCAGATGTTAAATGTATCCAAAGTTCGTTGGAGTTGCAGAAACTTGATGGCGTGTCTGATTAAAACACATGGACAAATACCAGTCCTTTGCTCTCTTTTATTTTAAGTTCAGGATGCTTAAGTCTTCACATGACATGAAGTTCAATAATTCACATGGAACTGATACACATGATGCCAATGGACAGATGTTAATGGATGGACAGGATGAACCGGATGTACAAGATGGTCTTTAGTCACTACAAACAATACAATAAAGAAAATCAAGCTCAGATAATTCAACAATATACATATCATACATATACTCAATCCAAACAATTCAAATAAACAAATTCAAACAATACAATTGGTAAAACAAACTTACTTAACTCATCCTAAGGAAAGGACTCAGAGGACATGGTTGGGTGTCCATTCAAACACCCACACCTCACCAATGCAAAAGAAACAAAGGAAGGAAATGAGGCCTACTTATAGACCTTGACCAAGGGGTGTATGGGTAATGTAGTGCACTAAAGTTAGTATTGTAGTTTGCTTGGAATTCTGGGATATGTAGTACGTAAATATAAGGAGAAACAAAAAGAGAAAGAAATTAAAAGGCCAAATTCACAACAGCCGCCCCCAAATACAATCATGTATTTGCTATTACTCATTTATTTCAGGTAATGGAATCAACTTAGCAACTGGGCGTACATACATCTTGCCATTAATATCAATCTCAGCTACTCTGACACGCCCATCCTGACTAGGTAAGAGGCGTACTACCCTGCCAATGGGCCATGATGCTCTTGGAAGTTGAGAATCAATAACTAACACGACAGCAGAGTCATTTAGATTAGGTTGTTCTCGATTCCATTTGTGACGCAGCTGCTGACCTGGTAAATAATATCGGATAAATGATGTCCAAAACTGGTCAACGAGGGCCTGGCTGTGGCGCCAAGATCTGCGGCCAAGGAGCTTAGTATTGGCATAAGTCACCTGGGGTAGAGAAGAATCTCGCCGCCCCATGAGGAGGAGATTTGGAGTGATGGGGTCGAGGTCTGAAATGTTTGAAGAGGCATAACCAAGTGGCTTCGAATTTAACACTCCTTCAACTTCTGTCAGAACGGTCCGTAGGACTTCCTCTGATACTGTTTGACCGCCAAGTACCACCCGCAGAGCTGTTTTAACCGAACGGACCTCTCTTTCCCATGACCCCCCAAAATGAGGAGCTTGTGGTGGATTAAACTTGAATTTAATCTGCTGACTTTCCAACTTGACTTGTAACTCAGTGGTAAGGTTCTGAAAAGCTTCCTTTAACTCTCTTGCAGCTCCACGGAAATTGCTTCCTTGATCACAAAGAATCTCATATGGCCTACCTCTCCTGGATATGAAGCGACGTAGGGCCATTAGAAAGCTGTCCACATCTAAACTGCTCAACAAATCAAGATGCAAACATCGAGTGGTCTGACACTTAAACAGAATGCCCCATCTCTTCTCTGTTCTACGGCCAATATTAACGTGGAAGGGACCGAAACAGTCCATTCCAGTGGACCAAAAGGGAGGTTTGAACAACCGGAGCTTGGAGAGTGGAAGATCTGACATTTGAGGGATAGATGGCTTAGCTCTCCACTTCCTACATTGCAAACAAGACCACTGATGTTTTTTTACGGCTTGTCTCCCTCGAATTATCCAGTAATTGCGCCGAAGTTCTGAAAAAACTCTCTCTGGACCAGGATGGAAAAGTTTCTCGTCACAGTCCTTAATAATTAAATGGGATAATGGATGTTTGGGGTCGAGGACGATTGGATGAACCATTCCAGGTTCCATATCCTCTACACGTCTGAGCTTACCACCCACTACAATAAGTCCTGTTTCTTCATTGAATTCAGGAGAAAGTGTAAGGAGACAATTTTGAGGATCAATGGGCCTTCCTTTCTTTAAACACTGGTACTCAGAGGGAAAACTTTGTTGCTGGGCTTGTCTCAAAAGGAGGTTTTGGACTGAAGAGGCGTCACAGGGGTCCTCCCTATGTTGTCGCAGTAACACGCTTGTTGCGAACTGTAACTCTGACCATGATTTAAAACAGGCAGGATCTGGGAGTACGACATCATCCAATTGTGTTAACCCACAAAAGAGTGGTTTGCGAAGCTCAGGATCAGGACTAGCAGGTCTAGATACTAGATTTCTGGGCCATTCATGTGGAGGAAATTTCAGAAACGTTGGACCTTGTCGCCATCTATGATCAGGTTTGGCTAGCTCAACAAGAGTTTTGCCTCTCGTAATGTCGTCTGCTGGATTCTGTGCAGAAGGAATATATCTCCAAGAAGAGGGATCAGTGAGTTCCAATATTTCAGTGACTCTATTAGCTACAAAAACTTTGTAACGGCAGGAGAGGGAATGCAGCCAAGACAAGACAGTTGTCGAATCGGACCATAGGACAATATTTGTCAAAGGATGAGTCAATTCATTCTGCAGGAGTTTACAAAGCTGTGCACCTGTTAGAGCAGCGCAAAGTTCAAGACGAGGGATGGATATTTGCCTTTTGGGGGCAACTCGAGATCTTGCCATGATGAAAGTAGTATGTACCACACCCTTGTCAGTTTCCATTCGCAAATAGGCTACGGACCCGTATGCGCTTTCTGAGGCGTCGCAAAAAATATGCAACTCTCTGGATGTGATTTGATTGGAAGGTAAAGTTAAATAACAACGAGGAAGCTGTATCAATGACAGGTCAGGGAGCTCGGTTTCCCAAGCCTTCCAGGCCTGTTGAATAGGATTTGGCATAAGGGGATCATCCCAGCCCCGGGACTTCATCCAGCATTGTTGTATGATGACTTTAGCTCGCGTTGTAAAGGGGGTTATATAACCCAATGGGTCATACTGACTGGCGAGGACTTTATATATATTGCGCAGGGTCGTTGTTTTATACTCCACAGTTCGGGATCGATACCCTAATGAATCAGAGGGACAGTGCCAACTCAGACCCAGAGCTCCTTCTTTAGGATCCAAACTGTCTTGATTGATCCACAGTTCAGCACTCTCAGACCTGGCTTCAGGAGGAAGATGTCTGACAACATCAGGCTGGTTACTTGCCCACTGTCTAATTTCGAATCCTCCACTCATCAGTAAAGAACGCATTCGATCTAGGAAGTTCTTAGCAGATTGCACATTTGGGAAACTCTCTAAACAGTTGTCCACATAGAATGACTGAAGTACAGAACTCGCTATATCTTCATATCCCTCTTGGTGATCATGGACATGCCTTTGTAGAGCATATGTTGCGCAACATGGACTACATACTGTGCCAAAGGGCAAAACTTGCCATTCGTAGGTGTCAGGTGGATTTGTACTCTGCATATTGCGCCACAGGAAGCGTAGAAGAGAACGGTCTTCTGGTAATAGCCTGACTTGATGAAACATGGATTTTATATCCCCACTAATAGCCACTGGGCACTGACGGAACCGGAGTAAGACACCAAGTAAGGAAGAGCCCAACTGTGGACCAGGAAGAAGTTGACTGCTAAGAGACACACCTTTATATTGATAAGAACAATTGAAAACTATTCTTTTTTCCGTTATGCTCCACAATATGATGAGGAATATACCACGATTCGTCAGATGAGTCATGAGGAAGTTCCACTTTGGAAACGTAACCAGATTCCTCCAACTTCGCAATCTCTTGGTCATACACAGCAGCAGTTTTTGAATTTCTTTGGAGCCGTCGCTCGATACATCTGAGAGAAGACATAACTGCATTTGGTGGAGCTCGTAACTTTATGGCGGAAGCAGCACGCAATAATGGAGTGGCATATCTTTGCACACCATCCACATCAACTCTTTTAGACTTGGATACCAACAAGTCCATAGCTTCTTGGTCCTGCTTGGACCTAGTAATGACTTTCTCATTTCTGAAAGGAAGGATGTCCAATTTCCATAATTTCTCCACATCATGGCGAAGTTCTTCGAGTGGATCAGCGATGGTAAAAAGACACTGCATCTCATCAGTGTTAGGAATCGGTATTGGGCCTTGAAGTACCCAGCCTAGCCTGGTCTGGATTGCGGCTGGGGATTTAGGAGGCCCGAAATACACCTGATCAATTGGATTTATCAGGTGTGGGTAGTCTGCACCGATAAGAATAAGTGGTTGGACATTAGCGAAGGCTGGAAGGGGTAAGTCTCGAAGATGTCTGAAACGTCTCTGCAAGATCTCAACAGGATACGTCTGTTCTGCCAGTCCCAATCTGGCAGCAGAAAAGGCATTGGAAATGGAATACTTCTTCTCTGGATTGGTCATGGAGGATATTTCAAAGGTTACAGAAGAGCCTTCAAGTGCAAGAGTATCTTGACGTACAGTTCTAACAATTAGGGACTCAGTTACCCCATTGAGGCCCAAAGAATCAGATGCTTGAGGTAGCAACATGGTACGTTCTGATCCGTCATCCAAGATGGCATAGGTTTGTAAGGATCTTCCTTTATAATGGAGAAGTACTTCAACAACTTTAAGCAGTACCCTGCCAGAACCTCCAAGACGACTAAGATAGAATGTACCGTTATCTTGGTCACGACAATTGACTCCATGAAGGATACCAAGATGTCTGCCTTCACACTGTGGACATGGTTTTTTCAAGTCACAGTTGGCAGCTAGATGGTTAAGCCCACATCTCCAACATCTTTTGTTCTCTCTAATCCATGCATCCTTCCTGGTGTCTTCTAGAGATCTAAAAGAGGGACACAGGCCAATGAAATGATCTCTACTGGAACAATATGCGCATAAATACTTGGAACTCTGTTTTCCGTCTCTCACATTCTGGGGTTGCTTATCGGTGGATCTTGGCACAACAGAATTACTGTTAACTCCGTACAAGACTGTTCGAGTGTTAACGTAGGCCTTTGGTTGAGGTTTACTCAGGAATGGTTTTGGAAAGTCACTAACCTGATCAGCCATTGCTTGACACTCAGCTTCTTCTTGGAGCCAAGCAGAAAAGCTAATCAGGTTGTAGCTTTGACCCTTTAGGATCGTACGGGCATAACGGGCAAAGTTGGTCACATGCTCTGTGGGCAGTTTACTGAGTAGTTGCTGTACATGAGAAGCGCAGGATAATTCAGATTTAACTTGGTCTTGGCCCAAAGATTGGAGCATGCCAACCAACGCTCGAACCTTTAGTGCGAAGCTACTAAATGCTCTGCTGTCACCTGGTCTCACCCTGGGGAGAGCTAGAATGGCTTTGATTTCTCTCAAAACTAGTTGGTGGGGTTGCCCATATTTCTGCTGTAGTGCAAAAAGAGCCATACTGTAAGGCCTAGGGTCGTTAGCATAAGCTAAAGCTAGATCACGAGCTGGAGAAAATTTTAAATGATCCAGCAAGATATGGAATTTGTAATGTTCTGGCTCATGGGGTGACAACAAATTTGTCAAAGCTAGCTGCAACATTGCAAATTCTTGGGGGTCGTCATTCACCAAGAAAGGAAAGGAAGGTCCCTGAACGCGAGAAGTAGGATAGGAAGGAACAGGATATGAAGCATAATATGGCTGGGAATATGGATAAGGATGAAGGAATGGACTTGCGGTTGTCTGGGTGGTGGGAACAATTGATTGAATATATGGAGCAGGAGGTTGTACAACATAATTCCCTACCTGACCTACAGACTGTGGTTGAGTATGAGGGCCTACATTAGCTGAGGATACATGAGGAATCGCCAAGCTAGAAGATGGTCCTAATGGCTGTGAATACTGAGAAACAGCATACCGAGGCTGAGGTGGTAACTGTGCTGATGTTACTTGTGAGGATAACTGAGTATGAACCATGGCAGGGGGAAAGGGACTACATGGTAAAACTGGCTGTGGTGAACCAGTTGGTTGTAACAACACTGGTGATGTTTGCACTTGAGGGGAATGACAATTAGAAGGCTCAGGAACCAATGGAACAATAGAAGGTTGTAACATACTAGATTGTAGTGGTGATGTTATATCATGTGTCTGCATATGTTGGGGTGGACTACGTAACAATGAGGAAGGAGGAAGAGGCAGAGAACTAGGCCTACTCAATGGAAGCAGTGAAGGAACAGTTGAGGAATTACATTTCTCACATGTAGGTTTCTGTTCAGCTGTCTTAATACATGCACACAATTCTTGAACAATAGATGGGTTAACAAAGGCATCATCATCATCATCATCAAAAGACTCAGAAAATTCAGAATGTCTAGAAGAAAATACTAACTGTGACATTCTAGACATCATCTCACCAAGCATACCCTTAAGTCCAAGTTTTTCTTGTTTAACATCCATATCAAGCAAATCATGTTGAGACTGTTCACAATGAGCAGATGAGCTTGGGGCATGTCTTAAAGATGGATTTTCATACTGGGTTTGGTGATGATCACTTACAACTAGTGTTGGTGAGGGAGGCGGAGGAGGAGCATATTCTCTCACCATACAGTCAGCAAAACGGGCAGGAGGTCTTCTCCTTCTTAGGCTGCGCCGGATTGCAGGTCTTGCATGGTAATCCATTCCACCAAATTTCTACTCTCCGGCTCGAAGGACCATTTGTTGGATATCAGATGTTAAATGTATCCAAAGTTCGTTGGAGTTGCAGAAACTTGATGGCGTGTCTGATTAAAACACATGGACAAATACCAGTCCTTTGCTCTCTTTTATTTTAAGTTCAGGATGCTTAAGTCTTCACATGACATGAAGTTCAATAATTCACATGGAACTGATACACATGATGCCAATGGACAGATGTTAATGGATGGACAGGATGAACCGGATGTACAAGATGGTCTTTAGTCACTACAAACAATACAATAAAGAAAATCAAGCTCAGATAATTCAACAATATACATATCATACATATACTCAATCCAAACAATTCAAATAAACAAATTCAAACAATACAATTGGTAAAACAAACTTACTTAACGCATCCTAAGGAAAGGACTCAAAGGACATGGTTGGGTGTCCATTCAAACACCCACACCTCACCAATGCAAAAGAAACAAAGGAAGGAAATGAGGCCTACTTATAGACCTTGACCAAGGGGTGTATGGGTAATGTAGTGCACTAAAGTTAGTATTGTAGTTTGCTTGGAATTCTGGGATATGTAGTACGTAAATATAAGGAGAAACAAAAAGAGAAAGAAATTAAAAGGCCAAATTCACAACAGTTCCACCACCTCGGGGTGAAGACTCCATTCCCCGGGCCTAGGCCCCTGTCTTGACAGGATGTCTGCCCCCTAATTTAAATACCCTGGGAGATAAATAGCTCTCAGAGAAAGAATTTTCCCCTGGGACCATAGAAGGATCTGACGTGCCAGTTTGTAAAGCGGGCGAGAACGCAGACCCCCCTGATGGTTTATATAAGAAACCACCGATGTGTTGTCTGTCCGGACAAGAACATGGTGGCCCCTTAGGTCTGGGAGGAAGTGTTTCAGAGCCTGAAACACCGCCAACATCTCTAGGCAGTTTAAGTGCCACAGACGATGATGGTCCTCCCACAGACCCTGAGCCAAGCGACCATCCATGATCGCCCCCAAACCCGTGAGAGAGGCATCTGTCGTTAGCATAACGTGACGACAAGGAGCTCCTAACACAGGGCCTTGGGACAGAAACCAAGGATCTTTCCACATGATCAGGGCGTGATGACACCGTCGCGAACTCACGATCATGCGAAGCGGATTTCCCCTCGGGGAGAATCCCTTGGTCCTGAGCCACCACTGTAACAGTCTCATGTGCAAGAGGCCAAGAGATATCACGTTGGACGCAGCTGCCATGAGACCTAACAGTCTCTGGAACTGTTTTACAGTGGATGACTGGCCTAGCTTGACCTGATCTACTGCAGCGAGAATCAAAGCAATACGAGCAGGTGACAATCGTGCCTGCATCGTCGTTGAATCCCACACTACACCTAGAAAAGTGGTTCTCTGTAATGGAGAAAGAACACTCTTTTTGGCGTTGAGCCTCAGCCCCAGTCACTTGATATGAGCAAGAACGACATCTCGGTGCCGAACCGCCTGTTGTTCCGATTGTGCTAGAATCAAGCAATCGTATATATAGTTCAGAAAGCGGATGCCCTGTAACCTCAGCGGGGCTATAGCAGCATCCATACACTTTGTGAATGTTCGGGGTGACAGTGCTAGGCCGAACGGAAGAACCCGATATTGGTACGCTTCGCCCCCCGAAAGCGAACCTCAGGAACTTCCTGTGTTGAGGGAGGATAGATACATGGAAGTAAACGTCCTTTAGATCTATCATGACAAACCAGTCCTCGGATCTGATTTGAACATCCCGAGTGACAGACACAGCCCCCTGTAACGTACTGGCAGGGAACAGCTGGTCTGGGCACTCCCTAACCCGTTCTATAGCCCCTTTTTGCAGCAGAGTTTTTACCTCCTGTTCTAATACCAGAGCCTGCTCGGGGCCCACCACAGTGGGCAGAACCCCTCTGAACCGAGGTGGACGCATTCTGAACTGAATGGCGTACCCGTTCTTTATAATATTCAGGACCCACTGAGAAACATTGGGAAGCATTTCCCATTCCGCCAGGAACTCTACTAAGGGAACCAGCCTCTCGAGGCTGGCCTCTGGATGAACATCCCGAGTGACAGACACAGCGCCCTGTAACATACTGGCAGGAAACAGCTGATCTGAGCACTCCACAACCCTCCTTGGAGGGGGCGAGCGTCCCTCGGGAAATCGCTCGCCGAGTCTCTCTACGCCCTGTATAGGCAGAGTTAGTAGAACAGACCCCTGAGGGCATCGAGAAAGACAGGGCACCGTGTTTTTGTGCGGTGAACTCAAGTTTTTCCCGATGGGGACCACCGTCAGAGTCCTGACGTTCAGCCCGTCAGGACTTTTTCGACGCGGCCTTTCTGGCGACAATGACTGTCCTCAGATCAGTCCTGCCCCGAGAAGGCCGCGCCGGAGAGCGCCCCGCCTCGTCCCTCCAGTTTCTCTGCAGGGGGGCACGAGACGTGACACTCCGCTTCTGCTGTGCTCTTTTGGAAGACGAACTCGACGAAAGATTTTGCTCTGGTTTAACATTCTGCGTGACAGACACAGTGCCCTGTAACGGCGCACCAGCAGGGAACGACTGGTCTGAACACACTAGAACCCTCCTTAGAGGCGGCGAGCGTCCCTCGGGAAAGCACTCGCCAGACCCTTCTACGCCCTGTTTTTTCGGCAGGGTTAGTAGGACGGGCCCATGAGGGCGCCGGGAGAGACAGGGCACCCTTAAGGGAGGTGAACGCAAGTCTCTCTCGGCGGGGACCCCCCTCAGATTTTCCTTTGAGCAGGTCGGCCTGAAAAACCTGCATAAAAGCCATCGTATGCAAACATGCAGCCGCCTGCCCAGCCACCGAGTAAGCCTTCCCCACCAGCACAGAGGTTTTTTTTTTTTTTTTTTTTTGGTGGAAGAGTCGGTGCTTTAAGTGAAGACGATGAAGCAGGAGAGAGATAGCTCGCGAGCGTCTCCTCCACCTACAGCATCATCACATAACCAGCAGATTTAGCACCAACAGTGTTACCATAAGCATTGGACTGATTTGTGTAAATTCTGCTTGAAACCGGTCTAACCCAGGTCTTTGAAATCTCAGCATGAAGATCTGGGAAGAATGGTAAGCACCGGCGAGAAGGTTGAGGTCATGCAGACAGAAATCTATCATCTAGTTTGCTTTTAATTCTAGAATCCTGTCTGTCAGCTGGCCACTCAATACTGTTTTTTTTTTCTCAGCTTTTCAACAGCCCGAGATAACACATCCATCAAACCTTCTTCATTTGCAGTATAATGTGATAAACTAGTTTCCTCTGATGCAAAACTTTCGACATCCAGCTCCTCAGAACTGGAAAATCTCAATTCAACATCATCATGTGCCTCCACCCGGGCAGAAGTAACCGCCGCAGCGCGTGCTTCCAGAGCCGGGTGAGAGGCACTAGATCTCGGCGGAGATAGCGAAGATAGGACGGAGCCCGTCTCAACGTCGCCAGTGAGATCAATCTGCGAGCCCCAAGACAAGCGCCGCCGCTCTGCCTCAACAGAAGCGGGACCCGAGCCTCGGGGAGCTCGCAGCAAACCACTCTCCTCGAAGAGCGATCGCCGCGAGCGCAGAGTTCTTAAGGGAAAACGCTCGCAATGCTGACAATCGACTCCCTCGAGAGCCGACTGGGCATGCTGCACTCCCAAACAAGCCACACATAGCTCGTGTGAATCCCCACCCGTGATGTACCGAGTACAGGGGGGAACACACTTCTTATACTGCTCGCTCATATTGTTTTTTATATATAAAATATATAGTGAAAAACTCCTGACAAAACAGACAAACACAATCGACAGATTCAGACACACACAGAGCTGCTGAAGTAACTAAAGCTGGCGTATTGTGTGCTCAGTAGATATTTATAGCTTCCTGGTCGATGACGTCACTCGCCGTACGCTCATTCTCTCCATTGACTGATTTCATTCATGCTTCAGACGCGTCACGCTGAGGGCGTTCCCACTGCGATTACACGCAGCGGTAGTCCCTGAAGGGGAACTAGAGTGTTTTTCACATTAAATAATGAGTTCTGAGCCTTCTCATTTTTTTTTAAACAGCAGCACTACACTTTACTCTATAAAACCTATTTAGTTTGAATACATTTTCAGTACATCAAATAATATTATTTTTTGCATCTTAAACCTCTAAAATGTTTTTACGACTATTAAACTATTTAAAATGCTGTTTTAATAAGAAATTCAAAATAAAATACTATGGCATAATTTTATGTTTGAAAGCTTTCCCATTAACAACTTTTATAAATATCAGTAGTTTTAAAGCCTTTGAGAAAACATAAAAAAAATGTGTCTGTCAATTTGGATGTTCTCAAATGCCAGGGTGGCAAAACTGCAAAAATGAATCTTTTATTATGAAGTGAAAAGGTAATAACAATACACATGATTGAATCAACCAGATGACCCCAGTTGATCCTTGCAGAGTGAAAAGGTTTGTAGATCTCTCTTGAATATTGATAAAATACTTTTAAGTAATGGGTAGGTTGGTTCCTTTCCATGTCAGGTGGTACAACCAATGTAAACCTAGGAAAATGCTATTTTATCATAAACCTTTTTATTGTATAAAAAAAAAATACATGTTTGAACTTGCTAGCATAGGCAAAAGCTAATACAGGCATTCAAGTAGACGCCTGTTCAATGTACAATTATATCCACATTGCAAATCAGGTTTATTGGCAAAATTGACAGACTTTCAGCTGTTTGCAATGAACAAATCAAACAAAATTAATTGAAATAGCTCAACACAACAAATGGTTTTCCAAAATTCAACTGAAAATTCAACTTTTAATGACTTCTGCAGTCTCAAAATGATTCAACCCCCTGAATAGAATCCCCCTCGACAGCACAAATGTGCAAAACAAGTGCTTAACTTTTACACAAGTCGACCCAGTTCCCTGAGGTCTTTATAGAATAGAATAGAATAGAATAGAATAGAATATTTATTTGTCATTGTAACAAGTACAACGAAATTAAACACAGTCCTTGTCAGGCGCCAAACATCTAAAAATACAAAAAAATACTACTATTGCATACCTATTAATACTGAAAACACATAAGAGACACACCCATGCAGACATCCACATTTAAAAATTGCACATGACCCTTTTGACACAGATCAGTGGTGGGCACTATAATTTAACAGCATTATTTAATGCACTTATGGCTGTTGGATAAAAACTGTTTTGTAGTCTATTTGTTCTTGTTTTCATGGACCTATATCTCCTGCCTGACAGCAACAGTCTGAACAGTGTGTGACCGGGGTGTGATGAGTCCTGTATGATGGTTTTGGCCTTTCTGATGCAGTGGGAGCTGTGAAGTTCTTCCAGAGTGGGGAGGGGGCAACCAGTGATTTTCTGTGCTGCCTTTATGACACCCTGGAGCTTTTTCCTGTGCCACAGTGCAGCTTGAAAACCACACACAGAGACAGTATGACAGGATGTTCTCAATTGAGCAGCAATAGAAGGACACCAGTAGTTTTTTGGGGATGTTGTTCCTCTTGAGAACTCTTAGAAAGTAGAGTCTCTGCTGGGCCTTCTTCACTACCTCAGTGGTGTGGACGGCGCAGGTCAGATCCTCCATGATGTTGACTCCCAGGAAGCGGAGGTCAGAGACCCTCTCTACGCAGGTTCCGCCTATGAACAGCGGCTGGATTACCGTTTTCTTCCTCCTGAAGTCCACAATGAGCTCCTTAGTCTTTGATGTATTGAGGAGCAAGTTGTTAACTCTGCACCACCCCACTAATTTCGCCACCTCGTCTCTGTAATTTGACTCATCCCCCCTTGTGATGAGCCCCACTACCATGGTATCATCAGCAAATTTGACAAAGGTGTTGCTCTGGGGCCGTATTCACAAAGAATTGTAAGGCTAAAAGTAGCTCCTAACTGGCGAATTTAGGAGCAACTCCTAAAAATAATGGACGTGTCACTCCTAACTTTAGGACTCCTAATTTTTTACACTAAGAGTAATTCACGAAGCATTTTAGCCCTAAAAGTAGCACCTAAGTCTGAGACAGCTTAAAAGAAGTCGAGAGGACTCACTAAGACCTATTCACAAAGGATTGTAGCGCACACCACCGCCTCTCGCAGTCGTCCGTGGTCCGCGACACAAGCGGGAATGCTGCATTGATCTGCAAACAAATCCTCTCCCATGTGTTTTGCTTGATATCCCAGTGCCGAATTTCCCATTTATCTTTTTTTTTTCAGCACCAACTGAGCCAGCAGCAGTAATGGTGTGTTCACACCGAACGCGAATTTAATTATTTGCGCGAGTAGATTACATAGCCTACAAAGTCAATGCAAAGACACGAATAGACGCATCATTCGCGCCGGGCGTTGCGAATGACGCGAATGTCTTCCGCGTAAGTTGAACTCGAGCACAACCGAACGCAAATTTAATTATTTGCGCGAGTAGATTACATAGCCTACAAAGTAGGGCTGGACGATTTTGGCTAAAATCATAATCGCGATTAATCGAACAAGTTACCTTGATTACGATTATTGAACGATTATTTTAATTTTTTTCTTTCTCATGTCACTGGCAAGGCTTATACTGTAAATATGTTCACGGTTATTTTTTCTAATGAAAGAGTGCATAATCCTATCTTTGTGATTCTAAAATAAGGAAACACACAGATAGCTTTTGATGCTTATTTAATTTTTAAATGTGGATGTCTGCATGGGTGTGTCTCTTATGTGTTTTCAGTATTAATAGGTATGCAATAGTAGTATTTTTTTGTATTTTTCAAACAATTGAATCAAACAAAGCATACAATGCTTGAAATAAAAACATCTTATAAAAAAGTCAAGTTTTAATGTAAAAAGAAAGTTTCCTAAAAATGTAGAAAATAGTTCTTTTTGTAAACAAAATAAATTATTGTAAATATTGCCATCTTAAAAGTAAAATATAAGTTGTATAAAACTAAAAACTAATCCTTTTCATATTGTGTAGCATGCTTGTGATATCAAAACCTGCTTTGTGGAGTGGAGGCACTTGTTGCTGGGCGTTTGTCAGTCTCTCTCTTTTTTCGTGTGTTTCTTTGGTACAAGCGGCTCCTGTTGCTGAGTTGACTCAGTGTTTGAGTTCTCTTTCACACAGAGATTCTGGAAAATACACATATAAAGTGACCCGGGTTCGTTTGACTTTGGTTCATTCACACTGCCAGTGATTTTCCGGAATCAGAGAGTGCGTTCACACACAACCCGCAAAGACAAGTGACATGTCTCAGTGGCGTCTATAGTTTGTCGCAGACTGGACGGGGCGGAGTTACGTGACTACACACGGGGTAATATGTTTTAAGGGGAAAGTACATTAACACAGTGGTGGGCGGAAATATTTATAGGATTAAAAAAACGAAATAACCGACATGGTAAAATTACGTCGGTTATGGGCTCTGAATTTCGGTTTCGATTATTTTCCGATTAATCATCCAGCCCTACTACAAAGTCAATGCAAAGACGCGAATAGACGCATCATTCGCACCGGGTGTTGCGAATGACGCGAATTGGGCGACGCGTTTGACGCGAATGTCTTCCGCGCAAGTTGAAAAATTTGAACTCGAGCAAATGTTCAAGCGTCTAACTAGACGCGATAGACGCGTATTTGACGCTCTATTCGCGTTCGGTGTGAACACACCATAACTGATCATGCGTCCAGTTGGGCTTTCTTTTCCGTTTTGGCGAGTTCGTAATCCATCGTCATTCAACTATTACATTACTTCAATAGGAGCAACATGTCCTTGCTTTAAGTAGTCTATTTAGGCTAATAGGATGTCAATTAATGTGTTAATGCAAATTGTTAATGCAAGTGTCGTTTTTCATTAATAGGCAAGTGGTTGTTTTCATTAGGGTATTAGGCTACCTTGATTTAATTTAATTTAATTTACGACTTTTTTTCTCTCTCTCTTCCTTTTTAGAATTACTCTTCACTGGGGCCTGCACAAACATGATATGCATTTCGATGACATTACTATTATTATTTTGTGTAGGACACAGACATATTTAGATGTCGTAATTCTATGATTTGTCGCGTCTGTGTTATGTTCCGCATGATGGCCCTGTCATCTAACAACCAATCACCGTGATCATTGCGAGGAAGCTCGTGCATGAGAAGTGACGTCATCCATAGCAACGAAGACTCACTCTTAGTTTGGGAGTTGTCATTTTTCCTTATTAAGAGTAGGTCTGAAAGGCATTGTGAATAACTTTAAAGAGAAAACTCCTAGCTAAAATATTTTAGTGCGATTTAGGAGTACTCCTAGTGGTAAGATAAAATTCTTTGTGAATACGGCCCCTGATGAGCAGGGGTGCAGTCGTGGGTAGGGGTGGAACGGTACACAGAAGTCACGGTTCGGTTCATACCTCGGTTCAGACATCACGGTTCGGCACGATTTCGGTACAATGGAGGGAAAAGCAAAACAAAAATGCAGAAGGCATTCCGGAGTATGTTTTTTATGTTTCCACTGTTCGATCGCGCGCCTCTGTCTCTCTCTCTCACACACAGTTCGATCGCGCCCGCGCGCCTCTCTCTCTCTCTCTCTCTCGCACACACACACACACACACAAGCATTGCAATCTTGACATCGCAGCCTGTTCATTATGCGGTCACGGTCACACCAAACGCGAATAGAGCGTCAAATTCGCGTCTAGTTCGACGCTAGTCCAAAGCGAATAGGACGCCCGTATAAAGCCAACGTTTGAAGTGAACGCGCGTTCAGAGCTAAGCCGATGCTACAGATTATGTGTCCCTAAAGAACCCGCGTATCTAACAGTAGTTCTGCATTACATTAATTAATTTGCACGCGAGTTTTATTTATTTTTATACCATGTATTCTCCGTGTAAATTCGTGCACCGAACCGTGACGCCCGTACCGTTTCGGTTCGATACGAATACATGTACCGTTCCACCCCTCGTGGGTGTAGAGGGTATAGAGCAGGGGACTCAGCACACAGCCCTGCGGGGAGCCAGTGCTGAGGGCCGTGGATGTATAGGGGCCCATTCTTACCCTCTGAGTGTGGTCTGACAGAAATAGTCCATGGGCCAAGCCAGAATTTGGTACCACCTAAGGTGGCAAAATCTCTTTGGTACCAGTTTGTTTGTTGAGTCCATATAAGTACTTTGAAACATGATAACCTTTTCAAATGAGTAGCTTTACTAATATTTTGGGACAATCATTATTATTGCCATTATCGTCCTACAGTATCTGCCCCGCAGGTTTGAATGAAGTCTATTATAAGAGGTAGCCATACATGCTATATGTTTATTTTTTCAGGACAGTCAGGGCTATCCAGATCTGCCATCATTTGACATGATATATGTGGTATACGTTTTGTATTAGCCTTCATATTAAAGAAAAATATTTTTGCATCTACTAAATTATTATATTTGTAAATCTATCTCAAAAGATATTGATGTTAAGGGGGGTATCTTTTCAGATATGGATAGACAAGACTGTCTGTAATCTGGTGATATCAGAACCATGATGGTGGGACAATCCATGATCTAGCAATTTGAAAAAATATGTATGTACTGTATATGAAATAATATTATGCAACAACAACAACGACTGGTGCTAGTTTCAAAAGTTTCAGATTACTCCTCCATACCTCGTTGTACAGATAAGCCACTATGTTCATCTGAAAAGGTGAGTCCTGCTGTTTATTTTGATATGCGTTACCCTTGGAGGCTACAGGCACTTCTCAACTTATTCAGCTATGACTCTGCAGTGCGAAAATGAGTGAAGAAATGACCGATGATTGCAACTTTGTTTTATTTTAATTAGATTTTTCAAATCAAGATTACTCAGACCATCTTTGTTCTACCAGCAATCTACTAGCATCACTGTGAAGCAGAAGGTCCACTTTTTCATTTGATACCTATTTTATAAAATAAGAACTTTGTGAGTAATTAAAAATAGATTGATGAGTGTGTGGAGATGCGAAGTAGTTTAAGACGGTTGAAATTTCAAGCATTAGCGAAGACATCATATCGCAAGTGGCACTGAAGATCACAGGTGATATTCGGAACCAAGATATTAGTCAAGCATGGCCACCACATGCGTCAGATCTTGAGATGATGAACAGCACTCCTACATCTCTAGTGGAGTTTCTCCAGACACTCCTAACAGGTTTATCCAAAGTAGGTAATAACCCATCCCAGAGCTGTCAAGTCACTCATCGGAAATGTGGAACTGATGAAGATACTGAATAGACTTGGCCATGGTGTTTCATATTCTCAGGTAGAAGAAATTGACACAGACCTTTGCCTTCAGAAGCAAGCAGCAAGTGGAGGTGCTTGGAAGGAAGTGGATATAGACAGACTAGAGGAGACAATCAGTGGTGAAGGGACATCACTTGGAGTGAACGGAATTGCTGTGCAAACAAAGCCTATTGCTGATCATAATGCTGGGACCAGAGCTTTGCCTTGCATCCCCAAAACCAAGAAGAGAAGCATTGAAGCAGTAGAGATGGTACTTCCCATTTACAATGCAGGAGAACGTGCCAATCCTCCTGTTATACAGACAGTTGAGACTAATCATGCCTCCTTTCTACAGGATGCAGCAGACAGAAACCACGTGTGGCTAATGGCTCGTCTTTCCAACAAAGATGTTTGCAGCTGGACTGGGTTAAACATCCTCACCCACAATTATACAAGTGTACAAGAAGATAGTATAGGCTATTTGCCCACAATCAATGCTCCTGCTACACAGTTATCAACAGTACATGAGGTACTTAACCAATAAGCATCATGAAGTCTCTGCAGCTCAACAACATTGTTGTTGTTTTTGACCAGGCATTATATGCCAAAGCTGCAGAAATTACATGGAAACACCAGGAGGTATTCAAGAACATCATCCTTAGAATGGGGGTCTTCCATACCACCTGTACTTTCATGGCAACAATTGGAAAACGGTTTGCAGATGCTGGTCTAAGAGACCTTTGTGTAGAGGCAGGAGTGATAGCTGATGGCTCAGGCCCCGTTTACACGATGGGAAAACGCAGATATTTCTCTGCGTTTTGCCCTCTCATTTACACGAATATGCCGTTTTTAATCACAGAAAACGATTATTTCTAAAAACTCCGGGCAAAGTGGAGATTTCTGAAAACGCCGGTTATGTGTTGCCGTGTAAACTGGGAGAAACGGGGTTTTAGGTTCTCTCTTGTCGATTCTGAGGATTTTGATTGGCTTGCATGGCTTTATCCTTCTCCCTACACTGCCGCCCATAGGTTTGGCATAGTTATGATGGCGCTCGACGGCGTTATTATTCGGGTGTGTGCACGATGTTATTTTTGAAAACGGAGAGGGGGAAAATATTCGTTTCTCTAAATACCCGGCTATGTGTAAACGTAGCCTCAATCTCAGGGGTTACTGATGGTCACAGGTATAATCGAGGAGTAAGGCTCCACAAGCTGCTCTATGAGGCTTTCCTGAGACTAGCATGGAAAGGTTTTCATCCATGGTTAGAACAGAATCCATGGTCAGGAAGATCTTATTCATTTGGAAGCAACTCTGCAAGCAGTCCATAACCTGTGTGAAGAAATATCTAAGACAAGATTTGAGGGAACCCTCGAGCAAGATTCATGTCAACGCATTCTGACACGTTTCAATGAGTTCCTCAGCTACCTTAGAGATAACAATGGTCCCCTGTCTGCCTTCTGGATGTCTTATGTCTTATATAAATATCTATAAGTAATATCTTGACATCTGGACACCTCACCGAAATGGATGAGAAATATCTCCCACTTATTTGTTCAGGTATGCTCATGTTAGACTGAATGCGGGGACCCCCAGCACCAATGGCTGTTCTGGAGCTAATGGCCTGCAAGTGTTCACGGACCTGCAAGCTTCCCGACTGTTCCCGTCTTGCCAATAAATTAAAGTGCAAGCTACAAACCTGCAGCAATCAGAGGGAGGAGGAGGAGGAGAATACTGATGTCATGAAACTGTTTGAATATGATGACGATGATGATGATGATGATGATGATGATGATGATGATGATGATGATGATGACGATGATGAATAAACAGAAACATTTTGCAATGGCCAAATAAGTTCATGAATAAGGTATAATTATTTAGTTTTTCTTTGTATGACATGTTCTGTTCAAATAAAGTTACAAGATTTTTTCATTCTTTGGCTCAACAGTTCTTTGGCTCAACGGTCATTGAAGGCTAATTTCTGTGACAAAGCTACCACTTACAAAAGGTTATCATGTTGAAATATCATCTAGAGATATGGACTGAAAAAAAAAATCAAACTAGAATTTGCCATCTTGGGTGGTACCAATTAGTGAAAATTGTGACCTGGGCCCATGGACTAAAAGTCCTTAATCCAGAGGCATATTCCAATGTTGGACAGTTTTGACACCAGCCTGTGGGCGAGGATGGTGTTAAAAGCAGAGCTAAAGTCTATGAAGAGTAACAGGGCATAGCTCCCCTGCTGCTCCAGGTGTGACAGTGCAGCATGGAGGGCTGTAGCCACAAAATGACATGATGTAACTACGGACCAGTTTCTCAAAGCACTTCATCACCACAGCTTTATAAGACAGGCGTGTCACCGGCTGGTTTTAGTTAAGCGTTGCAGAGCTTCTGGCCCGACAGTGGAAACGCAGCATGGTTTTGGGCTCTGTGTTACAGGTCCGAGGATATTAGCCCAGCACATCCCGTTTAAAGCCCTGGCTCACACTGGCCCAACAGTGGAAACGTGGCTATTGAAATTGCACCAAGGCTTGGTTACAGAAGAAGTCCTGCAAGATTCTACAGTGGCTGCCAGTCACTTGAACCCCATAGAAAATCTCCGGTGGGATTTGAAGAAGGTATTGCAGCACGCAAACCCAGGAATATTACTGAAGTGGAGGCCATTGCTCATGAGGAACGGGCTCAGATTCCTCAGAAACGCTGGCAGAAGCTGGCGTCTGGTTATACATCTCGTTTCCAGAAGGTCTTAACAGCAAAAGCGTGTTCTACTAAGAACTAAAGATGCTTGCCATGAAGGAGTTGAATAATTTTGAGAAAGCAGAAGTCATTAAAAGTTGAATTTTCAGTTGAATTTGGGGAAAGCACTTGAAACATTTGTTGTGTTGAGCTATTTCAATTACTTTTGTTTGATTTGTTCATTGCAAACAGCTGAAAGTCTGTACATCAATTTTGTCAAAGAAGCAGAAACTGGAACATGTGCTGAACTGTTTTCAATCAGAAACGGCTAAAACATGTAGACTGGGACTGCTTTTGTATACACCTGGGCCCCTATTCATAAAGATTCTAAGAATCCTCTCAGAAAACTCTTAATTTAGTTTAAAAACTTTTACGTAGGAGTCTTAGCTTAAGAGCGATTCGGGACTGATCTGAAAGCAACTCTGAGCAAGGAAAAGACAAAAACTTTCATCTTAGTGAGGAGGCGGGGCTGACCCTGTTGCTATGTATGACACAATCTTTTGAAGACTGTGATTGGTTGGTTGTCCAAGAAGGAAAAAAAGAGTGATTTTAAGTATAGGGTCTATTCTAAGGCTTCTCTTTGAAATTACATGCGTAATTTTTCCTATTTGACCTCTCTCTCTCTCACTCACACACACACACATTATATATGTGTATATAAATCTTTTTTTTTATTTACCATGTTGATAATTTCCTATAAGGTTTTTGATTGGCTTAGAATGATAAACATTGTTCCACGCTTTCCAATTACACTGATTGCTGGCATGTCTATTTAAGTGGTGGTTTGAATGTTGGTTTTAATGTAATGTAACAAACATGGAATCAAAACCAAGAAGGACAAGAAAGCCAGACTGGACAGAGGAACAGTGTTTACTGTAGGGATGTGCACGAATATTCGAATTTTCGAATATTCGATCTGTAATTATTATTCGAAAAATAAAATACTATTCGAATTTTACTACGTTGCTTTGCTGGCCTGGCCGTAAATGCAGTGAATCCATGATAAATCCCAAGCACTAACTGGCAATTATAATTAAATGCACAGGGTGGCGCTGTGGAGTGTGTTAACAAGTTGTGTGTATTTGATCGCATAATGTTGTCGTCTGCCTCGCGAAGTTTGGAATTACTTGAAAATGATCTTACTAAATGGAATTACTTTTGATCAAATTAATTAATTAATCTGAGTCATAATATCATCACCACAATGAGAAATCACATGAAATCCAAACAGTCGAATGTGGCAAGACAGCTGTCCAACAGCTGGACCCCGCGTGATCCGAAATGATAACTTATCTTATAGCAAAATGATTTTGAGACATATACTTCCTTTAAGTTTCGTTGAGGGAGACCGGTTTAAGAACAGAAAACGCAAAGTGCTGTTAGAAACTTAGAACACCGTTATCTTTGTGTCTCTGAAGCGTCTGTCAGCGAAGCGCCTTTTCTCACTCGAGCATAAATTGCTGGCGGCGCCCCTGCATGTGGATATCGTTTTTCTCAATATAAACGTGAAACAATATAAACACGATAATCATATGCTGACTCGAGTGTGTGTGTGCGTTCTGTACGATATCTGGCGCAATCTGCTTTATTAGGCGTTTTTTCCCGTTCGCGCTGCTTAAGCATGCTTTTATTAATGTTTTTGTTTTTATATATTTTTTGTTTACACATAGGCCTACTGTTTAATGTTTTCAACTAAAAGAAAACTTTAACATATATTGTAAGCTTGTTGTGTATATTCCCTAATTGTAAGCGTGTTCAGAAATGGTGACAAAAACGTAAAAAAAAATTAAACTTAAAAAATAACGTCTTTTTCGTTAAACGTCATTTAAATAAACGAATATTCAAATATTAGATTTTTATGAGCCCGAATATTCGAATGCAATATTTTAGAAAAATGCCCATCCCTAGTTTACTGTTAGCCCAGTTAGTGGATGAACACAAGGCCATTCTTAAAGGGGTGGTTCGGAATTTTGGACATCGGGCCTCATTTACAAGTGAGCCTTAGTGTTATTTATCAGTAGAGACATTTAAAAAAAAAAAATCATCCAGTCGTCCCAGTTGCGTAGTTGGCCGGTGCTAGGCTAGCGCGAATCAATGGTACCAGTTTTAGCCTGCCATTAAAACAGTTTCATAACATTATTCTCTCAACAGACATTTACATCGATAGTCTGGCGTTATAACTGATGTGCTTTTAGTGTACTGTGGAGTGGGTAAAACTGTTTTAATGGCAGGCTAAAACTGGTACCATTGATTCGCGCTAGCCTAGCACCAACTACGCAACTGGGACGACTGGATGATTTTTTTTTTTAAATGTCTCTACTGATAAATAACACTAAGGCTCACTTGTAAATGAGGCCCGATGTCCAAAATGCCGAACCACCCCTTTAAAGGAAAATTCGGGCCGGGTGTCAATCTATAGCGTCATATTAACTCACTGTCATCCATTGTCTGCAACACATTTCTTCTCCCTCTTCGCCTTTCTGCCATTTTCTCCTCTGCTAAAGAAACTCTTAACTCTCTGGGGTCGGCGGTCTCGCCGGCGATACCAGCTCACTTTTTTCCTTATCAGTGCAAAAGAGACTCAAATTACTTTGTTGATTTTGATCTTACATATAAGTGTTATACATCATTCGATCCTGTTAAGTTTGTATTTTTTTTGTGGAACCTCACAATAAAAACAAAGTGTTGTGCTTTTCGCCAAATAAAGAAAAATAAACATGATGCGCGTTCTGCGTTCTCTCTGTCAGTGCAGTCCATTCTGAAACGCGTCCTAAGATTAACTATAACTCTGCAAATACTTGTCATACAGGCACGAGAGATTTTTCTTTATGAAGCTTGAATTCTCTTCTTTTCAATGAAGTAACTTATATAAAAAACAAATATTCTCAGTTTATGTAATCTGTATGAAAAGAGAGTGATTTCAGTATTTTTTCCCCCCAGCTCATTACACTTCATTACGCGTTAATCTGACACGCCCACGGAGGACGCGCGCTATTCAAACGCAAATGTTGAGGCAAGCCATGACAATGCCCACATCAGCCGTTCCACCGCGGCGGTAAAATGTGGGGTGTATTTGCTGCCTTTTACCGCTAAGAGGCGCTACAATCATAGACTCTGAAAAGTGTTCGTTTATTCTCTCTAATGCGTAATCTGCGGCTCATTCAGAGCGATTGAAAGCTGGTAGCAGATGAATTCAACAAGTGAAACGTAGTTAAAATAATTCATAATCACAATACTGAAATTAGGCTACTGAAATGAAATTGAATAAATAATGAAAACATAAAACATAATGAATACATCAATGAGGCTTTACAAGAGCATAAGACATTAGTTTTAACAGCGTACAGACGGTAGCTCAGTGATCAATGCAATAACATGAGCTTCAAGGAGCTTCAAGCGACCCGAGATCGAATCTCAATGTGGCATATATGTTGTTAACCGATGTTGGCCGACAGCGTTTATATTTGACCACCTTGATGCTTAAATAGCTAACTGTTTACTTATTTAAAGTCAAGAGTTTTGTTTAATTATCATTACAACATAAATTGGCTACATTCCTGTAGAACCGTCCGCAGCCGCTGCACAAACGACAAAAACTGATGAAGGAAGTCAGCCGATTGCATCAGAAAATGAAAATGAAGAAGCTCGTCTTTAGTCTGCTAAATTATTGTGTAATGTAAAAGAACACTAAAATTACTTAAGTTTGAAACCAAGTTCGAACATTTCAAGGTTTAAATAAAGTGTCGGGACAGTTTTTTTTTAAATTTAAAACAGGGTTGCATCGGGTTTAGAGTTTATTTCTTTTGCGATGCAAAATAAGAAACACTAGGCTAATCTTATTCTTGCGACATTTTAAATTTGTATTGCCAAAGAAATGACAGCTATGTTAAACAATTAAAACAGTACAAAACGAAAATTGTCCAAAGAAACATAATTAAATTAAAAACATGCATTTTTCTTTGCCTCTCTCGCGCTGAATTTCTTTTTAACAAGTCTATTTAGTCTCCCTCGCTGCGCGCGCCGGGTCTCTCTCTAAATTAAGCATTTCAGGGACAGGGTAAAAACACATCAGCTGATAATACTGTATATGTTGCTGCGTTATCCGACACTCTCCATATGAAAGAGGAACATTAACAGGCCTATTGTCCTGCGCGCACGATACACTGAACTGTCCCTCCAACCCCCCACCGGCTATCGGAGTCTGAGGCTGACTTAACACAAAGAGAAGTCGCAATTCACACTTAAATCGCTATTCTAGACAGTGTTGATAATGAAGGAATTAAATGATTTAAGTTACATGTAGCCTAGTGATATTTCTGTCATAAAAGTTTATTACTAAATATTTCATTATTTCAATAATTGATGAAATAAAACTGGCTTGGGCCAGCTTTTTCCAAGCAAAACTAAATATAATCTGAAAAAACGCATGTTAATTTGTTGTCATGAACAAAATGTTCAACTCAATATTAAATTCTACAGGGATCTTTGGATCCTTAGGCATGCAATTTGTGAATTAAGTTTTTTTATTTATTTTTTATTATTCAAATAAATATCGAACCACGGTGCTTCGTGGTAATGCTGCTAAATTAAATAACATGTATAGAATAATTATGAACTTAAATGAAACAATATCGCAACATTTCGACAAATACATTATTTGATCTGTTTTTACATTTTAATTCAGGGCGATTTAGCCTACATTTAATTAGAGCGAGATTTTCACCCTTGTCTTGTCATTTTCTCATTGGGAAGCGCTTACAAGTATGTTTGAGTAGATCCTCTGTACCTCTTGTTTTCATATGGATTACATAATCAGATAACATTTATTAGCCTGAATATTTAGACATTTAAAGGCTTTAGACATAGCCGATTTCTTATAGTGACTGAGCTGAAGTGGCTTTCGGTTCATTTTTGTGACGCGCAGTTCCCGGAGACAGAGACACAGATATACTGTTTTTGTCGTTAGCCTAATATGAATACAAGTTTACAGTTTTGAACGATGTAAGCTACTCTACTCTTATCTGTATGACCAAAAAATTACGGAGTTGCCTATTAAGTTATTTTAGCTGTAATAATGAGCTAAATGAACGCGCCGCGTTTGTCGAACACTAACTCACGATGCCAGAATAAAACCCGACTTTAGAAAAATGCATAGGGCCACTCGGCGTGGTGTGCCAAAACACTTAATTATAAACTTCAATATTTAATTCAAAATAATCTCAAAACGCTTTGTGAAATTTTAAAAGCCATGCATGCATTAAGGCCACTTGAACTAATGAACAACTGAAACGCTGGTTTTTATTTTATTGTTTGTCATTTAAACGTGCTTGTTGCATATCTCTATTTTATATGGTCTATTGGTGAAGTAGCCTATAGCATTGATTACTGTGGAGGGAGGGGTGTGGGGATTCAAATAATTCAGCAGAAGCAGGGATGTTTAGACCAGAAGGAAATCCCCGTCCCCCCTGGCAAATCACACTTTACTTAAAACCATGTTTTTAAAAACTCTAGGTTGTAGGGAATCAAAAAATAATAATAATAGGCCTAATAAAAATAAAAATAAAAAATATATATAGCCTATAGGCTAGCTATATATATAAAATTACTTTTTTACAGAACAGAACTGCTTTTGAAATTACGATTGGTAGCCTATTATTATACAGATGCAAAGTCGTTCTGTTGGATACTATTGTTCCTTAGTGTAAAATGGAAATGCATGGTAATTTTATTTTATAAATATAAGCAAAAACTGTATGGTGTAACAGAGTTTTAGAGCTAGACAAATCTCTCTGCATTAATAAATATAAAATTTACAGTCGACCATGTTTGATCGGGATTTGAACCCGTGTCATCTTGATGATCGGACCGTAAGTTCTACCGCTCGGCTATGAATTTTCTCACTGATAAATACCCAAACGTCTGTTTCTCACATGAGCGAGAAAACGTTTTCTCGTTAAGACTGAGTGTAGGCCTACTTTAGCCTACATGAATAAAAGTAGACCTTTTACAGTTTTAAAAGATGATATCTTATCTGTATGACCAACAATTCATACAATTCATTAATTCGTAAGTTCTTTTAGCTGTTATGAGAAAAATAAATTCAAATGAACGCGCCGCCGCGTTTGTCAAACTCTAATTCAACATGCCAGAATAAAGCCAGATTTTAGAATAATGCATAGCCACTCGGCGTGGTGTGCCAAAATACCCTAAAAATAAACTTCAATATTTCATTCAAAACCATCTCAAAACGCTTTTTGACATTTTAAAAAGCCGTGAATGTATTAAGGCCACTGGAACCAGGATCGTAACTGAAACGCGCTGCATGTCTCAATACAGGAGCGCTGGTTCAGATTGTATTGTTTGTTGTTTAAACGTGCATGTTGCATATTTAAAAATATTTGTTTAAAAATAAATGTTTGTTGTAGGCTTATTTGCAAATTACCATAACTTGTAGAATTGCATCCTTACTGTTAATTGACATAAGCCCCACTTACGTTTTGATAAATGTCCCTTTGCGCCACCTGGCGGTCATTTCGCGAACGACTTTGAAATGCGACTGGTTTATTTTTATTGTATTGGTCTACTTTAAAAAATAAAACTTTATAAGACATTTATGGAAAAAGACTATTTTCTTTTCAAGATGTTTCCAACTGTAACTTTGAACCAATTCTGTAGAATGGCCCATATAGCATTTGACCAGGATTTGACAAAAATGTGCTTTTGGCTTTCATTTATATTTTGATTGTTTGTGTATATATATATATATATATATATATATATATATATATACACTCACCGGCCACTTTATTAGGTACACCTGTCCAACTGCTCGTTAACACTTAATTTCTAAGCAGCCAATCACATGGCGGCAACTCAGTGCATTTAGGCATGTAGACATGGTCAAGACAATCTCCTGCAGTTCAAACCAAGCATCAGTATGGGGAAGAAAGTTGATTTGAGTGACTTTGAACGTGGCATGATTGTTGGTGCCAGAAGGGCTGGTCTGAGTATTTCAGAAACTGCTAAACTACTGGGATTTTCACGCACAACCATCTCTAGGGTTTACAGAGAATGGTCCGAAAAAGAAAAAACATCCAGTGAGCGGCAGTTCTGTGGGCGGAAATGCCTTGTTGATGCCAGAGGTCAGAGGAGAATGGCCAGACTGGTTCGAGCTGATAGAAGGGCAACAGTGACTGAAATAACCACTCGTTACAACCGAGGTATGCAGCAAAGCATTTGTGAAGCCACAACACGCACAACCTTGAGGCGGATGGGCTACAACAGCAGAAGACTCCACCGGGTACCACTCATCTCCACTACAAATAGGAAAAAGAGGCTACAATTTGCAAGAGCTCACCAAAATTGAACAGTTGAAGACTGGAAAAATGTTGCCTGGTCTGATGAGTCTCGATTTCTGTTGAGACATTCAGATGTTAGAGTCAGAATTTGGCGTAAACAGAATGAGAACATGGAACCATCATGCCTTGTTACCACTGTGCAGGCTGGTGGTGGTGGTGTAATGGTGTGGGGGATGTTTTCCTGGCACACTTTAGGCCCCTTAGTGCCAATTGGGCATCGTTTAAATGCCACGGCCTACCTGAGCATTGTTTCTGACCATGTCCATCCCTTTATGGCCACCATGTACCCATCCTCTGATGGCTACTTCCACCATGTCACAAAGCTCTAATCATTTCAAATTGGTTTCTTGAACATGACAATGAGTTCACTGTACTAAAATGGCCTCCACAGTCACCAGATCTCAACCCAATAGAGCATCTTTGGGATGTGGTGGAACGGGAGATTCGCATCTTGGATGTGCAGCCGACAAATCTGCGGCAACTGTGTGATGCCATCATGTCAATATGGACCAAACTCCCTGAGGAATGCTTCCAGCACCTTGTTGAATCTATGCCACGAAGAATTGAGGCAGTTCTGAAGGCAAAAGGGGGTCCAACCCGTTACTAGCATGGGGTACCTAATAAAGTGGCCGGTGAGTGTATATACTTACCTTACAGAAATTACAATGAGCAGTTTTATTTTAAGTTCACAGGGCTCCAGACTAACATTTGAGGGCAGCAGCACCGGAGCCAGAAACTGACAATAAAGCACTGAGCTTGAGTTGAGATGTAGATAAAATTAACTTTAATTATTATCATTCATAATGTCTAAATATTCATTCAAAAGCAAAACGATTGAAAAATATATTAGGGAGTGGAAATAGCTATTAAGCCAATAAGTGCTTCTCTGCAGCCACCTACTGGTTACAATGGTAATTTTAAGTCTTTTTTATTTTTAAATAAGTGTGAGTTTTCCTACATCTTGGAACTTTTAGTTTTATAAATGAGGATAATATTTCAAGGATGAACAAAAATGTTCACGTTAAAACAATTAAAAAAATTCACATTAAAAATAACATTTACCCTAATATTAGAGTTTTGAAGTGCTGGAAAAAGATATGAGAAGTACTTGAAAGCAATTTGACTATTTCTGCCACATTATGGTCACAGTTAGTCTTAAATCCATGGTGAATATTTCTGATTTTGGACTGAAAGGAAAGCCTTGTTTCTCCTGGTTTCCAAGTCATCGCTGTTTGATCTGATATCTCTGATTTTTAACAGAGAACTCTGCGCTGAATTTGAATTAGTGATGGGCGGATCGATCCTGAAGTATCGATACTTCGATACTGACGTGGTATCGAAAAGGATCGATCCTCACATAAAAATATCGATCCAAATGTGTATTTTTTTTACCAGTAATTTTTTATTAATTTAGCACGCAATTCAGTGCGTAAAATAAGCTTCTGAGTGGAAAAATAAGCGAATGTTAGCGGGTAATTGTGTAGGATAGAACCTTTTCTCCTAGTCATCTGTATACAAGACGAAACCAATCAATCACAGAGAGCGTTCGATGCTGGTGCTTCGCTGAGCTCACAGGCCCAGTGCGTTTGGGAAACGAAACCTTGCTTAGATGACAGAGAAACAATCGGGAGTTACTTCGCAATAAACAAACCAAAACTGTACATAACGGTTTAAAATGTTGACGTCAGTAAGATCTTTTTTATGAAATTAATATTTTTATTCAACAAGGATCGATGCATCAAATTGATCAAAAGTGACAGTCAAGGGTTTTACACGGTTAAAAAAAATCTACTTCATATAAATGCTGTTCTTTCAACTTTGTTCATCAAATAATTCTGCATAAAATGTATCATGGTTTCCAACAAAATATTAAACTGTTTTCAACATTGATAATAATAAGAAATGTTTCCTGAGCAGCAAATCAGCATATTAAAATGAATTATCATCATGACTGGAGTAATGATGCCGAAAATTCAGCTTTGATCACATGAATAAATTACAGTTTACTATGGGATAGAAAACAGATAGCCTATGTTAAATTGTAATATTACAGTTTTTACTAAGAGAAATAAAAATCTTACAGACCCCAAACTTTTGAACAGTAGGCTAGTACTATAATTAGGGTAGTTTTGTAAAAGTCACTGACTAATTAAAGGGGAGTTGAGAGCACAAATCACAAAATATTTAGGCCTAGTAGTCATGAAAACGTGTTCAGATTTAGCATATTAATGATGCATTCACCTCATAAATCATGACACACTGCTCTAGCACAGGAAAGTGCATACAAGTTCAAATGCATGCTTTTAAAATGAAAAAGTATCGGTATCGATATCGGCGATACTGGCCCTGTATTTGGGCCAGTGACAAATAAGGGTTTCAACTGATAAAAAATTCAAATAGGTTAAAACTGCACATCAAAGTAGTTATTATCTTTATGGGGATGTTTTTTACTTATTAAAATCTCAATTTTAAACAATGTATTTTAAGCGGTTTAACTGAGAAATATGTGACGACACCAGTCAAAATGTCATACGGGATAACGTTAATGCATTTTCTAAATATTATGATATTAAAACTTTTCAAATCAAAAATACTTAAAGAGCATATTGCAGGTAAAAAAAAATCTAAATTAATATATAACCTTGTATGAAAATACCATATGAAAAGGTAATGCAGGATTTAAAATGTTTTAAAACGACATAAGGGCACTAATTTAGTAGATAAAGTGAGCGTTTCTTGGACTGCTCGTAAAAACGGCTTTTTTTTCAACATCGCGTCATTTTACGTCACGCTAGGGAGCCTCCGCCTCGCCTCAGTGCAGAGCAGGCTGGCATTCAGTGAGAGCGGCCGTGAGTCAGTGTGTTTTCGGTAGTTTTTGTATTTCAATCTATCATCGTCATGGTAAATTATTGTGTTTGTGGAGGTTGCAAAAACTCCGGCCTGTCAGGACATCGAGTCCACAGGTTTCCATAACAAGAAAAAGGACGGTGCTGTATATCTTTCGTGCCTGGTGCGGTTTGTGCAGGTGAAGAGACAGGATTTCTCTTCCGCATCGGCTTCGAGAAACGCGGTCGTGTGTAGCTTTCACTTCAGATCGTATGTAGCGTTCACTTCAGATCGTGTGTAGCGTTCACTTCAGATCGGAGGATTATCATCCCGGCGATATGATGGAGTTTAACATGGGATGCCGAAGCAAGAATATTGATCGTCTAATACTGTACCAATGGCATCAAATAGTGTGATATAGGTAGTCATGCCCTAAATAGAGGCAACTTGTAATTGAAAAACAAAATTACTAGGTTGATTAAATATTCAAATCTTTAATTTTCTGTTTATGTTATAACCCAGATGAAAAATATGTTTTAAAAATGTACTTGAGTATGTTTTTAGTAACTTACAATAGAAATATAGTCAAGTATAGTTTTTATACATTTAATAGTATACATCTACCCTAAACATACTAATGTCTGCTGGCCTGATATACGATGGTAATAATCTGTACAATATTGTGAGCACAGTGTATATCGTTAGCGAACGTATATCTATAAGCACGTCTCTCACCAAGACACCTGTCCTGTTCTCCACTGGTTCTCCTCACACCACAACTCAATGTGTCTCTGACCGTTCTGTCTGACATTAATCCTGGCCTGTCCCTACTCTCTTGGCAGCATAGCAGGCTCATAATTGTATGGCTGTAGTCCGTCATACGAGTAAGTATTTCCTTAGCGTCCGAAATGTCATTGCGATCCATTGTTTTCCTGTTGTTTGAATCGACCGCTCTCCCGCCCGTTACGTCACGCCCACCACACCCATTTTCAGACGCGGAAGTAAAATTTTCTCACAAAAACGACTCCAGAAGCTTATGTAGCGTATTTATAAGAATATTTTAAAGAAAATCTAGTTCCTACATTATTTTTCTATATATTGACTCGTTGGGTCCTCTAACCTGCAATATGCCCTTTAATGAATATGTAAAGTGATGCAGTAAACAATATTTAAAGCTCAGAAAAAAAAAATCTGCACAACTATTTTTTTCTCATTATATTGTGATTTCTTTAAACGTGACCCTACTTGTTCAAGTTCTTTACACACATTTTAACACTGCAATGTGATTTAAAGGGGTCATATAATGGTGCATGCACTTTTACAAGTTGATTGTACTGAAATGTGTGTTGGCAGTGTCTGTACACAACCATCATATAATGATAAAAATCCATCCAGTGGTTTTTTGTTTTAATCTCCTTATATGTTTTCCCCTGCCTCAAATCGAGCCGTTCGACCGTGTGACGTCACACGCTCGGAAGCCCCTCCCACGATTGTTGATTGACAGGAGCGTCTCAACACAGACCCGCCCTCGCGGGTGAGATCAGTTCCATGAGAGAGCTGTCAATCATAGTCTGCGCGGACCGGCGCGGTCATTGTTGACATGCTGGAGCACTGTCTATGAGCAGAATGGCGTCTAAGCAATTGTGGTGTTCTGTTCTTGGGTGTAATAACGAACACAGTCATTTTAATGTTCCTAAATCCGAACCGCTGAAGACGCAGTGGCTGTGTTTGTTTTCGAAGGGAATATTCCCCACGAGCAACGTCAATGCGTTCATGTTTGCGCGAATCATTTCTCACCAGCCTGCTTTATAGACGAGGATCAGTATAAAGCTGGATTTGCTAAGCTGCTGCTCATGAAAAATGGATCGGTAGCTGCTACCAGATATTCGTGTTCCTGCTGAATCTCCAGAAGAACGGAAGTGAGTTTAACGTTTTATTAAACTTTATATTAATATATTAATCTTTGCAAATCGCTAGCTGCACGCTTCACAATGAATGCGTCTAAGGTTTACACTCAGGGTACATTACGGCATGTTTTCTATGTATGACGTTCTCAATATAATTCATAATCCCACGTTTATACTGAACAACGCGTTATGGTTATTGAGTTACAAATGGTGTACGCCAGAGCTCTGGTGTACGCATAGAACAGAGGGGCGGAGTCAGCAAAGCTCATGATCATTTAAAGTCATATGCACTGAAACGGCGTGCTGAAAACAGAGCTGTTTTTGACCAGGTAAAATAAGTGTTTTCTTACATTACTAATGAGAATTTTTAATTAAAGTATATTACAAACTTTTAATTTAGACCCTAAAGAATCATATTAGCTTGTACAAAAATACAATTATATGACCCCTTTAAAATGCAAAATGTCTGAAAAAGTTTTACATGACTTGATATCATGTTATTATTGTTTCCTCAACTCCATTAAGTGAAATTATGCATTTCAATGGGAAAAAACAGCGTTATCCCGCCTGACTTAAATTGTTACCCGGTATGACACCATATGAGTTAACACATGAATTGAACACTTACACATAATAATGTTCATAAATAATTAATGTTATGCAATGTTTTTCCAAGGAAATTAATTAGGCTCCACTTTAGAGGAATTATAGAGATGTGGTTTTCAGTGTGTAAACTGTTACACACAAACTCAGTGTGGTTTCTTCCCAGATTTGGCAAGTAAATACATTTAAACCATTTTTTTTTTCATGTTTATGAATATCAATACAGCACAACTTTTCAACGTTAGGTTTAATTTATTACTGAAAAGTACCTTGAACCATTTTACTGATCATAGTCACTCTACATCAATATTCATAAATAATGTAAAGGGTTAAAGTAGGCGACCTTCACTGATTTCACTGAACAAATTTACAAAAGATGTAATTGAACAACATATTTATAAAGAAAAATCTTATTAATGGGTTGAACACTGAATCACTAAATTTCATTAAATGAACACTAAATGTTATTTTAGACAATGTCTATAGTAAATGTAATGTAACTGTAATTGAATATTCTTATGAATTTTATAATTTGCTAATATTCAACTAAACAATGTTAATGATATGTTAATATCACAATTTGAATGGAAATTATGCAAATTAAAGCTGAAAACTGTATAAGAATATATTGTCAAACACGTCATCCAAGATAACGGATGACATTATGGGCTAACAACTGTTATCCTATATGACAAAATTGTTATCCGGTATGACAAAACTCAGATTAAATCTTAATCAGGCAGTATTTTTAGCTACCTATAGAAATCTGCAACCTTTACCTTCATCTTCCAAATATGTAAATTCATGCTAAATAAACAATTGACATAAAATCCACATTATATATGTTATTTTAGCGTTATCCCATATGACACAGGATTTTACTACATAGTGTGCTAGTGAGGAAAAAGGGTAAGTTAAACACATTTTATGAAAGACATAAAAGACTTTCACCATTGTTTGGAGGTCCTTCAGGGTCTTCCTGATTGTGTAACATGCTGTCTCACATCATGTCAAAATAAAATTTACAATAAAATTGCTCCAATTTGCTTGTTATCCTGGATGACATTGGCTGACAGCCAGTTTTGGGACAGAATGCTCCAAAGCATAACAATCAACTGGATGTCATATTCTTTGTAATATTTAAATATATTGTTGTCAAGACTCATACAATAATGCCTGTGGCAGAGATGTTAGGGTTTATTAGATTTTTTACAGTTTGTTTGGCTTTTTTGCATGTCACTCTAAGGTCCGGACAGTTATCCGGTATGACATGAGACTATAATGTCTAGCCTAATAATTCTTACACTTTGTAATACCCTCACTATATGTTCATATCATTTGATAAACAGAGATTAATAGATTCAATAAATAAGCTTTTTATTAAACATTTCCTTATTTTTACTTCATAAAGCGGTTTGGACATCAAAATTGCACGTCACGTCATTGGGCCATTTACTTGGTATCGGATCGATACAGAAATTTGCAGTATCGCCCATCACTAATTTGAATGCTTCTCACTAGATCTCGCAGTAATGTTATTAATTCAACGGCTTTCTGTAATACATCTCTCGCTGTGTTTGGGCGCACCGACAGGAAAAAAGGTGGGGAAAACACGTCTTTTGCGCGCTCAAGTTCGTTATTTGTAGACGCGCGAGAATTACATGTTTTAATGGACAACTTAACGTTACAAGACAAACTTTCGTGACGATGCAGCATTGACCGAATTCAGTCAACTGTCTCTGTGTTTTCTTTATATCACAGCTATTCTTTATTTTATTATGGCTATGTTCCTACTTTGAACAATTATTATACAAATGTCATCTAGGTTCACAGCAAATTGTCTGTCCACCTTTTTAAATCAAATCACATGCGACGCAATGAGGTCATATTACATTGTCATAGGCTTTATGTATATTTAATGTCCACTGGTCATATATTGATAATAGTGGCCACTTTAGCTGATATTCAAATTTGAACAGTTTATCTGGTGAAAGTTAGCAAAACGTTAGCTTTAACGTTTTTATTATTGTTATATATATATATATATATATATATATATATATATATATATATATATATATATATATATATATATATATGTGTGTGTGTGTGTGTGTGTGTGTGTGTGTGTGTGTGTGTGTGTGTGTGTGTGTATGGTGAACGGATCTTCCGGATGTTTTTGATATTACCAGCAGTAATTAATGGAGACTCAAGAATGATCACCAACCTCTTTCCTCAGTGTTCACTCTGCAGGGTTCTGCCTCACTCATGTTCACGAGCTAACGTTACTTATTATGCTCACTTTTTACAATGCAATATTCCTGATGTTTCATTAATGCTCCGTAAAACTTAGAAACCTTTACTAAACGTTTATTTACAATCTGTGCTCCAGAGCTTGTTGATGTTGTTCTTCTTCGTCGTCTTCTTTGAGTTAATGGCGGATTGGCGCCACCTTTCTGTATGGCATAGCTGTATGGAGGGCTTTTTCTTCTTCTTTTGTTTTGTTGGCAAACCATCTTATGGTGCTACTGGAATGGAATGCTTGATGTTTGGGGGAAATAAAGAAAGAAAAAAAACTACATGTAAATAGGCCTACTCTTCAATCCTAATTCTTAAAATTAAATCTGTATTTTAAGAAACCTGTTATTTTTTTTAGTATAGTATGTTAAACAATCTCTGCACTTTAAGTTACAAATGAAACATTTTACAATAGGCTACTACAAATATGGATTAAATATATATATATATATATATACATATTTGCTCATACAAGGAATGTACTGAAGGGACAGTAGTTTGCAGTCTAAACAGCAAAAAACATGTATATTTCATCAAATGTATGGAAGCTCGATTTTAAAGTTAAATTGTGTCCTTGGAGGACAAAAAAAGTCAGTGTAAAAAAAACAACAACAAAAAACAATCATAAACATTTGACGCTTTGGAGCACAGAATTAGGTTTGGTCTTATTTTTAAAAAGACCCTTGATAGACTGTTGAAGTGAAAAAAGTTGAAGAAAAAAAAGTTAAGAAAAAAACCTTTTTAATTTTAATAATCATATACAAACCCCACTCTGTCTCTGACATCCATACAAACACACACACACACTTTTTCGGGTTAAAAATTATCCTAAATAAATGTTTGAGCAAATACATAACCAGCCAGTGTTCAAAACTCTCTGCTTGCCTTAGCTCGATTCAAAGCGGTAAACTTGTAATAATGTTTTTAATTCCAGTGGTACTGGTGGATTTCCGCGGGAGATTTGAGCATGTCTTTGCGTCATTACGTCACATCTGTACACCTAAAGAAGAGTCTCGGCTAGTAGGCTATATTGAGTCATTACGTCACATCTGTACACATAAAGAAGAGTCTCGGCTAGTAGGCTATATTGAGTCATTACGTCACATCTGTACACATAAAGAAGAGTCTCGGCTAGTAGGCTATATTGAGTCATTACGTCACATCTGTACACATGAAGAAGAGTCTCGGCTAGTAGGCTATATTGAGTCATTACGTCACATCTCTACACATAAAGAAGAGTCTCGGCTAGTAGGCTATATTGAGTCATTACGTCACATCTGTACACATAAAGAAGGAGTCTTGGCTAGTAGGCTATATTACGTCATTACGTCACATCTGTACACATAAAGAAGAGTCTCGGCTAGTAGGCTATATTGAGTCATTACGTCACATCTGTACACATAAAGAAGAGTCTCGGCTAGTAGGCTATATTGCGTCATTACGTCACATCTGTACACATAAAGAAGGGTCTCGGCTAGTAGGCTATATTGAATCATTACGTCACATCTGTACACATGAAGTAGGAGTCTCGGCTAGTAGGGTATATTGAGTCATTACGTCACATCTGTACACATAAAGAAGGAGTCTCGGCTAGTAGGCTATATTGAGTCATTACGTCACATCTGTACACATAAAGAAGAGTCTCGGCTAGTAGGCTATATTGCGTCATTACGTCACATCTGTACAGATTAAGAAGGAGTCTCGGCTAGTAGGCTATATTGAATCATTACGTCACATCTGACACATAAAGGAGGAGTCTCGGCTAGTAGGCTATATTGAGTCATTACGTCACATCTGTACACATAAAGAAGAGTCTCGGCTAGTAGGCTATATTGCGTCATTACGTCACATCTGTACAGATTAAGAAGGAGTCTCGGCTAGTAGGGTATATTGAATCATTACGTCACATCTGACACATAAAGGAGGAGTCTCGGCTAGTAGGGTATATTGAGTCATTACGTCACATCTGTACACATAAAGAAGGAGTCTCGGCTAGTAGGGTATATTGAGTCATTACGTCACATCTGTACACATAAAGAAGAGTCTCGGCTAGTAGGGTATATTGAATCATTACGTCACATCTGTACACATAAAGAAGGAGTCTCGGCTAGTAGGGTATATTGAGTCATTACGTCACATCTGTACACATAAAGAAGAGTCTCGGCTAGTAGGCTATATTGCGTCATTACGTCACATCTGTACACATAAAGAAGAGTCTCGGCTAGTAGGCTATATTGCGTCATTACGTCACATCTGTACAGATTAAGAAGGAGTCTCGGCTAGTAGGGTATATTGAATCATTACGTCACATCTGACACATAAAGGAGGAGTCTCGGCTAGTAGGGTATATTGAGTCATTACGTCACATCTGTACACATAAAGAAGAGTCTCGGCTAGTAGGCTATATTGCGTCATTACGTCACATCTGTACAGATTAAGAAGGAGTCTCGGCTAGTAGGGTATATTGAATCATTACGTCACATCTGACACATAAAGGAGGAGTCTCGGCTAGTAGGGTATATTGAGTCATTACGTCACATCTGTACACATAAAGAAGGAGTCTCGGCTAGTAGGGTATATTGAGTCATTACGTCACATCTGTACACATAAAGAAGAGTCTCGGCTAGTAGGGTATATTGAATCATTACGTCACATCTGTACACATAAAGAAGGAGTCTCGGCTAGTAGGGTATATTGAGTCATTACGTCACATCTGTACACATAAAGAAGAGTCTCGGCTAGTAGGCTATATTGCGTCATTACGTCACATCTGTACACATAAAGAAGAGTCTCGGCTAGTAGGCTATATTGCGTCATTACGTCACATCTGTACAGATTAAGAAGGAGTCTCGGCTAGTAGGGTATATTGAATCATTACGTCACATCTGACACATAAAGGAGGAGTCTCGGCTAGTAGGGTATATTGAGTCATTACGTCACATCTGTACACATAAAGAAGGAGTCTCGGCTAGTAGGGTATATTGAGTCATTACGTCACATCTGTACACATAAAGAAGAGTCTCGGCTAGTAGGGTATATTGAATCATTACGTCACATCTGTACACATAAAGAAGGTGTCTCGGCTAGTAGGGTTTATTGAGTCATTACGTCACATCTGTACACATAAAGAAGAGTCTCGGCTAGTAGGCTATATTGCGTCATTACGTCATATCTGTACACATAAAGGAGGAGTCTCGGCTAGTAGGCTATATTGAGTCATTACGTCACATCTGTACACATAAAGAAGAGTCTCGGCTAGTATAAGCTATATTGAGTCATTACGTCACATATGTACACATAAAGAAGGAGTTTCGGCTATATTGCGTGTGAGGATGCAGGAGGTGGAGATTTATAGCCTTTTCTCACAGCACTTGATATAATTAAACTTATCAATTTGATGGCGGATCCAGAAAGGTTCAAACGTCAATCACCAGTGACAACTAGAGATTCACCCGATGTAAAATGCAAAAGACTTCGGAGTGGGTACAGAAAAAAAGAGACTGCAACCGGCCCATGCGAAAACAAGGAAAAATATCAGAAGAGTTACAGATACTAGAGACGTGACTTTCAAATGAAAGATTGGTATCAAAGAGCACACCCAGGTTCCTAACTGACGACGAAGACTTAACAGAGCAGCCATCATTATACGTGAGGACGTTTTTTGTCCAATAATAGGGGAATTATCACCCTACGTCACACGACACCACGCAGGTTCCACTGTGCATGTTGGGAGCTAAAGACCGCCACCGGAAAAATGTCATGTTATGCAGTGGGATGCCAGAATCGTAAATCTGTAAACTGTGGTCTTAAATTTTACAGAATACCATCAACTCGCACTCCCTTTAATGCCAACCGCAGACGTCTTTGGTTACAAGCCATCAGAAGAGCCGACTGGAACGAGGACCAAATTAAAAATGCCCGACTCTGCGGTTCATACTTCATATCAGGTAAGTTACCGTTATGCTAAATCATATAACGTTAACGTTACATCTCTCGATTTGGCTTACAACAACAAAATAACGGTAAATAATGAGTTGTACAACACATAATAAGTACAAGTTTGAGTCGAACTTGCTGACTAGCTAACTTACCTTCAATTTTGTTACATTGTCTTGCTAGTTACCCTAAGCTAAACAATCTCTGTTACTTTAATCTCCTATTATACCTGTAAAGCCGCTTTGGAACAATCTAACGTTGTTTTAACATTGTTAAAAGCGCTAACGTTATGTAAATGAAGATGACTTAAGCTTGGTTGGTAACGTTAGTTCTTGGCTAATACGTTATATAACTTTAAACTCTATCGTACTGTCAATCACTAGAATGCACTTTTTTTGTGTGAGCAGGAGAGGTATCCATGGAATTCGATAGCACACATGCCAACCCTCCCGATTTTTCCGGGAGACTCCCGAATTTCAAAGCCCCTCCTGAAAATCTCCCGGACCGACCTTTCTCCCGAATTTCTCCAGATTTCCACCCGGACAACAATATTGCTACACCATCCGTCACTGGGCGCCGTTTCAGACCGAACAATAATAAAAATTAAACCTCGAAGTCAAGCGCGGCAATCAGAACAGAAAAAGAAGCAGAAGAAGAAGGGGAAAAGGAAGAAAGAAGAGACCATGGCGAATAAAAAGAGAAAATATGCCTGCAAATTAACTGAATGGAAAAAAGAATTCACGTTCATCCAGGACAGCTCGAAGGGGAAGGGATATGCTGCCTGCAAATTTTGTAGATCAGACTTCTCCATTGAACACGGTGGCCAAACGGATTTAATTACACACATGGGGTCAGAAAAGCACAAGGCTGCGGCAATGCAGCACCGGTCACAGCCCAGTATTTTGGGCCATCTTTCCAAAGGTAGACCCGATGGCGTTATTTATGGCGAGACAAAGATGGCTATGCTGTTAGTAGTGTTGTTGTTATTGTACAAATACATACAAAATATATACATACAATACATATATATATATATATATATATATATATATATATATACAAAAAATATTGTACAAAAAAAAGGATCTAACCTCCTAAGGAGAGGCCTTAAGGGATTGAATATGTAAAATAAATGAATTACAGATTTCTTTGCGTTTGTGATTGCATCAGAATCAGCAGGAGCTTGCCTGTCCTCAGATGATTGCAGAATGGAGCCTATTTGCTGGTCCTTGCACTAGTAAGAACTTCTAATATCTTTACTAATGGCAGTCGTTATTAGGATGAATCGGGTCATCCTGTTTATATAATGTTCAATACAGCAGTACTGTGTTGTGAATTAAGTTGAACATTATTCTGTTTAGCACATTCTGTTTGAAAACATCTTATCAAATAATAGAGAAAAGCTAAACTAAAAAAAGTGACAGTGTATTTTTTATAAATCAATTAAAATCTAATCTCTATTTCAGAAGCCACAGTCCCAAAGGTTCTCCATGATGATCTGAAACACAAGTACAGCCAACTTTCTACAGTGTGACAACCTGCGTTTGGACATTAACAAACTGAAATCTGAGAATGAGGAACTGAAGGCAACACTCAGAAAAAACACAATTTTCCTTTAGCTCTATCAAAAGCAAAGCAGTGCATGTTCTGTTTTTCACAGGTCTGACCAGTGTCATTTTTGGGTGGTTGATTCACAAACTTAAAGAGAGTGTAGAGGTTGTGCGTAGCCTATGAACCTGGAGGATCATCTATTAGTCATCCTAATGAAACAAAGATTAGGGCTCAGCAACAAGGATATTGCTTTCAGATTTAATGTTACAGAATGTGACATCTCTAAAATTTTTGCAGTTGGCTCGCTGCTATGTCTGTGGCTTTAAAGCCTCTCATCAAGTGGCCAAGCAAGCATGCAATATTAAAGAATATGCCAAAATGTTTTAAACCCAAATATAAACGTTGCAGGTGCATTATTGACTGTACAGAAATTTTGATCAACAGACCCACAAATTTAACCTCCAGAGCCCAGACGTACTCGACTTATAAAAGCCACAACACTGTTAAATATTTGGTTGGCATGTCACCTGCAGGAGCCATTACTTTTCTGTCGGCAGGTTGGGGTGGGCGTGTTTCGGATAAACAAATTACAGCTGAGTCTTGATTTTATGACCTTCTAGAGCATAATGATGAGATACTAGCAGATCGTGGTTTTACCATTAGAGATGAGCTTCCCACACGTGGTGCCACCCTTAGGATCCCTCACTTTACCAAAGGAAAGAAGCAGCTCTCTGCTCAAGAAGTGGACATCTCAAGGCGAATGTTTAATGTGAGAATACACATTGAAAGAGTAATAGGTAGATGGAAAAAATTCTAAATTCTGACAACTGTTATTCCACTCACACAGGTTGACCTCTTAGATGATATAGTGATTGTGTGTGGAGCATTAACAAACATTTGTAAATGTATAGTCCCAAGAAGATAGCATGATTTAGATTCATTCTTTATGTAACTTGTTTATTGTAATAAAAATAACTTATTGCACATTTAAGTGTTTTAATGTAAAATACTAGTACTGTATTAAATAATTGGCTTCAAAGTACATTTCATTCTGAGTTGTTTTTTTTTGCACTGTTCACAATACCAATCTACAAGCTTTCTTCTTACTCTGGCACATGTGTAGTGGAAATGGTTCTTGCACTTTGCACAGTCAATCATCATCCCAAAGTCTGGCCTTTGACAGTGTGAGCAGACTGCGGGTGCTTGCATCAGTGGATCCATGCTGCGCGTTAACAGCTCAGGCAAAATACTCCGTTTAAAGAACACTTCAGCTTTAGGCAAGACTGCTTGCAGCATTTCTTCATCTCTGGTGATGCGGTTGATGGTAATATCTTGCTTTGTCCAAAGTCGCAGTACTGGGCGTTGCATACAAACATGTGAAGCTGAACTTGATGGTAGTATTCATGATTCTTCTTTAGGTGAAGTGCTTTGTCTAATCAGAACTGTGTGTCCTCACTACTTCCTGTCAGACCATCACGGTATTTGTATGGGCACTTAATATACATCTGCTTTTAGTGAGTCTTCACTCCGATGAGGCGAGTGAAGGAGTAAGTTAGTTATACTGCTGAGAGTATAAGTCGCCGCTGAGAGCGTCATTAAGGGTAACGGTAGCAGACAGCGCACGCAAAGCGTGCTCTGTGGGGGCCCCGCTGGGTATTACTGGTGTAGCACCACCCCAGCAGAGTACGTCCCTGGGCTAGAGGTCCAGTGGCACCGTAAATCGGCTCAATCTCTTCCATCTCAGATAGGGGTGGACCAGTATTACTTTATTTTATTTTTTATTCTAAACTGTTTTAATTATTCTTATTTGTTTTGATTATTTTAATTACTTCTATGTAAAGCACTTTGAATTGCCATTGTGTATGAAATGTGCTATATAAATAAACTTGCCTTGCCTAGTAGGGAATTACTAGTCATCCAATTTTTATATCAGCTATGCATTCCGTTAATTTTGTGACTTGGTAAGTTTCGTTAGGTTTTGAAGGAATATACAGCTGAGTATCATCGGCATAACAGTGAAAGCTAATTCAATGTTTCCTAATGATATCTCCTAATGGTAGCATGTACAGAGTGAACAGCAGCGGTCCTAGGACTGAGCCTTGTGGTACACCATACTGAACTTGTGATCGATAAGACATCTCTTCATTTACTGCTACAAACTGATAACGGTCAGATAAGTGTGATTTAAACCATGCTTGTGCAATTCCACTAATGCCAACATAGTTTTCTAGTCTATTTAAAAGAATGTTGTGGTCGATGGTATCAAATGCAGCACCAAGATCGAGTAACACCAATAGAGATATTCAAAAAGAAAATTCAAAGTTGAGAAAAACTCAACTGCAAATAACAAATCCAATCACTGTGTGCACCAGTGGAGTTTTGCTGGCATCCAATGGGGAAAATCTGTTCCTGCGCCGAAACAAAATATTACCGCTCATTTTTTGAGACATCAACCTCAAATTTGGAACACAACTTATTTAGATTTATGGCTTTGATTTTCTAGACGTTTTAGAGATCAACTTGTTTCATAAAATATATATTTTATATAAAATAATGTTCATAAATAATGTTTATAAACTTAAACCTATATAACTTTTTTTTTGGATTTACTTATTCATTTTAATTAATTTTTAGCAATAATCTGCCATGGGTCTTCTTTAAAATTAGACCAAACTTAAGTCTGTGCTCCCAAGTTTAAAAATGTTATGACAGTTTTTTGACACGGATATTTTTGTCCTCTATGTACCTATGTGTAGCTTTTTTTTAGTTGATGCACAAGGGTTAAGTTGTTCAGTTAGAAATGCATTTATACATTAACGGTACACATAGTTGACTAGCATTAACTAAACACATTATGAACAATCTTACCTGCAGGTGGGTGTGTCACGTAGTCGTGATCCATCCTTACTGCCTTAGCCACCATTGTGCTATCTTCACAGCATAGCTGGATAGACGTTTGAAGGTTCTGTCATATACTGACTCCCTTCTCAAAGGAGCAGTAAAATTGTTCCGAGGGAATAGGCTCGGGACAGCATCACTCTTCAGACGACGAACGACGCAGCCACCAACGTAATCATCCGGAGCGAAGTGCTGGCTGCAGACATAGGTGCTACCTCTATTTATATCAAAACTGTTCCCTTCCTCTCTTCGGATCGCCTGTATCCATTTGGGTTTCAGGTTTGGATCCACAGGAAAACAATGAAATGAAAGGTAGGGCTGTTTTTGGGTGGAAGACGAACAGCCTGGAACACAACAGAAACTGCGACTCTTTGACTCAGCCATTTTTCGTATCTACCGCTATGATAACAGGAAGTTCTAATACACTTCATTGACGTATTTCCGGTCGAAAAATTTGGAAGTGCATAAAAGGTCTATTCCCAATCTGCTGGCCAGAGATGGCTGCAAGGCAAGGATTTCAGAGCAACTGCTGCCTAGGGCCTCAGAAGATGCCGAGCTATCCACCTTTTTCCTGGTTAGCGAATTTACCCATGATTCATAGCGGGTTTGAACCGGAAGCCGGTTGTCCTTTTCCGGTTCGAAGCTTGTGTACGTTTGATAGCTTGTAGCTTGCTATCTTGTATGCTGTAAAAGCCGGTGTTTTCTCCATGGATGAAGCACAAATGGACAAAAAACGGAGGTGGATACACACCGTGGATGTTTTAACAAGTCGTGACGACAGTACCGTAACAGTCTCTCATCCATCCCTTCTGACGGAGTGGCTAGATGACATGAAGCAATGGCCCGATGTTAGCTACATCGACGTTGTTAATTACCTTTTATTTTCTGAAGGTGTTGATGGCGAAGAATTGCGTAATTACAAAAGCACAGAAGCATATACTTACTTGCATAGTAACAAAATATGTACGGTATTGTTGAAGAAACACAGCGGCTTTATATTTTTGAAGGCAGCAGTAGAGCCCAGTCAGAGTGTCAATAATGCTAAACATACAGCATGGGTAATGCTGAAGGAAAGTGGAGTCATTGAGACAGTCGGCTGCTCTTGCATTGCCGGGTTAGGGAAGTCATGTAGCCATGCAGCAGCTATTCCGTGGAAGGTAAAAATAAAAAACTACATATGCACAGCACTTGACGAAATGTACTTTTACAATTTAATATAATTTATTACATTTAATATACTTATCTATATTAAATAATTTTTAATATACATAATACTAATATACTTATAATTTAATATACTTTATTTATCCACTTACTATTGACATTACTATTAATAATAACCAAGACAGTATTGATGCCATCATTGCAGGTGCAAAATGCAGTGATTGGTGGAAAGACAGGGCTTGCGTGTACAGATGAGCAGCGCAGGTGGAATGCAGGGACATCAAAGAACCTTGAGCCTAAACGTCTGAGTCAGATTAACTTCAGGCACCACAAGGCAGAACAGGAATACAGTGTTAACTGTAGGGCTGTAGCCAGTCAACCACTCCCAAATACACCACATCATGTGTCACACAAAGACTTCAGAGACAGTGTGGACAAAGCCCCCATCCAACCACTTTTTGTCCTTAAGAACACTTTATTCGGGAAGTGTTATAATGCCTCACCATCAGCAGAACAACCTAGCACAAGTTACAGTGTAGTTGATGACAAGATTCTTCAGCCACATCAGATACACAATAACGAGCTTAGCTGTAACTCATGCAAGGCATTCTACCAGGCATACGTTGAAGTTAGTGATGCTCAAGCAGCTCAATTAGAATTAGAAACCAGAGAGCAAAGTGCGTCTTATTTGTGGCACAATTGTAGAAAAATCAGACTTACAGCAAGTTCTGCAAAAAAGGTTCCCGTCCATGCAACCACAAGCAGTGACAAATTTCTATGTGAGCACATATACCCCTCATTTCGTGGTAACTATGCGACTAACTATGGAAAGGCAAATGAATGTAGAGCTTGCCAAGAGTTAAAAGAAGAGGGCATGAGCATTACTCATAGGGGCACTGTTGTAAGTGTCCAAGAACCATGGCTCTCTGCCAGTCCTGATGGGGTCATTGACTCATGTGTGCTACTGGAAGTAAAATGTCCAGTGCCAACCCAGGCCTCACTCACTGTACAGCTTACTCAGAAATGCAGTGATGTCAAACTAGTAGATGGACGGCTGCAATTGCAGAAAATTGGCAGTAGGGGATATTACATGCAAATACAACTTACAATGTTTTGCACAGGTCTAAAATCTGCTACACTTTAGATCTGGACACCCAAAGAGCATGTTTCCCTTACAATACAGTATGATGAGGCATTTGTGAGGGAGCAAGTCAAGCGATTGAGAGGTTTTTATTTCTCACGAATGCTACCTCGGCTTGTAGATGAATATGCTGCAGGACGGTTTAAGCTAAATAAAAGATACATTGAGGTAATGGACAAGGTTCAGTGAACATCTGCACAAGTGGCATGACCATAAAAGTGTGCCATACATTAAGAGAATCTGAGTTAAAATTGAGATACCTTTAGACTGTGTAAACATTCTTTCAGTGTTAAGCAAAAACATGCTGCCAGTCTTTACTTGTTTATGATAAGATATGCAATGTGATTCCAACCATATATTTTCCTATAAAAAGAAAAACATTCACACGTCATAGTTGAAAATTTGATAACATTTAATGTAAGTAGTTTAATATATATACAGTATAATACCAGTTTGTATTATGTTGAAAAATTCATACATATTCACATGCTGTACAACACAACAAATGTTCACATACACAAGTTTTATTTTATATATATATATATCCCTCTACTGCACAGTGTTGCCATATGGCAACATACCCTTTCTTTGGACATTTCTTGAAATTTGAAAATAAACATGAGCTCTGATTGATCTTAAATTCATAATAGAACCCGGTGGTAACCAATGATATGCTTTGATGACATCACGACACTACACACACCCTTGCAACGTCATTCTTTTCACACACTTTTGATGACTCCAGCTGCTGAAAAAGTGCTCGTGTATATGTGAAGATTTTCCTCATTTTTTTCATATTTCTTCGGAATAAAAAAATACATCAAGCATCTGGGATAAGTTCTAATCTTTTTTCAATCATTGTCACATTGTTTTGATACTTATATTACCTTTTTATTTAATAAAATAGGTATGTTGCCATATGGCAACATTGTGCGGTAATGGAACAATATTTTGCCCATGCTAATGCAGAGTAGCTTTGTATGAATGACAATGTATGGATGCACTGATATAGTTGGATGGTTGTATTATACTCATATATTTATATATATTTGTATATATTTATAAAGTAAAGTAAAAGTAAAGTATAAAAGTAAAATATATATCCGTCTTGACCGCTTTGATCACTGGCCAGAGATGGGTGCACCAAAAGGAAGGTGCCAGAATCCTGGCTGCAAGGGCATCGTCATAGTGGTTTGCTCTAAGTGCAAGGTGCACCTCTGCCTTAAAGGTGGGGTATGTGATTTGCAAAACGGCCGGCAGATTTTGAAAATACACAACTCAAAAGGTCCTACCTTCTTTCCTCCAACACTGGCCCTAACTCCACCCATTCGAAGAGGGGCATGGGGGAGGGGGGTATGGTACGACCGTTTGATTGACGCACTTACTGTCCAATGATTCTAGGTGGTCTTGGAAATGATTGGCTGGAGTTTTTCGAGTCCTGCCCGTTCCACAGATGATTAAATTTTTTAATTTTCATCTCAGTGCTTCTAACTCAGTGGCTGTAAGTGGGTTAGGAATAGGATTTCAAGTGATTTTGAAATAATGGTCATAAAAGAAAATCACATACCCCACCTTTAACGGAGAGAACAACTGCTTTAAATGGTAAATGGACTGCATTTATATAGCGCTTTCACAGACCCAATGGCCACCAAAGCGCTTTACATTTGCCTCACATTCACCCATTCACACACTCATTCATACACCGACGGGCGACGGCAGCCATGCAAGGCGCCATCCAGCTCGTCGGGAGCAGCCGGGGTTAGGTGTCTTGCTCATGGACACCTCGACACTTGGTCAGGTGGAACCGAGGATTGAACCACCAACCTTCCGGTTTGTAGACAACCCACATGAACCACTGCCGCTTTAAGGTGTTTCACATCGAGTAGTTTCACTTGAACAGTTCTTATGAGTTTGCGTCAGATGTTTTGTAAATGTTGTTGAAATAATCGTTTCACATTGAGTAGTTTCACTTGAACAGTTCTTATGAGTTTGTGTCAGATGTTTTGTAAATATTGTTGAAATAATACTTTGAAAATTAGTTTCATATTTTGTACACAAAGCTCTTGAAAACATTTTAAATAATAAAAACAATTTCATTTCTAAAAGACAGGTCTGTAATCATCTATGAATTTCATATCATTTTGGGAGAAAACGCATAAGGCTGTTCCATTGTCGCACAATGTTGCCATATGGCAACGTACCCAAAAGTACCCCTCCCAAAAAAAAAGAAAAAAAAAGAAAAAAGAAATGTTAATTTGAGTCTATTTTATATATAAAAAAACACTGTAAATTTGTTTTCCATGATTGCATAATAATGCGTGCAGTAGAGGGATATATATACAGTATATATATATATATATAATATTGTATATACATGGATCACATATTAAATTATTAAGCTTCGTTAGGCCTATATACAGATCAGTCTCAGGTTGACACTAGTTCTGAAAGTTAAGTTGCACAAATTAAGGTAATGTTTATTTATGTTTAATGTATGCATTAGTTTGAGGTTGTTATTGCATTTCAGAAAATGTTTTCTTTAAAAACAACGTAATATGGCACTTAAAATTTCTATATTGTAAGCAATGTAGGCAATAAAAATGTTGCTAATTTTCTGAAAATTAAACTAGCTCTTCAATAAAACAAAAGTGTTTCTTATTCCATCGAGTAATCTGATAATCGGTAGAATCCTCGATAACTAAAATAATCGATAGCTGCATCCCTAATTTCGAATAAGATCCTCCCTCAGATTAACAAGAGCAGCACACACTCTTAGAATCTTGTCAATTGTAGGAGCCATAGTGATCGGAAATACCTGGGACAGAATTTTGTAAACTTTCAAACGCCGAATTGCTCTTTCAACAAGAATTCTCACATGTGCAATTCGTCTAGTACTTGTCACCCGTTCCTCTGTTAGCTGTCCACGCTTTTTTGTGAAAGAAGGCATTACCAACTTCACCTTTCTCTCAAACAGCAAGTCTTTTATGGTAAAGCCTCTATCTGCCATGACCTCATCTCCAGGCATTAAGTAGTCCAATATGCCTGAGTCCATAGTGATGAATTTGTCACTACATCGTCCTCCATACGCAGCAGAAATGAACATAATTAGTCCACATGGGGCAACGGCTACCAGGTATTTCACAGTGTTATGTGAATAATAATGACTGTATGTTTCTCCTCTGGAATCAAGGTTTTTGGGTTTCTGTAAAAGGCTCTCACTGCAGTCTATAATACATGTTGTACTGGGAAAATTCCTCTTGAAGGCTGCAGGCATGGTTGCCTGAATAGTTTCTCTTGGAAGCCATGGAATTAGAGGTCGGAAAACTTCCTCCAGTTTGTCGATCCAATATGAAATTATCTTGCTAGCCATGCTCAGTGATGCATGAAACTGTCTGCTTAGATCACCTATTACGCGGTTTGTTTTTAATTTCATAAGCGTCATGAGAACTTGATCTCGAACAGGCATTGTAAATGAATTACTGGCATGTCCTTCCAGTGTTGAAGGCTGGAAGGACATGCCTTTTCTGCTGGCTGCCTTGCAGTAATCATGATCTTGTCGGGCAGGGTCCTCCCACTGTGTATGGACTGAGTGTAACTGTTGGTGAATGGGAGTTGCAGAACTTGAGTTGCTGATCTGGTCTGAAGCAGTTGAGGACAGGCCCGCTGAGCAGTCTGACCAAAACAAAAGTATTGCCAAAGTTACACAGTAGTCCAACATGTCATAATTGACCAGTAAATGTATGTTTTGTATTAATTATCTAAAACTGAAAAGGTAACTAGCACCTAAAGCTCTCAAATAATTGTAGTGGTGTACAGGTAAACTATAATATTTGCCTATTGCAATGTAGTGGAGTAAAAGAAAGTATAGGGATGAACTAACGAGTGAAACACGTGACGAATGAAACCGCAAATTTCTCTGAGCTCATACAACACTGATGATATGTCAAACTAACTAACTAATGTTACATCAGCAGGTACAGTATGAAGTACTTAAGCGTAACCCTAATGTCTGTAACGTTCTCTTATTAAAATGGTGTTTATCTGAAAAGTGTTTCAGCCGTCCCGGTTCTCCCATATCACGAAAAGGAAATACTAGTAACGTTAAATTAAAAGTAAGGTTTGGCTTATGTTACGTAATTTCAGTTTCCAGCCCAACATTATATAACCAGTATTTATATATATATATTGCTGCATAAAACATGGAATAACTGTAAAGTTACAGTTTAACTTACGAGGTCTGTCTTCGATGTCTTCATTGCTGCTGCTAGCCGTTTCCGACACAGTTAGCCGGACTAGCTTTCTCCTCGTCTTCGGAGGTGGTCGGTTGTAGCCCAGATAAAGCTCCGGATCAGGATGCAGTTCGGTTGGCTTTTTTTTTAAGAAATGGAAAGAGCAAACATACACTTTCTTTGGAGGGTGTTTTAGTTTCAAAGCTGCAAGCCATGCTGTTTTGCGTTCCTCATTCCTTGGCATGGAGTGCAAAGCATAGGGTGATGGACACGGACAATTTTTTCGAAGTTGTTGATGTTCGAAGCAAGACGTTTCCGACAAAATCGTTAATTTTCTTGAATTGTTATGGCAACCAACAACGGCACAAGTTGACCCTGAGCTCATATTAACAATAATTAAACAATTTATTCTAATCAAAGTAATGTTGCCTTCTCTGTCGATATCATGGTACGCTAGTAGAGGTTAGCCGTTGAACAGGAAACACAATACCGGAAAGCGGATGTAGGTCAGCACCCATTGGTTGCTGGAGAAACAGGCGGATGCAGACAGGAAATGGGAAACAGTTTGACCACTTCATCAGCATTTGGCATTGACCCATTTCAGTCTGAAGAGGACAAAATTAGGGCAGAGACAGAGTTTAATTCACTTTATTTTGACCTTGGAAATGTATTTAACTACACTGTAAATGAGCATCACAGGCCATACCAAGACTGTGTAACTGACCTAATTAACATTACAAGAAGATGTGCATAGAGCTGCTTTATATTGTACCACTAACATGACTGGCAAAACTGATCTTGTCGTGTATTAATTTTTTATACTGTAGCATGAAATGTATACAATATTAAGAGAACAATACAATTATATTAGTAGTTATATTAACAACTGAATAAAAAAAACATCCAAAAAACTCTTCTGGTAGCATTCGAACATGCACTATACCCCAGCCGCAATCTTAAACAGAACTGAACTGCTCTTCTATGACCCTAATTACATTCAAAAGGCCAGTTACAGCCACCAAGGAATAACTAACAAAACTTGTCTTTTTTATTGTGCATTCATTTTTTGCATACTGTAGCATGAAATGTATACAATATGAAGAGAACACTACAATTATATTACGATTTATATTAATAAAACTGAATGAAAAAAATATTCTAGAAGCAACTGAACATTTGAAACAACATGCACTATACCACAGCAGCAATCTTAAACAGAACTGAACTGCTCTTCTATGGCCCCAATTACATTTAACACTTCAGAGAGGCCAGCTACAGCAAATCCCCTGTAATTGCAGACCAACATTTTACGCATCCTTGACCCTCCTGAAGTATAACGTCGACACATTGTCGACAACCAATCAAACTTCGACAGCAGCGTGCCAGCACAGGACTGTCCATCACTCCTGTAGCAAACATTATACATACCGTATATATTTAAGAATCAATTTAAAAATACCATTTGCTTTAATTCATTAAAAGAAAACTTACAGGACGTTATTACACAGCTCTTTGTGACATTTGATGCTGATGGTCATTTGTGACATTCAGCAGTCTGATATCTTTTAATATACACCACTATGGGGCGGTTTCCTGGACAGGGTTTAAGTAGACCCAGACTAAAATGTATGTCAGAACTGTCTAAACTGAAAACAGCTTGCACTGACATATCTTCAGTGCCATTGTTTGTCTCAATATACACAACCTGTAATGTTTTTTTGTAAGGTAAGTTTGTAAAAACTCTTTAAATGTCCTAATAATACTAATGCAAGTCCTGGCTTAATCTAAGCCCTTTCTGGGAAACCACCCCTAAGTGTCAGACTAATGATCCAGTTGGGGTCCTGATCATCCATTTGGGGTTTATTTTGCAATAATGACCAGATGACAACACTGTCCCTTACATACTGCTTACCCATGGACTCTTTTAATCTACATTCATGTATGTGTGATGTCTGGGTGATTACTTGCCTCTGCATACACTGCACCTAAATGAGGTCCTCAGAATCTCACTTTGCTGTTCTGTGAGGCCCTCGCTATGCTTACACAGCTCCCTGAGCTTGGCTGACACAGCTGGTAAACCTTCTGATGCAAGAAGGACCTCCTCAATTTTGTCTCTTATTTCAAAGAGCTCTGATCCCTCGTGTCTAGAAGCTTGCCTTTAACGGTTGAAAGGCAATCAACAGATCAGTGGCGTAGGCAGAAATTGTATTTTGGGTGGGCCAGTGAAAATGTGACTGGGCCTATAGTTTTTCCTAGAAAAAAATGACTTCAATAATAATTAACATTAATAGACAAACTGAAAAAAACAGTTACACCTTTATATTCGGCAAATCATCATGTTCAACCAACAGAGCTCCATAAAGGCTGGACAAACCAGTATAGACAATAACCTGTCTATTTTATTCAGGCTATTTAGCAGTGCAAATACAGTTCACCCGAAAATAAAGTAAGCTAAAATAATAATATCACAGTTAGATCGGCGGATAAACCCGCGTCAGGCTGACGAGGAGAGAGGGAGCAAGAAGCGGCCGGCGCCAGCACCTGACTAGCCTTCTCCTGGGGTAATGAGTCGGAAGAACTGGGCTGGGTGGACTCGGAAGATGAAGGCAGTGGCGTGTCTTCTTCCTCAACTCTTGCTTTTTTTCAAATAGCACATTAAAGAAAGTTGTTTAGGCATTATTGTGGCACCGACGCCGCTGAGAGTTTTCCTGTCGGAACCCCCAGCAACCATAGCAACCAATAACGTTCCGGAGAGAGGCTTTCTACAATTTGCTTCACCAGTTAAATTTTATTTGGAAAACAAATTAATGTGACGGTGTCACGGTGTGGGTTTGGCTGCGTTTACACTTGGCATTAACATGCGACCTGTATCTGGATGTTGTCCATACACATCGAAAAGACAAGTGTAAACGCACATCTGATCGGAATGTTATCCGATCAGCGTGTCCCGGTTCGGAGGTAGTCGAGGACGCATTGTGATCGGATCTCAGTGTACTGTAAAGGCAATCCAGCCAACGTGTCTGCATTCACAGGTGAACGTCATTTAACTCCCCGCCCAGTCTCCCCGCGTGACTGTCAGAAAGTAATGGCCAGATGCAGTTTAGACACAAAATTAAACTTATCTGAACAATAAACGTCAATCTTTAAAACAGTTTATTTATGTGTGTCATTTTTCATTTTAATTGTGCAACATTATCTGAACGAGGCGATCGACTGTAGGCTACACTCACAGTCAGTCATGAGATCTTAATGAAGAGCTGAACGCTGCTATGCCAGAGGAATAATCGGAATCGGAATTTTTTAATGTTTTAAATGTTGAATGTTTTTATTGTTTCAGCATGTTTATCAATCTCCCATTTCTGTCAATATAGTCATTGCACGCAACCTTAAACCCAGATGATCGATGATGTGACTTGTTTAACATGATCAACCCAGTTATTTTTGTAAGATCAACTCTGGAAGTATTCCTTCTTTCAAAAAATATAATTTGATCTAATTAATGGAGATTGCATGAAAGTAAAATGAGTGAGTGAAAGCATTTGGGATGTTGTTTAATTTGTATCATCTTTACTATTAGTCTGGTGTCGTGCCACAGACCTGATTTAAATATTATGTGGGAAACAGAAATCCGATCGGTTATCCAGATACAGAGGCTGCTTTAATGTGAACAAATATAAATGCACCATGTCCTGATTGGCAAATGATCCGATCTGCTTGATCGGATCACGGTGATCGCATGTTAATGCCAAGTGTAAACGCAGCCTTTGTCTTGTCATGTTTAGTGGTTCCCTGTCTGTCTATTAGTCTTCACAGGTGTTTCTCATTGACCACGCCCCCTTGTTATCCTGTTTAGATCGTTTGCCCCTGTATTTAAGCCCTGTGTTTCAGTCCAGTCTTTGTGAGTTCTTGTTTGATTGTGTGTCGTTGTAGGTTGTTCTGTTCCCGAGTCTTGTTCCCTTGCCTGTGTCTTTGTTTAGTTTGAGTGTATTTAAATAAACGTGCTGCATTTAGATCCTGCTTCCTCCTTGCTTCAACCTCACCTCATAACACACCCATAGGAAGGGCTGCCTTCTTTCAGGCTATGTTTACATGGAAACGATTCTGAAGAGAAAACGCAAAAGTGGCGTTGCGTCATCACTTTTTATTCTGAGTTTAGACGAGCTTTTTGTGTGGGAAATCCGCGTGCAGATGGTGACGCAAAAGTCTGTGAAATTCAATGTAGTATGCACTCCAGGTGGCTAGGAGTGCATACTATAACAACACCAAGTCCACGCGCCTGCGTACAACCTTCACTGTCAAGCAGACATTTGCGTTTTTACCGGTTACACGGGAACCCGGCGGTGGAGCGTTTTTAAGATTTCCACTCTGGAGGGTGGTTTCACTTTTTTGCGTTTTTAAGCCTCAAAAACGCCGTCGCCGTGTAAACGAAAGGCACATCCGATAAAATATTTTTACGTTGTCACCCGCGAGCGTTCTCGTGTAAACAGGGCCTTACTTTGGTGCCATAGTAGACAAACAGGTCTCAGACTCTTCAAAAGGGATAACCAATGCCTTGTCTTGTACTATTTTGTCACCCTCAAGTAGTGATGGGCAGATCGAGGCTTCGTGAAGCAATGAAACAGTTGAACCAAATGGGCCATATTGTTTCGAGGCTTCGAATCAATCCGACACCCGTCTCCACTGTGACACCTAGTGGTCACTTGGAGGTGTTGATCTGAAACAACCTTGACGAGCCATTAAAAAATGTGTCGTTTTTTTATTATTGTATTTTTCTAATATGTGAAGCTTGTAACCTATAGGCTCCTCACTGTGCATAATGTTATTTTGGTCCTGCAAAATGAATATTAATAAAAGAAATCAAGCCACAATGTCTCACTTTTTTAGAGATTTTTATTAAAAAATATGAATTTCTCTGCTGTGGAAAGACTTAGCCTACTTCTTTTTTTACAGATAATTTCTCCAGGCTTTGAAAAAATCCCCTCACAAGGGACATTTGTTGCTGCTGGCATGCAAAGATATTTTTTAGCTAGGACATTACAAATGAGGAAAGATTACTGCTCTCTCTTTCCAGTAAGTTAGTGGATCATGAGTTCTGGGCAAATCTATCTATTAATCTATATATATGTCTATATTTATATCTATGCATCTATTGATGTGTCACTATATGTAGGCTATACTCTGTCTGTCTCTAGCCTATCAGTCAATGTGTTGTGTAAATTTAAATGTAGGCTAAGCCTAAATAGCCTATAACTAATCAAATCGCACTATGTCACTATATCACCAAAATCCGCTATCTCAAAATCAAACTCCTCTCACAAAAACCCACGAGGTCAATATGCGTTGATTTCACTTTTATACAGATGTGCGATTGTGTGGTCTGTTGTTCCCGACCGTGTCAATCAAACGCTGATTCGGCAGATCACACCTGATGAAACACTTAGTGAAACATTTCGAGGCTTCGTTTGGCCATAGTCACGTGACATGGGTGTTTTGAATCACGCTTCGGGATCTCGCAAAGCTTCGGAACGACTGTTTCGTGTCAGCCATCCCTACCCTCAAGTTGACCAAGGGAAATAGTTCTGTGGAAACACACACACAAGCACATTGTGTCTAACAATGTTTTTTTTTTTTTTTTACATACTCTAAACACAGACATTTACATTACTTTGAAAATTGCAACAGAAATGAATGATTTCAGCTAACTGTTCATTTCTGCAACCTAGAAACCAGACTCATACATTCTTGTAATGTGTTTTTTCTCTACATACACATACAATGCACTATTGGAATATTTTTGATTACATTTTTACAATTGGCAGACGCTTTGAGCCAAAGCCATTGCTTTCCGGCTTCACGTTTTATCAGTATGTGTGTTCCCTTGGTATCACATCCATAAACTTTGCTACTAATGCCCTACCAATTAAGCTACAGGAACAGCAACAGGTATGTATGAGCAAAATGATGTATTTGTGTGTCATATCTATCAGTTTTGTTATCTATCACCAAGTTGGGTTCCTTTTTCTCAACACCTTCTTGATACATTTCATTAATGTGTATTTTATCTTGAAAATTTTAATTAAGATCTAATGTTCTTTGCATCCTTTGTCAGATTCTGTTGGTTTTCACCATCTTAGGTTAATTATTTTAGTTTCTGGTTTTCTAGCTTCTCCTGTTGTTTTGTACTAATACATATCTACTGTACTATTACAGGTTATAGACGACTCAGAGCTGTTATCTTGTCAAACATAGGTTGCACAAAGTATTAAATGAAGAATGTCAGTAACTGTCACATGTGGTTTCATTAATTGTCTTATTTTAAATAGAGATTGGATTTTTGTGAAAACGTTGAATGAAAAAATAAAAAAATAAATCCAGTCTGTTTTTCTTATATTTAACAATGCTGACCAACCGTCATCTACCAAATAGGTAGCAACTTACCTTTGGTACATTTTTGGACTAGTTGCAGGATGGGGTGTGCGAGCAGCTATAACCGTGGCTGATCTTGAAAAACTAAAACGAGGTCTACTCTGTCCAGGGTTTGGGTGAAATGGGGTTGTGACTGGGCTTGGTAATGCCCCGCACATTTCATCACCCATCACCTGGAAGGTACCCCCACCATTCATGAGATCCATACAACTAAAGAATCCAGATAAAGCTGGGAAAATTGAAACTCCTTGATCATTGATCAAGTAAACACTTGACTGAGATACCTACAGAGAAATCAAGGGAACAGAACAATATCAGAATACAACACAATAAGCATAATGAATTTAATTCATACTTTTAACCAACAAAAGAGTTTGTTAGTTTTCCAGTCCTACATGATTACTGGATTTTGATTTTTTTTTAACTCATATATATTATTCTCAGCATTTAGCCAATGAAACATTTTAAACCTGTACATAAAAAATAGTTATTTATATTTCTCTATTTATTTTACACTTAAAATATTTTAACATTATTACTTTTCTATGAGGACTGGACAAAGTAAATTTGGGGGCCCGGGGGTGGGGGAGGGGGCTTTTAATATCAAAGATTAAAACAGTTTAACGAGAACAAACCTTAAAAATTCTCAGCAAGTTGTTCACTGCAATGTCATCCTCCCGAAGTACTGCAGACAAACTGCCCCTTCTGAATGTATAGGTTGGTGTTCCCAATGCCAAAGACATCTTTAACTTGCAGCAGGACCGCGCCAATTTAACCAATAAAAACCGCTTGCGTCACATATCCATTTGACGTGTGATAGCGCCAGTACGCCACTTAGAGGTCGTTTTACGTCAATACTTTGGTAAAGCATTTGACTGAAATAATATACCTTTGTTTATTATGACCATACAGTCCTTGGACTGCATTATTTCTTAAATAATTATATAAATGTATTATTTGACCTAGACATTTACAATAGTTACGTTTGTAAATGTATTATTTGACCTAGACATTTACAATAGTTACGTTTGTAAATGTATATTTGCTTATTTACTAGATTTAAAGAACTTAAAATGTATTTTTATATGTAATTTTACATGGACAACAGTTTACTACATTCTGCACCAGGAACCACATACACACTGTATGCCTACCATATGCAATGTGTACTGCAAATGTTTCGTATTTTTAAAGCTTCTACGTAAGAGTCTTCTATGGATCTGAGAGCAACTCTGAGGGCCAGATGTACACATATTTGCGAACGCAGCGTTAATAGCGCCATGGCCAAGATGCAGAAAGCGCTTGATGTGAAACCGCAGTGTGCGTGTTATGTACCAAACCTGCAGTTCATCAGGTAATCAGCGCCTGTCCCCACCCACTATACCGTAAATTGCGCGTATTTAAACACGCAATTGAATGGGCCTCCTCCTCTCACTGCTGATGCTATGACTGTTTGAAATTATCCTGATACCAATCATTGTAATGTAGCGAGGAGTTTAACAACTGCTGGAATGGAATGTGAACGCTGAGTCGGAGATTCAATGTCATCTTTGATTTCTTCCAGTAACTGTAATATTGCGTAGCTGCTTAATCTGTAACGCTTAATGATTTAGTTTTCAATCAACAGAAACAGTGCGATTCTTGTGGCAAAAATCTTTTCAGCTCGTCTCCTTAGCCTATGTCTTCGTCTTGCTCGGATCACTGCTGCCATTTCACCAGGAGGCATATGCCAGGAAACCTGCTTCCTAATTTACACCTGTTTTTAAGAGGCGGAAAATATTCAACGCAAAATAGAGGCGCGCTTTCACCGGCTTTTTCTGTACATAACGCAGAATACATAAGGCCATCCTTAAAAATATTTTGGTTTGCAGTAACAGAAAAAAAAAAAGGGTCTATATTTTTTTTTCCAAGATTCAATGGAAAAAAAAGGGACAATTTTGGTCATGGTGATTACGTCGGTATGAATTTAAACAAATTTGCATATCGTGACGTCACTGACTGGGTCTTCAACCCATGCCTTCGGGCGCACCATTGCGAACCTCATTCTGATACAGGTTATAGACCACAAACAATTTGAAATCTTTGTCAAAAAACATATTTATTGCATTAATTCCAGCTGCATTCATTTGGGGAAAAAATAGGCAGAATCATTTTTAAAAAAAAATAAGCCACTAGATTTCAATGAAAGTGGATTTTCAGAGGGAAACAAATAAATTAAAATGACTAATCTCACCAGCACCGCGCCGACCAATAAAACAGGGCATTTGGCCGTTTGGCACCATTTGTTTACATTTGACCCATAAACCTCTCCTATTATTAACGGAAATCAGTGAGGTCAAATAGCTAGGCGCATTGTAGAAACTATAGGCCTATTAAGTAGTCCTGACATATTATGGAATGGTCGATTTTCTTTAGTGCAATTTAGAACATTTCGGTATGGGCTGTTTTATTGGTCAGCGCGGCGCTGGTGAGATTAGTTCGCGCCGCGCTGACCATTGGGTGGGGCAAGCAAACACTTCCTCCCTGCGCGGCGAGTACGAGTACACAGTTACAGAGAGACGAGTACACAGTTACAGCGAGTCGAGTATGAGTACACAGATGAGGAGGAAACATGTCAAGACGACAAGGCTGTACGAGTTTATTTGATGTCATCTAACCCGATGGCATATGCGTTTGAGCCAGTGATGAGGAGGAGGGTTGAGAGACCCGTTTTTGGGGAAGTTGAGTGAGCTGCAGCGGCTCCGGACAGAGATGACAGTGAGGAGAGGGTCGGCAACCCTTTGCAGTGCAAGTGCGGTCACAGCGATCAACCGTGGAGTTTGTTTGCTGCCATGAAGCAGACTTGGATAATGTGCTCAGGGAATTGTCCTGCATCACCTTATCGCGCACATTCCAGATGTTCTGTAGTGACAGGGACGTGTTGGAGTAGCTGTGCTATCCCTGTATGAAGTCCGTGCCGAGAGAGCAACCTATAAGCAATAGGTGGGTTCACGTTAACCTCAAAGTTAATGCTACTTGTAATTTCAGGCAGTACTGACGCAGTGTTCAGTTTTAAAACTGGGGTTGTGTTTGACTGATTGTGCAGCCTCTGCATCGGACAGGTCTCCTGACAGAGTTGCAGGAGAAAGAGGTGGGTGGGACAAAGAAGGGAGGTGGAGTTGTTGATGTTCAAATTTTTGCCACGTGCTGTGTGAAATGCACGAAAGGTAAGAATTGCGTTCAAGCTCACCGGTTGCAGACACTCCCTGGTTTTGACTTTGTGATGTGGAGGTACATTCTTGCGTGGATGACATGCTGACCTCATCGTCTGACCCATCATCTCTTAGCATACTGACATCTGGAGAGGGAAATAACTTAAAAATACAATACACAAAATATCTAAAGCGGATCATTTAGAATCAATTTAGGAACATCGTATACACATACCTTCAATGTCCTCTGCTAAAGGTCCCTCCATGTCAATGGTCTCTAAAATGATAATTGATAAAAAATTGAGTTTGGAAAGCTGAATCTGGGCAATCTGCAAGAGTATACAACAGTAGTATTATCTCTCATCCCGTCACCATTACTGCCCTATGTTTTACATGGTAAATAGTTGTTTTCTGAATGCGGAAGACTAAATGTCATATATTGTGCCTTCAAGAATATAAAGTTAATTACCATTTACATCGACTTGTATTTCATCGAGGCTCTTTCCTGTGTAATCTCCTAGGCGTCCTTGTTCCATTGCCAGGAGGACTTTACTTAGGCCCTGTCCACACGGACACGGGTATTTTTATAACCGTGACTTTTTTTACGCGGTTCGGCCGTTCGTCCACACGAAAGCGCACTGAAACCGAACATTTTTGAAAACCCCTGCCAGGGTGAGGATTTTCAGAAACGCCGGTTACAGTGTTGTCGTGTAGACAGTGAAACCGGGGTTTTGCCTTGCGACGTCAGAGCGTGCGCCGTTATCTGCTGTGTTTGACGTCAGATTTGCGCTTCTGATTGGCCAACGTGGCTTTACGGTTAAGGTTTATATCGCCGCCTGCTGGCGTGGCATGCTCTTGACCGCGCTTGATACGTGTTTTTGCGTTTTCATGTAGACGGGATTTTTTTTTTAAACGCTGTAGGAAAAACTCCGGTTATAAAAATACCCGTGTCCGTGTGGACAAGGCCTTACTTTGGCTAATTGGAGGGTGCTTTCTGGGAGCTTGTAGTGTTTCCTGTGAACAGCAATGTTATGACCAAGGAAGTCTGCCAACTGGTCGAGCTCGGTGGTTTTGAGGTTCAGAACGGTAGACAGGGTAGCAATATGTTTCCTCAGTTGAATTGATGTTAGCGCTTGAGGATTTTTTATGTCAGCACATTCACTGACAAATTGCCTCATGCAGTCACAAGCCCTGAGGTAATGGGCAGATTGTGGCAATGCAAACAGATATTCATTGTCCTTCAGCACCCCACATTCTTCTCTGCTCTCAGTAAGAGCATCAAGTGATTCTCTCATTACTGGGGTTAGAAGAACAGGAACCTTCCTTCCTCTTTTTCCAACAATTGCTATTCGCACAAAATGCCTGCAGAGCTTCTGCTCAAGCGCTGTGAGGGCCAAATTTACATCTCCCTGTTCCTCTGATGTGTCCTTCGATAAGTATGCAGACAGGCGCATTCGGGACACTTCACCTGCTCTCCGCCGATTAAAAAGCATAACTTGAGTCAGCGTTACTTTTGCAAGTTCCTTCCAATTTGTGGATGAACGATATTCTTTTATATCTTTGAGATGTTGCTGCTGTTTTTCTTCTAGATAGCAATGTAGCCTTTGGATGTCTTGTGTAAGAGGTAAAAGTTGCGGTGCATTCCATTTGGCCCGGTTAAGCTGGGTTAATGCCTGGGCTGCAATATCAAACCTCCAACTCTCTAAATACAACTGTGCTTTATCTTTCTTTTTCAGTCCTTCGGACTTGATAAACATAGCCAACGAATGCAGGCTGTGTCCTACCTTGCGTGCAAGAGAGGGACATTGGTTTATGCCAGTTTCCTCACTGAATCCGGATAGGTTCTTTGCAGCTCTGACAACCTGGGAGTTAAGTTCAGGTTTGATGAGTTCTTGAATGGTCTTCATACGTGTGATTTTTTTAGCTTCCAATAAAAGCCTGCCAAGTTCTCTCAGTTTTTGGCGTATATACTGGTGTTGACTAACTATCTTCTCATTCTTTTTGAACAACCTGAACCCATAATTGAGGATGCAGTTGTCTCCTTTAATTGCAACTGCAATCTTGTCCTGAATCATTACACTCAAGAACTTCCAATACGCGTCTGTATATTCCGATGGAGAAGGTTCAGTGAAAGCACACAATGCCTGAACTCTATTTTTACCTGGTTTAGTACTTTTGGGTTTGAAGCTGCAGACCTTGAAATGCCGCCACATCGCTCTTCTTGAGAACAACCCATAGCAGTGAATGCAATGTGCAAATTTATGTGCCTCTGATTTTTTTACCGGTTGTTTACATGGGATTAGTTTTCCTTTTTGTGTTTCCAAAACATGACTGTTGTGCTCGAAGTTTCCCTTATTTCGTATGTAGTCCAATTGTAGTTTTCTTTCCTTTGAGTTAAACTGAATGCTTTCGCAACATCCAATTCATCTTGGTGTTTACGCCACAAGTGTCTTGACATTTTCTGGACAAACTTCCTGCAATAAAAGCAGAAATGTTTCTTGTTATAGCTTCTGGATCCAGCTTCTGGATCCATCATCTTTCTTTAAAGTTGAACTGACAATGATATGCTGCTCTTCTTCCAGGGGCACTGAAACATTGTTTTCAGAATATGTTGCGATTTCCTTTTCATTCCCATCAACTCTGCTATTTGGAAATCTTTGTGTGGGATCATGACATCTTTCCAAAAGTCTTCTCTGGCTAAAGTCAAATTGGCCATGACTAGAGGATTCACTTCCACTTTCCCTGGGCTTAGACTTGCTCTGTCTGGAGGACTCGCTTCCACTCTCTCTGGAGGATCTACTTCCACTCTCCCTGGGCTTAGACTTGCTCTGTCTGGAGGACACGCTTCCACTCTCTCTGGAGGATCTACTTCCACTCTCCCTGGGCTTAGACTTGCTCTGTCTGGAGGACACACTTCCACTCTCTCTGGAGGATCTACTTCCACTCTCCCAGGGCTTAGACTTGCTCTGTCTGGAGGACACACTTCCACTCTCTCTGGAGGATCTACTTCCACTCTCCCTGGGCTTAGACTTGCTCTGTCTGGAGGACTCGCTTCCACTCTCTCTGGAGGATCTACTTCCACTCTCCCTGGGCTTAGACTTGCTCTGTCTGGAGGACTCGCTTCCACTCTCTCTGGAGGATCTACTTCCACTCTCCCAGGGCTTAGACTTGCTCTGTCTGGAGGACTCGCTTCCATTCTCTCTGGAGGATTCACTTCCACTCTCCCTGGGCTTAGACTTGCTCTGTCTGGAGGACTCGCTTCCACTCTCTCTGGAGGATCTACTTCCACTCTCCCTGGGCTTAGACTTGCTCTGTCTGGAGGACTCGCTTCCACTCTCTCTGGAGGATCTACTTCCACTTTCCCTGGGCTTAGACTTGCTCTGTCTGGAGGACACGCTTCCACTCTCTCTGGAGGATCTACTTCCACTCTCCCTGGGCTTAGACTTGCTCTGTCTGGAGGACTCGCTTCCACTCTCTCTGGAGGATCTACTTCCACTCTCCCTGGGCTTAGACTTGCTCTGTCTGGAGGACTCGCTTCCACTCTCTCTGGAGGATCTACTTCCACTCTCCCAGGGCTTAGACTTGCTCTGTCTGGAGGACTCGCTTCCATTCTCTCTGGAGGATTCACTTCCACTCTCCCTGGGCTTAGACTTGCTCTGTCTGGAGGACTCGCTTCCACTCTCTCTGGAGGATCTACTTCCACTCTCCCTGGGCTTAGACTTGCTCTGTCTGGAGGACTCGCTTCCACTCTCTCTGGAGGATCTACTTCCACTTTCCCTGGGCTTAGACTTGCTCTGTCTGGAGGACACGCTTCCACTCTCTCTGGAGGATCTACTTCCACTCTCCCTGGGCTTAGACTTGCTCTGTCTGGAGGACTCGCTTCCACTCTCTCTGGAGGATCTACTTCCACTCTCCCTGGGCTTAGACTTGCTCTGTCTGGAGGACTCGCTTCCACTCTCTCTGGAGGATCTACTTCCACTCTCCCAGGGCTTAGACTTGCTCTGTCTGGAGGACTCGCTTCCATTCTCTCTGGAGGATTCACTTCCACTCTCCCTGGGCTTAGACTTGCTCTGTCTGGAGGACTCGCTTCCACTCTCTCTGGAGGATCTACTTCCACTCTCCCTGGGCTTAGACTTGCTCTGTCTGGAGGACTCGCTTCCACTCTCTCTGGAGGATCTACTTCCACTTTCCCTGGGCTTAGACTTGCTCTGTCTGGAGGACTCGCTTCCACTCTCTCGGGAGGATCTTCTACTTCTCTCTCTGGGCTTAAACTTGCTCTGACTGGATGATGCACCTTTGTTCTTTTTTTCCTTTTCCAGGGTTAATTCCATACTGCTATCACTTTCTGTGTTTTCATCCATGGGATTTGGAATATACTCCTCTTCGCTACCTAAGTTTGAGTCATCCGATTCCATGAGATTCATCTGAATCTTTAAAAACAAACATATCTGTTGATAACTATTTTTGCAACATTAAATATAAAAAACCTGAGTATACTGATTGAACAGGCTCAGGATACTAAATGAAGAAAAATCTGTATGGACCATTTTCAGTACAAGTAAATTTACAAATTAGAAGAATCCCCATCAGACTCATTAGCAAGAGCAACAGACATTTTCACAATCGTGAAAACACAAAAGAACCCCCCCCCCCCCCCCCCAAGACCTTCTTCTCAGCTTCTGTGAATCCCTTTCAGGCTTAAAAAAGGAGCCTCCTCTGCGCTGTCACTACTTGAATCATAGAGACTGTGGGTAAAATCTTGTACTCTATCCATCTGCAAAAAGGGAGACATGGAGATATTTTGCTGTATGATTGCTGTATTTTTAATTGATAGGGAGACCATTCAGAGGTTGTCAGGTGAGCTAGACACCTATGAAAATTATTGACCAATATTACCCCTCCATCCACCTGCTGAGGCCCATGTCCAAACTGCCTTCCAGGTGGAGTAAACGTTGACAAAATTATTAAAAACGAGTAACGTTTCAGTTTTCATGCATTTGATTGTTAAATTTAATGACTTCACAGCAAATTATTCATCATAATGATATAGTGTCATTCCTGTAGACATGGAACTACTCAAGAGAGAGGGAGAGATTAGTCAATTTTCCGAAGTGTCTTCCTCACCTCACAATTGTCTCCCTATCACTTAAAAATCAGCAATCAGTCAGAAAAGAAGAGTTGAGCTTCTCTAATAAATGATTACTGATTGATTGTTGGTGATCTCTATTTAATTGATAATTAATGCACCAGGCGAGGAGGAGAACTCGACCGGATTTTGGCAACAGAGACCGGCCGCGGCGTCCGGGAGTGATAGCGTTGGCCTACCGGGGTTTGTCCCGGTATGCTGGCTGACCAGTAGCCTACACCACTGGGCACGTTGTATCTTTTTTTTTTTTTTAAGCACACACCTGAGCGCTGATCACTGGACATCACTCCTGCAGGTGTTTATGCCAATCCAATAGATTCAATTTCAAATGAGTCCATTTAAATCCAAATTTTAAAAGCAATTGTTCAAAACAATCGATTCAGGTTCAAAGTGAATGATTCCCATTCAAATATAAAATAATTCAAATTCGCTTACTAGTGGCACAAAATTTATCACATAAACAAGTTAATTATATTGTTAAAATGTGTTTTGGGGCTTACCAGAATGCTTTTTGTGCGTCTCAGTGGTGGAACAAGTTCATCATCCGATTGATTGTTAGAATGGTTGCTTGGAGAAGCCTCATCACAAGTTTCTTTCACAACAGTTTCATCTGAATCGTACAAATGATCTGAAACATCTGGGCCGATATCATTCTGCCCTATAATAACATCCAGGTGTGGGGTGGAAGGTTCGTTTTCCATACCATCCTCATCAGTTTCATCACTATCTGGATAATCAACCAGTGAAAATCCTTGGACAGTAAATACCTAAAAATAAACAAAAATTCATTAAGTATGGAATTAGAAAGGTTGGCCAAAGAAACATGGCATGGTCTGACTAAAAATCTAAATCCAGAAATGTGAACATCAGCCCTTTTAGACAGTGTACAATTATAAATGTTAAAATCAGAGTACAGCTATACTATAGCAGTGTTTCCCCTACCATTGTTTTGGGGGGGCGGCCCGCCCCCCCAAAACGACACCCCGCCCCCCCTAAAATGCTGACGAAATCCAGTCATAAAAACGGAATTTACTGTATAACGCGGAATTTCACAGAATTTGTAATTTTTTTTGAGGAATAAATAGAAAGCAGTTCAGTACACTTGAAATCAAATCGCGATGTAGACTAGTGTGTGTGGATATTAAACCACAAAGACCATTTAAATACGAATCCTGCGTGTTCTGTGTGAATGAATGGTGCAGCCGACGCGCAGTTTCATTTACCACACACACACACACACACACACACACACGGAAGAACGTGTGACGCTTGCGCTGTATTTTTGCCTATATGAAGACACAAATGCATGAATTTCCTCTCCAGGCTCTAGATCCACTCCGAAAGTCACTTCGTGATCATTTCACCGCTTAATTTGAGAAAAACTATCATCATGACATAAACGAACAGACTCAAAAGGTCTTCACGGCAACCCGTCAAAATAAAAGTTCGGTTTAACTTGACAGATATATATTACTGTTGTACAGTATAATTTAGATATGTCCCAATGTAATAATACTAACATTAATCCAAATAAATTATCATCAAAATTCAGTTTTTTAAGGAATAATCCATGTTTTAATTTTAACAGTAAAGCTCATTGTGCAGCACGTTATTTGACAAAAAGTTTAATTAATTTCATATGATTTAAATTGATGATAAATGATAAAATTTGTGTTTTATGTCTTCATTTTATTACCAGAAAAATCACAACACAGAATTAGGGTGAAATTTGTTTTCATATATATTTTTTAAATGTTGTATAAGTTTAATGATTCAGAATACATTATTTCAATTAATTAGACATGCTTTTTGATTGCTAAAAACTTTACACCACGTATCCGCTCCGCAACACTAGCAGTTCCCCCCCCCCCCCCCTCAGATACAGTATACAATTACGAATGCTAAAATCACAGTTGAGGTCATGTCAGGTGTTGCCATAGTGCATTGAAAACAATTACAGTAAGAACTGGACGGAAGGGCCCCACATGGGTCAGACTACAGACATATGAGTGTGTAAAGGAGAGACTAGAGAAACAAATGTATTTGGAAGATGGAAGGACCCCATAAGAACATGACTGGAAACATGCCGGTGTGTGTGACATTACCTGGCCTTTAACCCTCTGGGGACCAAGAACGCGCCCGCGCGTTTTGCTGTTTTTTTTTCCACATAAAAGCAACATAGACTTAAAATACTCTGTCATTTATGGTCATATAAATAAAATCAATACATGATTATAAACTATAGAGGGTCTTCTTTTTTGTGTACACTCACATTAACATCCAAACCTTGTGTTTTTTTTTAAATAAATAAAATAAACAGGGTGCGCTTTCAGCTCATTCTGTCTCCGCAAAAATCTTTCTGAAACATGTCTGGAAAATGAACGGAAACTCCGCTAATACTTATCACACAAACATGAAACATACGTCTAAAGAGCGCTTTAAATTTCTACTTTTAAATAAAATAATTCACATTTAAAACAAATATTCTCCTGCAATGTAATCTGTCTGAAACTAAAGAGAAGTGCAGTTTCTCCTGTCTCAGCTCATTATCGTTGAGGCCATTTGCAAAATAGATAAACGCCCCCAGGCAAATGCTGTAAACACACTATATTTTTTAGTCAGATTAAGATTCATCTTGCGCGGCTATGAGGAATAATCCTGGGACATTTACCACAGAACAAGTGCTGGTTTATTTTCACTTCGAGGAGGAGCAACAGATTCAGCTGAGAAGTGTAAGTGTTCCCTTTCGAGGGAACTCGAACTGCGTCGTAAGATCGACACTTTGGGGACGCTCCATAAGCGTGCGCCTCTGAAGTAAGAATGAAACTAATCCAATCCTGATTGGTGTTGCGTCGTGACGTAACATGTGACGGCATAACCGGATGCATAAAAGTGACGCTGACACATACACATATCAGCTTTCGCTTTTCAGCAAGCGCTCTCTGTGAAACTGTCTGTCTTATTGGGTGTTGTTTGTCTGTGCAAAGCTCTATATATATGGCGAGTGAACAATACACTAAGTGTGTGCACCCCTTCCCAAGATTATATATATATGTGCCACGGGTGGGGACACGCATCAGCTGTGTGTGTGTGTATTGTTTAGGGGCGCAGCACTCACAGTCAGCTCTCGAGAGGGCTGCCTGTGAACACTGTGAAGCACTTCCTATTAGAGTGCTGCGCTCCCGCTTGGTTATATTATTTCCTGATGATGGCCAGGCTCGCGATCCCCGCGATTCGGGACCCGCGTCCGTTGAGGCGGCGCGACGGCTTAGATCGTGGAGATCGCAGAAGGATCTCGCGGATGAGAACGAGACTGCTGAGGCACCTTTTCGTTCATCATCCGCAGATTCTATGACACTCGTTCACGACGCAGAAGCCCGCGATGCGGCTTCTTCTGCCCGTGACGAGTGCCCGGTGCTCGAGCTATCTGTTCATAAGGAAGTAAGTGCTCAGCATCGGGAACGAGCAACATGAGTCACACTCGCCTGCTTATGTTTCTGCTTATGTAGAGCTCGTGGAGGTTGTGATGCGTGCTGTGGCCAGACTAAATAAATAAATAAATATATATATATATATAAAATATATCAGCTGGCCACAAAATAAGCAGGATGATCCTTGTCAAAATGAACTAGACGAGAGATTCCTGCAGCACCGTTCACAACCTCAGAGGCGGGGCTTACTGTTTTTCCCAGATCTTTATAAAATATTTATTTATGTGTAGATCCTGGGAAAAACTCCACTTTTTACGTATCTCCCCACATTCATTATGTTTATTCGAATGTGGTGGGTGCAAGAGAGTCGGGTTATGGCAAGATGCCGCAGATGGAGGAACCTTTAGCGAGCTATCTTTCTCCTGATCCGGCATCTTCGCTTTAAGCCCCGGCGCTGCCCAACAAACCGTGCAGGGACACCTCTGCACTGGTTGGCTGGGCTTATATGGTGCAGGAAATCGATGTTGCTCTTTCGCCGTTAAAAACGTTTCGAGACACATCGGTTTCCAGCGAACGCAGGCTGCACTGTCCGCCCCACAGGCTTGCGGCCAGGCAGCATTCGCGTTCGCCAATCGAGAATCGTTTACGGTCCAGCCCTGCCGGAAACCCGCTTCAGGGGGTCGAGAACGAATCCCGATTAATACCCGAAGCCAGGCTCGAGAGCCTGGTTCCTTTGGTAAAATATTTAGAAAAGAAAAGGTCAGGCTGGTGCGTGCCTGCACTCTATGACGATTTTGCAGGCGTACCAGGCCAATCTTCTTAAAGATCTAAGTGAGGAAAATATTTCCTGTTGGCCGCTCCGCTATCTCCTTCTGGCCTGTTTTCCAACGCTGTCACTACAGTCGTTGACAGGTTTCAGGAAGCAAAAAAAAAGAAAAAAAAAAAAGAGAGTGTTGCCTCTAGAGCCCCTCCTGCGGGAGTTTGGCAACAGAGGAAGCACTCTCAACCGAAGTCCTCCAGCCAGAAGGGTGACCTGAGGGCCGTCCTTCAGGCGGAGAAGGCTTCGGGAAAGAGGCCCTAATGGTAGTGTAGGACCTCTGAGGGCTGCCCCCCCGCTGTGGAACAATCGAGGTTGTTCTAGCAGCAGGTGCCCTCGGGGAAGAAGATGTTGTCCCGCCGTCTTTGACGCTTCGGGCCACATCGATTTCCAGCGAACGCACACCGTGGCGTTCGCCCCAAAAGCTTGCAACAGGGCACCGACTATGGTCACAAAATCTGTATCGACTTTTTTCCTGCCGGTCCTCCGCTTCAGGAAGTTGAGAATAGTGCTCGAAAAATACCCGAGGCCAGTCTCGAGGGGCTGGTTCCCTTAGTAGATTTTGTAGAAGAATGGCAATGCCTTCTGAATATATCTATATGGGTCCTGTATATTATAAAATATTATAAAATATGGGTACAGATCGCAGTTCGGTCACCGACCTCCCTAGTTTGCTGGGGTGGTACCGACTGCAGTGGTTCCAGAACAGGCTCGGGTTATGGAACAAGAGGTACAGACTCTACTGGAATTAAGGGGCCATAGAATGTGTTCCCCTACCAGACAGGGAGTCCGGGTTTTACAGCCGGTACTTTATAGTTCCAAAGAAGGATGCCGGACTGAGGCCAATTTTAGATCTAGGGCTTTTTGAATCGTTCTTTGAGGAGATTCAGGTTCAAAATGCTTTTTATTCCCATTATCGTGAACCAAATCAGATCCGAGGACTGGTTTGTCACGATGGATCTAAAAGACGCTTATTTCATGTCTCCATCCTTCCGTGTCACAGGAGGTTCCTGAGGTTGCTTTCGGGGGCGAAGCATACCAAAATCGGGTTCTTCCGTTCGGCCTAGCACTCTCTCCCCGCACGTTCACAAAGTGTATGGATGCGGCTCTGGCTCCACTGAGGCTTCAGGGCATCCGTATACTGAATTACATCGACGACTGGCTCATACTGGCCCAGTCTCGAGAAATGGCAGTTCGGCATCGAGATGTCGTCCTTGGCCACATTCAGAACAGGGGGTTGAGGCTCAACACTAAGAAGAATGTGTTGGACCCAGCTCAGAAGACTACTCTTCTGGGCGTGGTATAGAATTAGGTACAATGCGGGCACGTATGTCTCCCGCTCGTATTGAATCCATCCTGGCCATGGTGTCCGGGATAAAGCTAGGCCAGGCCATCACTGTAAAGCAATTTCAAAGACTGCTGGGCCTCATAACAGCGGCATCCAACATAATTCTTTTGTTTTATAAACATAAATCTGTTTCACATGAGGCCCCTTCAGTGGTGGCTCAAAGCCAAGGGTTTTTTCCCCAAGGGGAATCCGTTCCGTATAATAAAGGTTACGCGCAGATGCCTTCGTTCCCTATTAATATGGAAGAAACCTTTGTTCTTGTCCCAAGGGCCAGTGTTAGGGGCGTCATGTCGCCGGGAAACTGTTTCGACAGACGCTTCCCTCGCTGGCTGGGGCGCGGTCTCGGATGGCCGCTTTGCCAGGGGTCTGTGGCAGGACCATCATCATTCTTGGCATATAAATTGCCTAGAGATGTTGGCTGTGTGCAGGGCTCTGAGGAGCTTCCTCACAGACATCAAAGGTTACCATGTCTCAGTGGTAGCTTATCTAAACCGACAAAGGACACTCAGATCGCGCCCTCTATCCAGATTGGCGCATCAGATCATTTCATGGTCCCAAGGGAAAATATTATCTATAAGAGCAATATATGTCCCGGGGGTTCTGAATCAGGGAGCAGACATCCTGTCGAGGCAGGGGCTGAGGCCCGGGGAATGGAGACTCCATCCAGAGGTGGTGGAGTTCATATGGCAGAGGTTTGGACCAGTGGAAGTGGATCTGTTTGCGTCTCGAGGGACGTCCGTCCCACTGTCCACTTTGGTTCTCCCTCACTCATCCAGCCCCGCTGGGGTTGGATGCCATGGTACAGGCCTGGCCAAGGCTTCGCCTGTACACTTTTTCCCCCGATCGCTCTGCTCCCGGGAGTCCTGGAGAGGGTCCGTCAGGAGGGCATCAGTCTTCTTCTGATAGCCCTGTTTTGGCCAGCCCGAGTATGGTTTTCAGACTTAATTTCACTCCTGATAGCTCCGCCATGGCAGATTCCTCTGAGGAGGGGTCTGTTGTCTCAGGCAGAGGGCACTATATTCCATCCTCAACCAGAGCTGTGGAAATTGTGGGTCTGGCCTCTGAGGGGGCTCAGTACCTAGATGCTGGTCTATCATCTGGGGTGGTCGAAACCATACTTATCTCTAGGGCTCCGTCTACTAGGAGATTATATGGCCTCAAGTGGAATATTTTTCTACTTGGTGTAGAGAACTTGGGTTAGGGCCAGTTAACTGCCCAATGGCTTCAGTTCTGGAGTTTCTTCAAGATCGTTTCTCTGCGAATCTCTCCCCATCCACACGTAGGGTGTACGTGGCTGCCATTGCGGCGTTCCATGCACCACTAAATGTTGGGCCTTTGGGGAGGCACCAACTGGTCATACTATTTCTCCATGGTATTGGAGGATGAGACCGACAGTCAGGTCCAGGGTTCCTTCCTGGGACCTGGCGGTGGTTCTCGAAGGGCTATCCCTGGCTCCCTTCGAATACCTCCAGTCGGCTTCGCCTAGGACCTCACGTTCAAGATAGCCTTTCTCTTAGCTATTTCTTTAAAGAGACTGGGAGATCTCCAAGCCCTGGCACTATCGCCAGCTTGCTTGGGGTGTGCCCCCGGCGGAGTTAAGGCCATCCTGCATCCGAGACCCAGCTATGTGCCTTAAGTGCAATTTATCACGGCTAGGTCCATGGTCCTGCAAGTATTTCATCCTCCACCTCATGTGTCGGCAGAAAAGGAGAGGTTCCTTGCTCTGCCAGTCAGAGTTCTGAGTATTACCTTGAGAGGTCCTCTTCTTGGAGGAGGTCGGACCTACTGTAGTGTGTTTTGGATCACCTATTAGGGGCTCCCGGCTATACAAACCATAAGTAGGCCTACAAGGTGCACAATTTGCCTTCACCTTTGGCCGTTAGGGCTCATTCTACTAGAGGCATGGCGTCCTCTAGGGCAGTGGTTTTCAAACCCTGGGTCGCGACCCTCGGGTGGGTCGCGAGAATTAAAAAATGGGTCGCCAGTGATTTAAAAAAAAAAAATAAAAAAAAATCCGTTTTCTAATTAAACTAATATTAATAATAATAGCTTTGAAACAACGAAACAAACTGAATGCTTCTCCTGACATGCGTGTTGCCCTCTCGTCCTGCGAACCGGCTTGGGACCAGATTATGCAGAATAAGCAGGCCCTTCTCATTAATATACACAAAACACGCACTCGTTCGCTTCACCCGCAACACACACACGTTCGCTCCATCGGCAACAACACACTAACACTCGTCGTTCCTTCCTAGGGCTGTCAAAATTAGGCTACTCAAAAATTACGTTCAAAAAATCCCTCTAAAAAAACACATAGGCTATATTCGAACTATTCGAACATCTGGTTGTGCATTTTGTCAATGACGCGCATTACGTCAATAACAGGTCAAATTAATACAAAGAGACATAACTACTTGTTTAGGTAGTTTATTTAAGTTTAAACATATTTGACAACGTATTACCTACACAAAAACAAGTAGCCTAAATCAACTAATGGCCAAGACCGCAGACCTCACTCTCACTAGGCACTCTTTCTCTCTCTCTCTCCCTCACCTCACGCTCTCTGCCCATAACGGTTTAAATGAACAACAACAACGATAAACAAATGTTGAGTGCTGATCAAGAGTTTTGTGCAAGCAATTTAAGGTCGCGACTCTTGTCCCAAATATAGCAGGCTTCATTCAGTGATTGAAACAAATATTATTAACATTAATTGAAGTTTTAAAGAACCGACACTGAACGCCCCGAGCGAGCTGTGCTGTGGTAAACATGGAACTTTTCCTTGACATGAAACGGTAAATAATCAATTGCATGGAACTGCTGTATCTAACCTACCTTATTCATGCAATAAATAAGAATAAGAAATAAAAAACATTCAGCTGTGCCAGTGCGACTCTTGTGACCTGTCCCTGATCCCTCAGCGCCCACTCGCAAAGCAGACAGCCGCGCCTCTGATACCGCGGGCGTGTTTTTCCACATTCAAATATTAATTTTCACATTCGAAATTCTGTTTTTTAAAACTATTCGAATATATAGGCCTATTCGAATTTAGAATATTCGTTGACAGCCCTATTCTCATTTGAATTATAAATAAGTTTGCTTTTAAATTGTGTGTGATTTTGGTTGGGTGACAGTTAAGTTTGACAAGAGTTTACAGTTTGACAAAACCACAATGTTGTGTTTTAACAATGTTGTGTCGAGTGCACACAAGTATAAATAAACACTTTGCAATTTGAATGATGTCCTGTATGAACGACGGAGTATATTTTTTGTTTCCAGTGCCGCGCCTCACACACACACACACACACACACACACAAATACACCATTCCAGGCTTGACATCGCAGCCTGTTCATTATAGCCGAAATAAAAATATGACAATAAAATAGTCAACCTAATATAAAAATCACACTGCTCTGTTTAAATAGTCAATTCGTACCATTCAGCGTAAGCACCGCTCAACCGTGATGTTTCCAAGCACATTTTTGCGCATGTGAAAAGGATGATTTTTTTTCCTGTCGATATTGCAACGTGAGTGAAGTTGCTACAACGCCTATAATAAAGAATAGTTTACCATCAAATACATCGCGAATGTTAAAATATTTTGATTCTAATGAGAGAGTTAGGCTACGTGAGCATAATGCCCCTTTTACTTTCCCTTTAAATTATTTCGTTTTGGCTTGTTTAGTTATTATTTTTTTATTCTTGTTCTGTTCTGTATATAATTAATATTACATTTAAAGAGTTTGTTGTGGAATATGTTTTGTGTATTTGTACTTTTAAAGCATTCAGCAAATGATAAGCTATTTATTGGTTAAAAGTCCTGTATGTAGGCCTATAGCTTGATCAAATTATTTCAGAATCGACTTTGCGTTGCAATCGCGTCAAGGATCAACAAGTGCACGTGCATCATCAAAAGTAAAGTGGTTAAAAAAGTGCTTAAAGAAAGGTTAAAGAAAAAAAATTCTGCGCACAAGCCTATGGGTCGCCTAAAAAAAACAAAAAAAGGGTCCCTCTTGAAAAAGTTTGAAAACCACTGCTCTAGGGCCCTCCTTTCGGGAGTTCCCATCAAGGAGATCTGTGAGGCACCCGGTTGGGCTACCCCACACACTTTTGTTAGGTTCTATAGTCTGCACCTCCCTAGTATGCCTGGCGCACATGTGCTCTCGTCCTAGCTGAGTGCCTGAATCAGTTTCACTCCGGGGCAGGCCTGTCTTCGGTGCGTGGCCTAGTGGGCATTCGTTCCCCAAAGTGTCGATCTTACGACGCAGTTCGAGTTCCCTCGAAAGGGAAAGTCTCGGGTTATGACTATAACTCTTGTTCCCTGAGAAGGGAACGAGACACTGCGTCGTCCTGCCACGCCCCTCGAGGCCTGAGAGCGTCTTGCTTCATCGCGGAGCTGATATGTGTATGTGTCAGCGTCACTTTTATGCATCCGGTTATGCCGTCACATGTTACGTCACGACTCAACACCAATCAGGATTGGATTAGTTTCATTCTTACTTCAGAGGCGCACGCTTAGGGAGCGTCCCCAAAGTGTCGATCTTACGACGCAGTGTCTCGTTCCCTTCTCAGGGAACAAGGGTTATAGTCATAACCCGAGACGTTTTATGCTTGTGCTTTGTTCTAATCGCGATATAGAATAATGCTAGTGTCTGTAAACGGAAAAATAGCATACTGTTTAAATGTGAATCATGTTTCTCTGTGTGTGTGTGTGTGTGTGTGTGTGTGTGTGTGTATAATGAATGAATGAACGCACAGATATGCACTGTTACAGACGAAATAAAAGACAAAATTTCGTTGACTAGTTTTGGATAAGGTTTTTCAAATCAAATAAGCATCAAATAAGCTTCAAATAAGCTTCAAAATAAAGACATCAGCTTTTGTTAGGAGTTTCTGGGGATAGAAGTGTCCAGACGTATGCACCCTGTATTTTAAAGAAGAACATTTAATTATTTGCGATACATTATTCATTCACAAAGAATTCTAATTCTTCTGTTCACTTCTAATTCTAAGCAGTGTGTGTGTGTGTGTGTGTATGTGTGTGTGTGTATATATATATATATTAGTGCTGGGCAACGATTAAAAAATTTAATCGCGATTAATCGCATGATTTTCTTGCGATTAATCGCATTGTTACGTGCAAAATTGAATAATGAATTCTAAAGTAGTGTATTTCGCACTTTTGATTTAAATGTACTGCTACAAAAGTGCAATAACATGTGGTTTGCAAAAACTTTAAACAAATAAGGTGCTTTCATACCAGCAGTATTCCCTTTACACAGTATCAATAAAATATTTCTTGTAAATCTCAACTTAAACATTAACGTAATCAAATCAAATATTTAAACAAAGCTATTTGCCACTGCCAGGGCATTACCTTTTATCTAGCTTGTTAAAACGAGTCCAGTTTTCTTGTTTTTTTTTTCTGAACAGGTATCTTGTATCAGGGAGCAGCAGAAACAGTCTATGTAGTCAAAGGGTCATGATCACTACTACAGATATAAGTCGACCAACGTTACTTCTCTGATAGCAGCTTAGGTTTGGTCATGGCATGCCATGGTTTCCCACGTAAGATTACATTAAACAGAGGTAAAGCCCAATTTATACTTCTGCGTCGAACTCACGCCGTAGCTGTGTAGCGCGCGTACCCTGACGTGCATCTCTCCAAAAATGTAACGTCAATTCTACGCGTACCGCAAGCGCTGTGATTGCTAGAACCGCTCCCCGGGGTTCACACTCTCCCTCTGCATGTGTAATTGCGCGTCAACGCGGACAACGACGCAGATATATAAATGAAAACCATCGCGTAGTCTATAGCGTAGAGGCTCCGGCGTAGGTCCGACGCAGAAGTATAAATCAGCCTAGAGTGAGGTGAAGTGGTCGAGCACAGGTGCAGCGACAAGCGGGTGCGTTCCTGTGAAACTGTTGCGGTCATGCTCGCCTCACGCACGCGCCCGCGCGTTGCCGAAGTTGAATTGTCTAACTTTTTGTAGGCTACACGACGCGCAGCACAAATCATTGGAAGAGAGACTGATCCTCGGCTCGCTGTTTGTAAGTTTCCAGAATCTAAATAGTTATCAGGACATCAACAGGAGGGAATTCACATGGCAGAGCATCCCTGCTAAACTAAACGCAGGCCTTTCAGGTAAAGTTATGTATAATTTTAATTTAAGTTAAAAAGGCTACAGCTGCGTAGCGCAGAGAAGCCGCTGCCATGGTTACTATCCATAGAGCGCCTGTCATTCACTCGCGGAGCGCTGTCTCCCTTTCTGTTCACCTGAGAGAACCTGCCAAAGCCTCTCCACTGCTTGTTTGGGTGGGTTATTTGCTGGCTGACCAACATCCCACCCCTCCTGTGATCATGGTTTGACTGTAGGCCTATGTGTATTCAGAGCCAGTGAGCAACGGACTTTCAAAATAATAATAATAAAAAAAAACTGCGTTAACGCGCGATAAAAACATTGTCGGCATTAATTAATAAATGCGTTAACGCGATAACGCGTTAACTTGCCCAGCACTAATATATATATATATATATATATATATATAATTAAAAAGCTATTTTAACCAGAAAAATCTACAATGCATGCCCAAAGTCGTGCAGCCATATAGTTTCTCTTGATATCAGTCCTGCTGAGTTCAACATTCACAGGAGACTGTAATGAAAAGTCAAACACCTTGGAAATGACAGGTATGTACTATGTTTCAGGAATGGGACAATGCTGTGTGACTGTGCAAGCCTCTGCCTTTAGATCAGTGTGTTTACTAATGTGCTTTTTTGTCCTTTGTTGTGTATCTTTGGATTACGTTGTGTTGTAAATAAATCCAAACAATCTAAAAGCCATTCTTTTTTAAATCTCCTCATTCTTTGTGCAAGGCTCCTCGTAATGGGGCCTGATAGCACCTAATAGGGCCATTATGGGAGGGTCTTTGTCTTTCTCAGGTGTGAAATGCCATACATATTAATGAGAGATCACGCCTCCTCGCATAAAGCTTTCTCACACTAAACACGTCATACACATTCTAAAAGACTTTATTGACTTATCTGAATGAGTAGTCAGGATGATTCTCACATAGTTTTGGAGCAAATATTCTAGACTATGTGATACAATTTTCAAAAGTCTTGTGAAGAAATAATCAATATGTGTTTTGTGGCCTTATTTCAGAAACTTTTATTTTTAAGTTTTTCAAAAACCATGCATAAATAATATTCTCTCAAAAATACAAACATGTACATACATGTTGCTCACAGATTAAGGTAGCCCCGTTTGTGCTATATAGAGTGAATTTACACCTTTGCCATTAACATGTTTATAAATAACTGAAAAAAGCACAAATGTCAGTGCATGTCAAAACATCCCAAGGGCCCCAAAAACCCCTTGGTCCCCAGAGGGTTAACCTGAAATAGACAGACAAGAAGACACTCAGAACTGTATGAAGAGACATTCACAGGCTAATAAGGTCATCTATGAAACCGCACTGAACTTCAACTGAGAGCATGGACTAAAAAGCAGCTCACGTCTATTCCAGGAGTTTGCAGTGGATCAAATCAAAATATTGCTTTAAAACATCTAACAGCTCAGATACAGAATACAATTACGAATGTTAAAATCACAGTTGAGGTCATGTCAGGTGTTGCCATAGTGCATTGAAAACAATTACAGTAAGAACTGGACGGAAGGGCCCCACATGGGTCAGACTACAGACATATGAGTGTGTAAAGGAGAGACTAGAGAAACAAATGTATTTGGAAGATGGAAGGACCCCATAAGAACATGACTGGAAACATGCCGGTGTGTGTGACATTACCTGGCCTTTAACAGCCAATAAAAAGCCACATAAGCATTGGTCCACTTTAGTAATAACACCATCAGATACATGTCAGCATAGATGAATGTGTTTGAATGTACTTTTACCTGTGTGCAGGTCTGATCTGGGTTTGGTCCATCATCAAGCGTCTTAGGAACAGGGCTGGTCTCATTCTCTTTTGCTGCGGCTGGAGCTTGGGTAATTTTCAACTGGATTGCAGATAAAGAAGAACTCATTTTAACACACATCACATATCAAATATTAAATGCATTTCCATAGACAGTCAAGAGTAATATTGGAAACATGGTTAATATTGGAAAAATACAAAAAAAATCGAAAAAAAAAATCTCTATACTTAATCTAACCAACTCACCTTACTGCGCCAAGGCCATTTTGAATCACCATAGTTGTAATCAATTTCATCTCCTATTTCTATTTTCTTCAGAGAAAAAAGGCACAAATGTGGTTTGTTGTCAACTATGATTTTTTTCATAACGCAATTTGGATTTTGGTGGTTGTCATTGACCAATCTTCCGAGAGATCCATCTTCTTCAGATGCATCCAGGCTGAAAAGTATCAGAAAAATGGTAATAGTTTTACATCTTTTAAAAAGTTTTATTGAAAGAGTTATTTTCAAAAGAATTTAAGAGTATTTGTGCTTAATTCTTTCATCAAGTATTAAACCCTTGTTTCAGGGTTAACTCGTAATTTCTCTAAATCAATACAAAACATCCATCTTTCAATGTTTACCATAAGTGATGATTCTGCCACTGAAAGTCAAAGAGAAATGTGCTTTCAATCTCTGCGATTGAAAACAATTACAGTAAGAACTGGACGGAAGGGCCCCACATGGGTCAGACTACAGACATATGATGCGATTACTTTTTAAGTTCGTTATCTTCTGTATTATTCGACAAAGACAAGCAATAAATCATTGTATAGTAGGGATGGGAATCTTTAGGCACCTCATGATCTACTTTTTTTCGTAATTAATATTATTAATAACAGTTAAAAACTTTATTTGTGTAATTATACGCATATTTAAAAATAATTATTAAAAAACATGTTAGGAATTTTAAATAGGCTATATAAACGAATATAGCTTTAAAGGGATACTCCACTTTTTTTGGAAATAGGCTCATTTTACAACTCCCCCAGAGTTAAACTGTTGAGTTTTACCGTTTTTGAATCCATTCAGCCGATCTCCGGTACTGGCGGTACCACTTTTAGCATAGCTTAGCATACATCATTGGAGTGGACAAGACCATTAGCATTTCAAAAAAAAAAAATGACCAAAGAGTTTCGATATTTTTCCTATTTAAAACTTGACTCTTCTGTAGTTACATCGTGCACTAAGACCGACGGAAAATGTAAAGTTGCGATTTTCTAGGCTGATATGGCTAGGAACTATACTCTCATTCCTGCGTAATAATCAAGAAACTTCACTGCCGTACCATGAGAGCAGCAGGCGTAATGATATGACGCAGTGCCTGAAAATAGGCCACCTTCCGTCAACACAACGGAACTATTTTCAGGCGCTGCGTCATATCATTACGCCTGCTGCACTCATGGTACGGCAGTGAAGTTTCTTGATTATTACGCAGGAATGAGAGTATAGTTCCTAGCCATATCAGCCTAGAAAATCGCAACTTTACATTTTCCGTCGGTCTTAGTGCACGATGTAACTACAGAAGAGTCAAGTTTTAAATAGGAAAAATATCGAAACTCTTTGGTCATTTTTTTTTTAGAAATGCTAATGGTCTTGTCCACTTCAATGATGTATGCTAAGCTATGCTAAAAGTGGTACCGCCAGAACCGGAGATCGGCTGAATGGATTCAAAAACGGTAAAACTCAACAGTTTAACTCTGGGGGAGTTGTAAAATGAGCATATTTCCCAAAAAAGTGGAGTATCCCTTTAAAATATAAAAGCTAGTAAATAAAGAGGAACAAAAAAAAACATTACAAGCAATAAACAAAGAGTGCTTTCAGTATTTAAAAGTAGGCCGTCTGAACATTTTCCATTCAAGAGCTGTGAGTGATTTGTCTTCTCAGTTTAGATACGATAAGCTGCATTCACACTAATGCACAGATCCCTTTTGAAATATAAGATGTGGTTTGTCCTGTTGGTTTAAGATATGACTGACTGCGTTTACATTCATTTCGCGTCATAAAAGCATTTTGAGATGCCAGTACATTAACCAATGAGTCGCTCACAGCCGCATGCACGAGCGCTCTTCACAAAGCGCGCATAAGTATTTTAAATTGAAAGCAGCCTTCTCAGTGATTTTCATATTTTTAATATATAAGCCAACTACATTCCAAAAGACATAAATAATGCCTTAGTAGAGCATTTGTGAGGAAAATTCCGGCGGGCGAGACCGCGAACTGCAAGAGTAACATCAAGCAAAGCGGGAACCAGTGCGATAAAGCCCGCGAATGTCCTTGTAATTAGCTTAAACCTTTCCGAACTTTATGAAAGATTATTTTTCGTAAGGTTCGAGCGGTTTCGCGCGCGTGTGTGTGTGTGTGAGAGAGAGAGGCAGAATGAATACGGCTGTTTCTAACGCAGCGTCATCACGCATCTGTTTAAAAACTAAGCTCAGACTCGATTCTGAAATTCTCTGAGTATATTATTGTACATTATATATCAATTATATATATATATATATATATATATTACAACATAATATCACAGAAATCAAACATAGACTGTTCTTTCCTGTATGCCGTGCCAAGTAGGGCTGTAGTCAACCAAAGAAATCCTTAGTCGACCAAAGTCCTGTCCTGCGCAACGATTAGTCGACAAAAAAAAAAAAAAAAAAAAAAAAGACACGATGTTTTGATTGAACATTTTTTAACAATTGTCATAGCATTTATAAAACAACAACGAAAAAAACATCAAAAATACATAAAACTATAATAATAATACAATTCTTTTAAAATTAAGTGATTTTTTTTAACTGCAAAGTTAGGAGCTCTGTCCTAGGTCTATAGTAGGCTAACAGTCACAATCGCGCACCTGACCACACCACACGCTACACAAAATATAACTGCTATCTGCCACAATGAAAAATCCTAACAAAAGCTCTCGTTTACAGGCTGTAGCCTATATTCTTCTTTACTTGTCTTTCAAAGCTATGGGTTAACTTTTGTCCAGCCGATCTAGGAGTTTTAAAACAAACAGACAAAAAAACCCAAAGAGCCTAAAAAACAATCCTAATAATAATAGGCTGTATTGTAGGACCGCATATAGGTTTATTTTCGTTTTGTTACATTATTTAGGCTATTTTCAAATGCATCAAGTGTACAAATAAAAACAAAAACATATCAAGAAAACACAATCTATTGAGTCAGCATGATAAAGCCGTTAAAGGGACTGCTCACGTCTTTTGCGCGCTCAAGTTCGATTTCAAATGTAGGCGCGCGGTGTGCGCGCTCATGATGGAAGCAACGCGCTCTTTTTTTTCCAAGTGCGTCCACGCCGCATCGAGATAAAAACATAGTGTATAAAAACCGAAACAAGTAGCATTCTAACTGAATGAATACAGCTAAACTACCTATATCCCTTACTGAGCACGAAGCAGCAGCGCAGCCACAGGGGGGAACCGAGTGTTCTATGTGTGTGCGCTAAACTGTGGCGCTGTTACAAAATAGCCTAAATTAAAGCATTTAAAGTTGGGGATAAACCATAGGCTAATTATATTTAGAATACAGTAATATATAACTGCTTATAAAGAAATAAATATCAAGGAGTAAATCATTGAAAATTTCTTTCTATTGGTAAAAAAAAAAAAAAAAAAAAAATACAACTGGTCGACCAATAAGAATGTCAGTCGACCAAGATGGCATCGACCGATTAGTCGACTAAACGACTAAAGTTGACAGCCCTAGTGCCAAGTTGATGCTACATCTGCAGACTGCTTTTCTCTCGCCGTGTCACGTGACCAGAGTGTAATCGCAGCTTTTGCGGTTTAAAAATCGCGTTTCATCATATCGCGATATTATCGCAAATGCAATTAATCGTTCAGCCCTACTCCCAGTTGTGATACACACTCTACAGGTAAAGTGCCTTTTTGATCAGACTTTATGTGGCCAAAAAATGTTTTTGATGCAGACCCATCCACATCAATGCATCACTGATGTCCTGTCTATGCTCTGTTCGGTTCCCTTAAAGGAGTCATGACCTGTAATTTTCACTTTTCCACGAAAATCAATAGCCGCATTTCCACTGTCGGGCCAGTGCGAGCCAGGGCTTTGAACGGGCCGAGCTGGGCTAATGGCCTCGGGCCAGGAGCACCGGGCTCAAAATCTGTTGCTTTCCACTGTCGGGCCAGAAGCTCCACAGCGCTTCACTAAAACACGCCAGTAACACGCAATGTAACACACACACACATCATTTCACCAACAAATAAAAGTTACTACTTTTATCAGAAAACGAATCAGAAAGAAATCACTAGAAACCAGGGGTGGGCGATATAGCCTAAAAATTATATCACGATATTTCAAGAATATTTGCGATAATGATATTTATGAAGATATAGAGAAAAAATAATTGACAGTTTTTTTATTACATTTTTCTCACGAAAATGTTTGCTCACTTATTGTGTATTTACAATTGGGTAATTTTGCTGTTAAGAGTTTACACAACACATGGAAGCTTTATTTCAAGCTTTGAAATCCGTAGGTTGCGGCCAGGTCGGGTTCATTCACAACTTGCGCCATGATGTCATTTTGGAATGATATGCTGAAGTTACCTGCGGTGTCAACCCCCCTCCTTCCTGCCATCAATCAACGCGCTCCTCATTTGCATTATTAAAATGACCGTCCACGACAGCCAAAATATCGCATCAGATCTCGCGAGACAATAATGCCTTCAGAAATAAGGGTCAGAGGAGCTCTGTGTTTATTTTTTTCCACTTTTCTTTTTTAGAAGGGCCTGAAAGACTATAATAGAGCGTGGGTATCCAAGGTAATACTAGGTTATGACTCCTTTAAACTGAGAGTGCCGTGTACCATTTAGTGCAGGTAACACCAGTGAAGCGTAAGAACATCATGCAACTCAGACTTTTGACATAAACAGACAGACAGATGTACTATATTGATCCAAAACTGGAAAAATACATTGTAGCCAATGCAAGGCATGAAACTAAATATTAAATAGCAATATAAAAAACAGAAAGTATTCCTGATTTACTAAATAAATATAGGACACAGAAAAGCAATATAACAAACGTATATACAACAAATAGAGAGACTAGTTAAATAATGTATTGTGCAAATGAGCTTTAAAGACCCACTCCGATGAAAATCATGTTTTTCGTGTTGTTAACATGTTCTTGTGGCATTTTTCTAAAGCTAGAGGACATATCTTTAGAAAATTAAGCTCAAAATTGCATTTTTGAGTATTTCTGCATTCAAATAGCAGTGAACCAATGGCAGTCACTAAAAGGCAGCCTAAAACAGACTGGAGTTGTGATGTAATAACTCTGGGGGGGCCACAAGCTCCTGCCCCACTCCGCTCAGGTTCATTGTATGCATGTAAAACTGTTGATGGGGACTCCCAGAAAAATATTAGGAACATTTTAAATGTGATAATAGGTGCCCTTTAAAATAGCTCAAAAGATGATCGGAGTGGGACTTTAAGTTGCAGTGAACGAAAGGTGCATTGAAATTCGGATTCTCAAGTGCAATAACTTTATCAATTACAAATTTGTAATAATTGGGGTTTGACACCCAGAGACTGTGAGGAAAAAACTGTATGCTGAAGCAGAAACAGAGAAGAAGAAAGTGCTACTTCATGGTTCCTGCATCATTTTAAAAATCAAAACGAATGCTTTTTAAAAACCTTAGGAGCTCAGTAAATGAAAAATAAGACCCAACAAGGGAAACAACAAGAAAAGAACTGAAATTCATACATGTGAATGATGACATTTACTTTTAATGTTTTATAATGCAGATGTTTTATCCCTATTAACTTCGCCCTTTCCTTTCCATGTCACTTATTTGGGATCAATCAAGATGAAAATTTGCCTTAAACTCTAAACTGCAGCTAGTCTACCACAGCAATAGGCTCTACTTCTCTGGACACTTCAGTAGAATATTCTGACAAAGCACTCAGACAATCTTGCCTGGGCTGTAAAGTATCACACTCACTTCGATCACTGTCTGTCTTTGACAAAGGCAAAAAAAAAAAAAAAATAGGAAAATATAACCTGAAACCACACAAAAACTGTACCCTGTCATTACATCAACAATAATAATTTTTTGCTTTTGAAATGCACAAGTTGTGTCAAGGAATCTTCTGCAACTTACCTTTGTAACGGTCAATGAGTCTCGGCATAAACCCATCCTTGTCAGTGCAAGACAGAAGGTATGTCTTTGCATCATCTATAGGCCTTTTCCTCCTCCTTGTGGACATAATGGCTCTGTGAAAATAATTGTAATTCGTACTTCGTCAAGGTAAATCTCACAAAAAGGTTTTTGAAAAATAGCAAGTCACAAAAAAAATCTATTGTGTAAAATAAATAAATAAACAGACATTCATACAAACACATAGCTGTGTACTGAGCTTTGCTATTGCAGGATGCACATTGTTTAACATCAAACACGGGCTAATGAAATATGCAAATTCTGAAATGTGCACACTGAAAGCTGACCGAGCCTGTTGAAGCCGAGAAGTTAACTTGTTAGATGATAACCATGTTGTGCTGCATAGACACTCAGTAATCAATTTAAACTAGGGCTGTCAAACTTAACTTCTGTTACAGCAGCATGGCGGCGTTGCCACATGACCATTGACTGACATATGCAGCATCACATCCTTCCTCATACATACGCGCATGGATGGTTATGGGGGGGTCCAGGGTAGGCCTGTACCACCCAGACAAAAAGCTTGGTGAAAACTTCCCTTAGAAGTATTGAGTCTAAACAAGCAAAGGTTTCAAATCTTGCTACATTTGTTGATCAGTCACAGTGATGCTCTGAAATTTAAGAATGTGTTTTTATTTGTTAAAAATATATATAAAATGAAGTTGAGATAAGATGCTAAAATGGCAAGCATCACTTCACATTGTCACGGACATGGACAACTAAGAGCAGGAAAGATTTTTCACTAAATACTTTGCATTTTGCGAATTTTATTGAAAAATTATGTGACCAAAACATCCACAACTGAATTGCTACAGCTATATTGCTGTAATTGCAAATTAAATTTGGAAAAACTTGAAGGCGGTCTTTTCTATTATTTTCTCTCAACTGTCCTGCTCCAACAAACCAGCTGCGGGTAGGATGAGCGACTCCAAAACGGCACCGTTTAGTCCTGCGTTAGCTTCTGGCTAACCTCCATCAGCGAGTCCTGCCCTGTCTTGCTCACAATTCACAACCGATTCCACCTTTAACGACATGCCCCGCCTCTGCCCCGCTGTCATGTCCGTGGTGACATGTTATTAGGTAAAGCCAACTGCTAATAGTAATATGTCGCTAACGTTAGCTACATTGCAGCCAAAAGAGGTAGTAAAAATCACGATATACTTTAACGCCAAAATAAACTCACCATGAAAACCATGCCTAGCTTACCTGTTGCATGCAGAGGTCGATATTTGTAAAAATATTTAGATTTCCAACCACTCCGTCTTCTTCTGTCTTCAATTTTCTATCCTTGAAGTCTTCTTCTTCTCCTTCTTCTTCTTGTGCAATTTCCGCAGTTTTCCTTACATTCGCGGCTGATTGTACAGTGCAGTAATTTCATTGGCCAAAGGTTTCAGATTCCCGCGGTGTGTATTCGATTTCGCGGGAAGTGTATATCCTGACTTCCGGTACAAAAAGGCTCGACGATACACACCTTCACACACTTACCCACTTTTTGCTACCTTACGGGCCACTTTTTAGAGATGGAAAAAAAGCAATGGTAGCATCAGGGGAAGCTGTGAGCTTATTTTAATTGATTTTTGACCTCCTTAGGTGGGTGTGCTCCCACCGATGGGAACCCACACCGACGTAAATGTTAGTACACACACACTCACTCACTCTTGCTCACTCGCGATCGCGCACACACACACTCACGATCGCGCGCACACACACACACAATCTTGCCACTCGTGATCGCACACACACACACACACACACTCTTGCTCACTCGCGTGTACACACACACACACACTCACACACACAGTCGCGCATAAGATTGAAAAATTTGGCAAAAACTTAGTTTGGGAAGAATTTGATAGAAAACATCAATTGCAATAGTTTATAACAGTATATATTGACATTGCATGTGTGATAAATAATTTTACTTTGGTTTTTATTTTATTTTCCTCATGATCTCATTTCCAGAGCGTTTTCCTGTGTCTACGGCACTGGAACTGATACTGGATTCAATTTCTGGGGACAACTCCGAGGTAGAGGACTTGTCCGACAATGATGAACCAGTAAATGACGTTGATTACCATCCTCCACAACTGGAGCCAAGCAGCAGCGAGGAGGAGAGTAGTGGGGATGAAGACCCCATTCCACAGGCCACCCGGGGACGTAAACGTGCTGAAACTTGTCGTTCAGACTGTAGCACTGTCGTTTTGCGCACTCCCAGATGTCGGACTTAGCAGGTTGAGTATGATGGCTCAAACGAGGACCTTGAAGAGCCAACACCAGGACCAAGCTTTGAAGGACAACACAAAGCAAGGACGAAGAGTGCGCTGGAGGGCTGCTGACCCCAAACCTGGCCCAGTTTGAGCCTGAGGAGGAAACTGAGCAGGACATAGAAGGCTGGACCCCACTGAACTATATAAACCAGTATATTGATCAAGATTTGATTAAATTGATTGTATGCTGCTCCAATGCTACAGCTCTAGCTAGGAGTGGGTACCAACTCAGCACATCAGTTGATGAGATTTATCATTTCTTTGGTGCTTCAATTTTGATGTCCTGTGTCCCGTACCCATAAATCAGGATGTACTGGTCTAGCGCGTTAAAATTCCAAGCCATCACAGAAAGATTCACACGCGACAGATTTTTCTAATTGAGGCAATCAATGAAGGTGGTCATTTATGATGACATTCCAGAAGACCTGAGGCAACGTGATAAATTCTGGAAGATGAGGCCTTTTCTTGACCCCATTCTGAAAGGCTGCAGGTCTCAGGCAAGACCTGAGAGTGTTTCAATTGATAAGCAAATTATAGCATTTACAGGAGCGTGTCCTCATCGACAGTATTTGCCAATGAAGCCCAATCCAGTTGGCATTAAAAACTTTGTCTGTACTTCAGCGGAAGGCATCATGCTCGACTTTGATTTATATCAGGGTGCCGATGCACTGATTGCACAAGTCCAGGAACTGGGTTTGGGAGGCTTGGTCTGAAACTCTCCATCCTGGTTCAAAAGTGTACTGTGATCGGTTCTTTACATCCATCAAAGCTGTGAATCGAATGATGGAGAAGCAGGTGTACCTGACTGGTACAGTTATGAAGAATCGGGTTTCTGAAGCAGTGCTAAAGCTACCAAATGACAAATATATGAAAAAGAATGGAAGAGGTACCTCAGCACAAGTTACGACTCAAGATGGGAAAATTTGTGTTGTAAAGTGGTATGACAACAAGCCGGTATTGATGCTGTCTGTTGTCCATGATGCACACATCCTGAAGACACCTGCCAGCAATGGGACAAGAAACAGAATTAATATGTGTCTATCAGACGACCAAATATTGTTCGTGAGTACAATAACAAGATCGGTGGGGTTGACCTCTTAGACAGGATGATCAGCTACTACAGAATGAGTGTCCGTACCAAGAAGTGGACGCTTCGGATGCTCATGCACTTCACTGATGTTGCTTTAGCCAACAGCTGGCTACTGTACCGCCAAGACCACAAAGTACGCGGCACACGAAGAAAGGGCATCATGCCATTTCTTGAATTCCGAATGGAAGTGGCTAAGACATTCTTGGCCCAGCATAATGCACAGGAAGACACTGCAGACCTCTCAGAACAGGAAGACAACACAGAGCAAAAGAAAAAGCGCCCTGTGAAGGAAGTCCCCCACATCTCAGTCCGCAGAAGGGCTAATGCACATCTTCCAGAGGTGGTCAACCTGCAGCGCGCTGCAGAGCGACAGGCTGTTCTGGGAAAACTCGGGTTCGATGTGTAACATGCAAGGTGTTCTTGTGCTTGCAAGTTGAACGAAACTGTTACACAGTCTTTCACACCAGTTAAGTGTGATAAAAAGGAAGATAAAAAGAACATTACTAGTTTGGAGAAGCAGAAGTTTTGGAGTGTTTTTTATTTGGATATAAATTTCATAACAACGAAAAATGTTCAGCCGTGCTCAGGCTGTAAATAAAAGAGCTTTGCACTTTGTTACACAATGGTGTCTTGATTTTTTTTATGTGAATACAGACCCAGTGTCCACACATTTTTTTCAAAAAGTGCTTCATGTTCAAAGATAATATCTGGTTATTATATGTATTGGTCCCTCCTAACCCCAAAAAGCTAGAAGAAATCTAAAATGCATGCCAAACAAAAACTCAGGTCTGAGGAGGTTAACCCTCTGGGGACGGCAAACGCGCCGGCGCGTTTTGCTGTTTTTTTTTCACATAGCAGCAACATAGACTTAAAACACTCCGTAATTTATGGTCATATAAATAAAATCAATACATGATTATAAACTATAGAGGGTCTTCTTTTTTTGTGTACACTCACATTAACATCAAAACCTTTTTTTTTTTTTTTTAAATAAATAAAATAAACAGGGTGCGCTTTCAGCTCACTCTGTCTCCACAAAAATCTTTCTGAAACATGTCTGGAAAATTAACGGAAACTCAGCTAATACTTATCACACAAACATGAAACATACGTCTAAAGAACGCTTTAAATTTCTACTTTTAAATAAAACAATTCACAATTCGCATGCGCGAGCAGTCGGTGTTTGTGTTTGAAAGCTCCGTCGAATCAATTCATTAATCCTTGATTTTCTTTTTTACCACTCATTTATAAACAAGCACTTTCTATTTTTATATCATGGGAACTTATCCTCGATACTATTCCTTATAAAAAACAATCGGATTACTTTGATATCGCTACTTAGACCCAACTTTGCGAATCTCGGCTACTAGCCTTTAGTCTGCTAGCATTTCACGCGTGGCCTCGCGCCTATTGACCGTCTGATTTTACACCCGTGTCACTGAAAGGATACAGGTTATATCCGGCATTTCAGTCCTAAATTACTAGTGATATTGGTAGTATCACTACTAATCTACTGTTCATCTGTTATGGCGAACATATCAGATGTGTGTCTAACGTTACCTCTGAGTGCAGGTGAGGACACATTCGAACTGATTTCGGTACGATTGGAGCTTGAATCGGTGGAGAAACAGATCCGTGGTCTGCTAGAGAGGCAAGCCGAGCTGCGGGATCGGCGATCAGCGCTTGAAACGTCACGCGCCGATGCACACAAGTCAGTGGTTAGTAACTTTTTGACTCCGACTTCGTCCACTCCGTGGGTTTCTCTACCCAGGAGGACGCGATCATCTCTGGCATCATTCACTCCGGCACCAACCCAACACCATGGACCCTGGGTGATCCCACAGCGGAAGACACGAGCCAGGACCAGAGCAAGAACCTCTCCGCCCCTCCCGGTCTTCGAGATCTCCACCCGGAACCGCTTCTCCCCTCTTCGCGAGTCGGAACGCGACGACGCCGTGATCATCGGCACTTCCATGGTCCGTCATGTCCGTGCTACCTCAGGTAAGGGTAAGGTGCGCACTCACTGCCTTCCTGGTGCTCGTGTTCTTGATGTCGCCGCACAGGTTCCCGAGATCCTGAACGGTGAAGAGCGCGTCGGAGCTGTGGTGCTTCACGCTGGAACAAACGATATCAGGCTGCGGCAGACGGAGGTTCTGAAGAAGGACTACAGGAGCCTGATCGAGACGGTAGGCAGCACAGCGCCTGAGGCAACGATCATCGTGTCTGGACCGCTTCCCACGTACCGACAAGGACAGGAAAGGTTCAGTAGATTATTTGCACTAAATGAATGGTTAATGTCATTGTGTAATGAACAAAAACTGCTCTTTGTAAATAATTGGAATCTGTTCTGGGAGCGACCTAGGCTCTACCGTGCTGATGGCCTGCACCCCAGCAGAATCGGAGCGGCTGTTCTGTCGGACAACATCTCCAAGACGTTACACACCGTATGACTAGAAAATCAAATTCCAAATCACAGTCTTTGCTGTGCCAATTTAATTGATATAAGTAGTGTAGAACATTATATAGAAACTGTGTCTATTCCTCGTTTAGTGAGGCCAAATAATAAATCCACTGTAGGATCTAGGAAAAATCTTATTGTAATTAAACCTGAAAATCTAAATATCAGTGAACAAAAACAATTTCTAAAACTAGGTCTTTTAAACATTAGATCGCTCACACCTAAGGCGGTTATTGTAAATGAAATGGTCACAGATAATAGCTTCGATGTACTTTGCCTTACTGAAACCTGGCTTAAACCAAACGAGTATTTCGGTCTAAATGAGTCTACCCCGCCAGGATACTGTTATAAACATGAGCCCCGTCTGATCGGTCGTGGCGGCGGTGTTGCAACAATCTATAGAGATATTATTAATGTTACTCAGAAAACAGGTCACAGGTTTAACTCGTTTGAAGTACTTGTGCTAAACGTTACGCTCTTAGATGTAAGAAATAAATCCCTATTATCTCTAGCCTTGGCTACTGTATATAGACCTCCAGGACCATATGCTGATTTCCTAAAAGAGTTTGCAGACTTTCTCTCAGATCTATTGGTCAATGCCGATAAAGCAATAATTGTTGGAGATTTTAACATACACGTAGATAACACAAACGATGCGTTAGGGACTGCGTTTACAGATTTATTAAACTCCTTTGGGGTCAAGCAGAATGTCAGTGGTCCCACTCATCGTCTAAATCATACACTAGATTTAATTATATCATATGGAACCAATATAACCGATATAGATATTATACCGCAAAGTGACGATCTCACCGATCATCACATGGTAACTTGTATAATACGCACTGCTGAAATTTGTCATGTTGCGCCACGTTATAGACCAGGCAGAACAATCCTTCCGACCACTATAGATAGATTCTCAAATAGCTTACCTGATCTATCTCAGCTGCTCAGAGAACCCAAACAAACAGATGAACTAGAGGAAATGACTAGCAGTTTGAGCACCATTTTCTCTAGTACATTAGATATTGTTGCACCAATTAGATCAAAAAAGGTTAGAGAGAAAACTAAAGCACCATGGTACAACAGTGCTACGCATGCTATCAAGAGAGAAACTCGTAAACTAGAGCGTAAATGGAAACAAACTAATTTAGAGGTCTTTAGAATCGCGTGGAAAGACAGTATGTCACGTTATAAAAAAGCTCTAAAAGCAGCCAGGGCTGAGCATCTCCGCAAACTAATAGAAAATAACCAAAATAATCCAAGGTTTTTATTTAACACCGTGGCTAGACTAACAAATAAACAGACATCACCTGAGCAAATTATTCCATTACAGTATAGCTGTAATGATTTTATGAACTACTTCAATGAGAAAATAGAAAGCATCCGAAACACAATTGTAAATGTACAATCCTCTATGGTGTCTTATGATTCAGCCTCAATTATCGCCCCTCAAGAACAACTACACCGCTTTACAACTATAGGACAGGAAGAGCTAAATAAACTTATCATTGCATCTAAACCAACAACATGTTTATTAGATCCAATACCAACTAAATTTCTGAAAGAAGTGTTACCTGTAGTGGAAGAGCCTCTTCTTAAAGGAGCACTTCACCCATTTCAACATTAATCTTTATTGAAAGTGGGTCATATATGTAGTCGAAATGTAAAAGAAATTTTGAATTTGGTGCCCTCTTGACCGAGAAAAGACAGAAAATAACTTTAGGGCGCATTTGTGTGTAAGACCACAACTCCCAGAATGCACCACGTTGCACAGCTCCGCAAGCCACTCCCACTAATCCAGAACAGCGCAAAGTCGCAAACATCAGAGAAATCACTTTTCCGTCTACTCTACGGGGCTAACGTTAGCTGCCAACAGAGTTAGAAATTCATTTCACACAAAATGTATAGTTAGTTGGCTGTGGCGAGCAGGAAAAGGGACGTGAGAGCGGCGCGAGGCCGGTGGCGTGAGTGATAATGAACGACATCTGTGAGACGCACTGGTCTCTCTCGCGTCTCTCACCGAGGAGCGGACGCATAAAACGAGGAGCGACGACAGGGCAGATCGAGAGAGGAACAGGCCTGATTTTATGGTGTGTTTTGTTTCTGTTGTGTGTGGCCAGCAGTGCGGGGCTGCTGGCTTATACTTTTGTTTTGTATTTGTTTATTTTACTATTAAAATGTTTAAATGTTCGCCGATTCCCGTCTCATTCTTCCCACAACAACGAACCCCGTTACATTGGCAAACTCATTAGCGAATTAGCAGCTACTCCTCGTTTGTATTTCTTTCTATATGGTGAATTATTGCATGATACCTGGAATCTGCATATGGGGTGCGACACTAGGATGGTTCACATCACAACACAAACGTCCGTGTGCACAAAACTCCATGTCCGTGTCTGCCTCTGACATTTCTTCTAGAAGGAATTGGCATTTTAGAGATTCTTTGCAGCAGACAGACTCTAGCTCGGTGTCCATAGGCGCACAGTTACAGCACGAGCACCACCAATTCGCTACAGCGCGAGCAAGCCCGGGCTTCTCGTCTGCCCCGGGCTGGTCTCCTGTGGCGTCCGCTGCCGCAGCCGACGCCGCCGCCTCTTGTTCCTCCATCAGCCTCAGCTGCTCTTCACTATATTGTGGCTCGTATAAATAGCCACGAACATCAGTTTCGAGCAAAAGATTTTCAAAATCCTCGTCTTCCATATCGTGTGTCGTAAATTCAGGCATTATGGTAAATCTAACTGCTTGGGCGCTTGTTAGCTTAGCTTGCTGTCTTCCAAGCAAGATGGCGGATTAATAGTTTAGTTTCTTCAGGTTTAGTCCCACCCACTGATCTGTAATAGGCCGGTGGGGTGAGTGGGTCCCACGCCCTTGAATAATAATGAGCTAAAGGCTGTAGTTTTCTTAATATGCAATGAAATTTATCTTCCGTCCTATCGTGACGCAAAATGACGATATTTACGTCACGATAGGACGGAAGTAAAACACTTAATTCCTTTTTTCTCCCATCTCAGAAAAAAAACAAGCAAAATTCCACCATCATTATAATATATGACAGGGTTTCTAACAATACAAACCTTAATGCAAATGGGTGAAGTGACCCTTTAATATTATTAACTCGTCTTTATCTTTAGGTCATGTTCCAAAAATATTCAAGCTGGCAGTAATAAAACCTCTCATTAAGAAACCGCAATTAGATCCAAATAACTTAGCAAATTACAGACCGATTTCAAATCTTCCATTTATGTCTAAAATACTAGAAAAGACTGTGTCCGCTCAATTGTGCTCTTTCATGCAAGAAAATGAGATATATGAAAAATTTCAGTCAGGATTCAGACCGCATCATAGCACAGAAACTGCGCTAGTTAAAATTACAAATGATTTACTTTTAGCTTCTGACCAAGGCTGTATCTCAATATTAGTTCTACTCGATCTTAGTGCTGCGTTTGACACTATCGATCATAAAATACTCTTGGATCGACTACAAATCTACACTGGTGTTCAGGGACAGGCATTAAGCTGGTTCAGATCGTATTTATCAGACCGTTACCATTTTGTTTGTTTAAATGGGGAAAAATCGAAGATAACGTCAGTAGACTATGGAGTGCCGCAAGGATCGGTGTTAGGCCCTCTGCTATTCTCAATATATATGCTGCCACTTGGTAATATTATAAGAAAACATGGAATTAATTTCAACTGTTATGCTGATGACACTCAATTATATATTTCATCACGGCCAGATGAAAACACTAACTCATCAAAATTGACAGAGTGTCTTAAAGATATAAAATGCTGGATGACGCATAATTTCCTGCTACTAAATCCAGATAAAACGGAGGTATTACTTGTTGGTCCAAAAAACTATCCACAAAACCACTTACAATACAACTTTAATATAGAAGGATGTCCTGTTACTTTATCCTCTACGGTAAAAGACCTGGGAGTTATACTAGACCACAACTTGTCTTTTGAAAATCATATTTCATATGTTACAAGAACAGCCTTTTTCCATCTTAGAAACATTGCTAAATTACGTAACATGCTATCTGTTTCCGATGCAGAAAAGTTAGTTCATGCATTCATGACCTCGAGACTAGATTACTGTAATGCTTTATTAGCCGGTTGTCCTGCATCCTCAATAAACAAGCTACAGTTAGTGCAAAATGCAGCCGCTAGAGTTCTTACTAGGTCAAGAAAATATGATCATATAACACCAATTTTATCATCTCTACACTGGTTACCTATCAAGTTCCGTATCAATTACAAAGTACTATTACTGACCTATAAAGCCCTAAATGGTTTAGCTCCTGTGTATTTAATGGACCTTCTATCGCCCTACAATCCATCGCGTTCTTTAAGATCACTAAATTCGAGGCTTCTAGTCATTCCTAGGATATCTAAGTCCACTAAAGGAGGGAGGGCGTTCTCACATTTAGCTCCTAAACTCTGGAATAGCCTTCCTGATATTGTTCGAGGCTCTGACTCGCTGTCCCAGTTTAAAACTAGATTAAAGACGCATCTTTTTAGCCAAGCATTTACATAATGCTTACCTTTTATAATACTGCTGAATCAGATCAAATACATTTAATACTATAAAACTTGAAGAGACTGTAGGTTATCTGTATAGGTTGCATAGTATTTGCAGTCATTACGTTCCTGTGTATATTGCGTGAATGACGGGTGGTTGGGCAGATATTGTGTTGCGGTAGGTAGTATGCCATACGGAACCGTTGTCCACTGAAACTGCCTATTCACGCACCAGTGGGGCTCGACAGCCTTAGTCAACGGGTTGGCGCGTATGGTTGGGCTGCGGAGAGATTGTGAGATTGTGGTTAGGTCTCAGCAGCAGGAGGGACGTAGAGGTCAGTAAGCTGGGCTGAGTTGAGTGGGGGACGGAGGGGGGTGATTTTGGGACGCAAGAGTCACTGTCTTCATGTTTTGTCATTTACGCCTGTGTTATGGAAATCATCATTATGAACAGCAGCTACGCTGATTATTTTCCCTTTGCTTTTCTGCTGTTATCTCGGGACGCGAGTCCCGAGAAAATGGCGTTCGTCAGCTCCAGTTTGTATCCAGCCTCTCACGGAGACTTCAGATGCTCCAATCACAAAGCCTATGAAGTGACGACTCAACACGGGCGATATGGACTCTCTATGGTGGACGGCACTGATCCTCAACAACTCGTCTTAAGACCGGCGTGCATACTTGGACTTCCAAAAAATACTCTAAATGTTCCGATCCAATCTGACTTGTAATGCTGCCCGAATCATGCACTGTTCCTTCGTTGGCCAGAGGAGAACTGGCCCCCCGACTGAGTCTGGTTTCTCCCAAGGTTTTTTTCTCCATTCTGTCACCTGATGGAGTTTTGGTTCCTTGCCACTGTTGCCTTGGCTTTTGGCTTGCTTAGTTGGGGACATTTAACATTTAATATTCAATAATATTATTGATCTGCCTTACTTAAGGTGGACGTTGACGCAATTTCTTTTAGAAACAAACTTTGTTATATTGTTTTCATGTTATCACTGTGAAGCGCTTTGATTCAATCTGTATTGTAAAAAGCGCTATATAAATAAAGGTGACTTGACTTGACTTGACATTTAAAACAAATATTCTCCTGCAGTGTAATCTGTATGAAACTAAAGAGAAGTACAGTTTCTCCTGTCTCAGCTCATTATCGTTAATTTGTTCACACCCACTCGCAGAGCGCGCTATTCATAAGATAATGTGTTGAGGCCATATGCAAAATAGATAAACGCCCCCAGGCAAATGCTGTAAACTCTGTAAACACACTATATTTTTTAGTCAGATTAATTTTCGTCTTGCTATGAGGAATAATCCTGGGACATTTACCACAGAAGTGCTGGTTTATTTTCACTTCGAGGAGGAGCAACAGATTCAGCTGAGAAGTGTAAGTGTTTTATGCTTGTGCTTTGTTCTAATCGCGATATAGAATAACGTTAGTGTCTGTAAACGGAAAAATAGCATACTGTTTAAATGTGAATCATGTGTGTGTGTGTGTGTATGTGTGTGTGAATGAATGAACGCACAGATACGCACTGTTACAGACGAAATAAAAGAACATTTCGTTGACTAGTTTTGGATAAAGTTTTTCAAATAAAATAAGCATCAAATAAGCTTCAAAATAAAGACATCAAATAAGCTTATGTTTTGTCAGTAAACTAATCAACTAAGATGTTTGTTCCAATGCAAGCTATATCAAAATAATGAATCCTCAACTTTGAAATATGTATGATCAAACTAAGACATTTATGGGAAAAGACAATTTTCTTTTCAAGATGTCTCCAACTCTAACTTTGAACTGAAATAAAACCATGTCTATATGGTGAAGGGTGTGTGATAGAAGTGTCCAGACGTATGCACCCTGTATTTTAAAGAAGAACATTTAATTATTTGCGATACATTATTCATTCACAAAGAATTCAGGGACATTATTCATATCCCTAAAGGTTGGAGTTTTCCTCATTTTTTAAATTAAGGCATTAATATTTTTTATTCCTCTTTTTAGTCAACTTTAGCATGGGTGTGTTCACTTATTCTAAGCAGTGTGTGTGTATGTGTGTGTGTGTATATATATATATATATATATATATATATATATATATATAATTAAAAAGCAATTTTAACCAGAAACCAGTCCTTTGTTGTGTATCTTTGGATTATGTTGTGTTGTAAATAAATCCAAACAATCTAAAAGCCATTCTTTTTTAAATCTCCTCATTCTTTGTGCAAGGCTCCTCATACTGATATGGCCTGATAGCACCTAATAGGGCCATTATGGGAGGGTCTTTGTCTTTCTCAGGTGTGAAATGCATACATATTAATGAGAGATCACGCCTCCTCGCATAAAGCTTTCTCAAACAAAACACGTCATACACATTCTAAAAGACTTTATTGACTTATCTGAATGAGTAGTCAGGATGATTCTCACATAGTTTTGGAGCAAATATTTTAGACTATGTGATACAATTTTCAAAAGTCTTGTGAAGAAATGATCAATATGTGTTTTGTGGCCTTATTTCAGAAAATTTTATTTTTAAGTTTTTCAATAACCATGCATAAATAATATTCTCTCAAAAATACAAACATGTACATACATGTTGCTCACATATTATGATAGCCCCGTTTGTGCTATATAGAGTGAATTTACACCTTTGCCATTAACATGTTTATAAATAACTGAAAAAAGCACAAATGTCAGTGCATGTCAAAACATCCCAAGGGCCCCAAAAACCCCTTGGTCCCCAGAGGGTTAAGAGGCTCCCATTTGGAATCAGCATAGCCCCGGAAATCTTCCAAAGAAAAATTAGCGGACGTCTAATGGACATGGAAGGAGTTGCGGTGTACATGGATGATGTGATTGTGTACGGGAAGGATCGGGCCAAGCATGACAAACACCTGGAAAAAGTGCTGAAAAGATGGAAATGTGGGGCTCAAATTGAATAAAGAAAAGTGTGTATTCAGGAAAGCAGAGTTGAGTTTCCTGGGTCATGTCGTGGATGCACAAGGTGTCAGAGCAGACCCTGAAAAGGTACGTGCAATAAGTGACCTGCAAGAGCCGAAGAATGCAAATGAGTTGAGGAGGGTGTTAGGCCTCATAAATCACATGGGTAAATACATCCCGAACTTGGCAACGAAGGGAGGTCCTTTGTATGAGCTGCTCAAAAATGGACATGCATGGACATGGGACCAACCGCAGAAAAGCATTCAACACACTGAAAAGTTCACTCACAAAAGCTCCAGTCCTGGCACACTATGATCTGGGAAAAGAAACAGTGGTATCAGTGGATGCTAGCAGTTACGGTATCGGCGGCGTTTTACTGCAAAAACATGACGACAGCTGGAAACCGGTCGCGTACTGTTCTAGAAGACTGACGGATTCTGAAACAAGATACGCCCAGATTGGGAAGGAATGCCTTGCAGGCGTATGGTCGTGTGAAAGGTTCCAGAAATATTTAGTGGGCATAGACACATTTAAATTGATCACTGATCACAAGCCATTAATACCACTGATCAATAGTAAAGACTTGGACACGGTGCCAGTAAGATGTCAGAGACTTTTGATGAGACTCATGCGGTTTAATGCGAAAGCGGAGTATGCACCTGGCAAAAGCTTGGTTGTTGCTGATGCACTGTCGTGTAGCCCATAGAACACTACGGAAGACTTCATGACAGCAGATGTGAGTTGTCACGTGAATACAATCATCAGATGTCTGCCTGTGTCACAGCGTAAGTTGACAGAAATAAAAACAGAGACGCAAAAGGATGAGCAGCTACAAACTGTAGAGAGATTAGTAACAGAAGGGTGGCCAGAATATGCTAAAAGCGTTCCTAGTAGTGTACAGAGTTTTTACAAATGGAAAGACTCTTTGTCAGTGAGTGAGGGACTGATTGTGCAGGGGAACCGCATAGTAATTCCAAAAGTGATGAGACACAAGATGCTTAGCAGATTTCATGACGGACACCAAGGTTTGTCAAAATGCAGGGAATTGTCCAGCGGAATTGCTTATGGGAAGAAAAATCCGTACTACTCTACCCACCTTACCGAAAAATCTGAGACCAAAATGGCCAAACAAATCAAGTGTGAAAGAGAAAGACAAAGCAGCAAAAGAAAAGCAAGCGTTCTACTTTAACAGACGACATGGTGCAAAGGACTTACCTGTTCTCAGGCCAGGGAATTCAATCTCGTTAAAGCTGGATAACGAATCTAAATGGAAAGGGCCCGCGACGGTGCTGACAGAGAGCACAACTCCAAGGTCATATGAAGTTTTCAACGTAGAGGGGGGAGAGAAACGGAGAAATCGCAGGCATCTTCAGTTGCTGCCTGGCGGAGTTCGAGTTCCGGGAACTACTTTAAAGACAATAGAGGGTTCAGAACAATCACCACAGAGAGCTCAACTTCATAGAGACTCTGATTTATTTGCAGATACAATTGCAAAGAAACATAATATCACCAGATCAGGCAGAGTGAGTAAGCCAGCTGAGCAGTTGGACTTATGAATAATAAGTTGTCGGTAACAATGTCTTTAGTATGTTATATGACCAGGCTTGGTTATTCCTGAGCATAATAATTAATATTCTGTCATTTGTTGAGGAAATTAAGAACCTGACAAATGATTGCAAAGAGAGAGTAATGTTGTGTTTAAAGAAAATATGTTCTGGTAAGTGAGTTCTAGAGAGTTAAATACAGTCATCTTTGTTATGTAAGGTTACTGAAATATGCAGTTTTAGTTATAAGGTAACCAGAATTGTAACCTAATGTAAATTACCTATTTAGTTGTGATGTTATATCCAGTCCACTAGGGGGACTCAATGAGTACTGAAAGCTATAGTGATAGCGTCAGACGAGTACAGAGAATGCTTATGTAAACAAGCTGAATGCAGTTGTTCCGTGTGGTTCTTCAATAAACTAATCAGAGACGATTAATGCCTCGTTGCAAATGTATTCAAGACAACATGGACCAGAAAGCACAGACACATGTGGATTAAACAAATCACAGTTATTAAAACTATATTGACAGTCAAACAAACGTCTTGAAAAAGTTTTGCTTATAAATGGACGTATAATAAAGTAATAAAGAACTTGCGATTGTTGTAGGCTACTGGTGGTAAACAGACAGCCGCAGTTAAGCAGTTAATGGGGACTGCGGACAGCTGAATCAGAGAAAATTAGCTATGTTGCGGGTGGGTGGCGGTGTATTATTAATTAGAAGCAGCTGATTCGGGTGACGTTTAAGATGATCCGTGCATCTAATGTAGCCTAGAGTAAAATATAAAGCTGTAGATGATTTTCTTTGCAGTCTGAATGTCCACACCACACCAGGGATCATCATCACTATTTCAGCATGTGGTAGACATTTTAGGTGGTTCTGAAACTGTATCAGCATGAACTTAAAGATATTAGAAATTCAATAGGCCTATTTTATTAAGATATTACATAAGAATGAGGTTGTCATGCCATCGTTGGATTCTTTATATATTGGATTAATATGCTATATATTCTAATGTTCCAAATATAATTGTGTTCTAGTAATTCAGCTATAAACAATCAATATTTGACTAAAACTTGTTTATTAATACCCGTTTGCGTGAACTTTAAAGTCTCTGGAAAGGCAATTCTAAAAAAAAATTCTAAACACATTATAAATGTTAGAAATGTATTGCTAAAACATATTACCAAGTTTGTGAACTGTGAAGTACTGAATTGTGGAGTTAGGCCGTTAAACAGTTTTTCACCATCTCTGTGTTCCGGATTTTTTGGGCGGGGCTAAAACGGGGGCTCGATGACGCACTGGAGCCCCTGAGCTCCTGGACACGCCCCTACTTGATGACGCACTGGAGCCACAGTTTGCTAGCTAGCTATGCCTTCGTCACGGAAATGCGTACTACCTGGATACGATCACGTACAAAACAGGTCGGTGTCCTTAATTAAATTTCCGAAAAACGATCACATCAAGAAGAGTTGGATTAATTTTGTGAAGAGCCACTTTGATGGAGAGCTTAAAACCTGCCTTTGTAGTCATTTTACACAGGCTAGTTTTATAAACTTTCGTCGGAAACAACTGGGATTCACTGATAATCCGTTGTGGTGAATGGGGCCGATCCGACTATCTACCGCCTCGGCCTTCATCCTCCCGTCCCGAAAGCAGTATCACCTACTATCACCGTCGGCAGCTTTCCCGCGAGTGGGTGTGGTTTCAGCGGAGCCAGCGGACACGCCCCCAGCGTTTGAGAGCAGAGAATAATGCTCATTTTTTCAAGATTTTGATAGCTTATGTTATGTACTTTTTTATCATTCAAATTTGGCTGGGTGGCTTATAACACACTTTTCTGTGGTGTGACAAACTCAGAACACATACTTAATTTTGACTTTACAGGGACTTTAACTGTGACATTTTTTAACTGGTGCCCCGTAGATCATTTGGAGCAAAACACTGACAGCGTTGGGAACATGTTGAATCCCAGAACTGTTCACTAATCTACAAAATCAACAATGACAGCAAACTTAACATTTCCATAACATAACATTAGTTAGTATTTTAACCTGTTAACCTGCAACCCCATTTTTGAAAAATCCCCAGATATGGCATTCCCAAACCGAAACAGATACAGTTCATGAACCCTTTGTACTAAAAGCACAAGTAAGATCTCATTTGAAAGCTGACACCTGGAAGTTTATTGTAAATGTAGAATTAATTATTGTCATAATGAAAAAAAATAGTTATAAATAGCTTCAAAGTTTTGTAAAATTATTATACATTTATTTTTATGAAACATCTTCATGAAAATAAAATTGAAGTTGGCATTGTAGCAATCTAGAAATGCACTGCAGCTAAAGCCACATGTCTGACCATGTTATATTTAAAATCTGAAGATGATAAGTCTAAAACTCTGTATTTAGTTCAATGTTTTTCAAGATCATGTCATATGACTTTATTTTGATTAGACTGGTGTTTATTGTCATCTTATAAGCATCTATTCAGTCTATTGCCTCTATTGTTTTGTGATGCAAAAACGAGCCCCATTCAGTGTCAGTCTCCCCTGCACATATTCACACCTCTCCAGCCTGTTTATTGCTCTAAATATGCTTTTCTTTTGTCTGCATTATAATCACTAACGACTAGCAATTCACACTGTTTCAATCCCTCATTTCTTTTATAAAAGTTCTCACTTCACAGTGAAACTGCATCAAATGCCCTTTTTGAAAAACGAAACATTTTAGTAAGCATTCTTATTTAGAAAAAAAATCATAAAAATTACACCGAAGTTAGGTAGCAGGTGCTCAGTACTAGCTAGCATGTTAGCTTAGCACACCATCAATACACGACAATTTATGAGAAAAAAACTATGTTTGTGCTCCAAACTTACTTTACAGCGCAAGTCGAGTGTTTTAAATAACTTTCTGTAATCTGATTTGGCTTCAGATAAAAAAATCAGATAGAAAATATATTATTTTATTGTATTCTGCACAATTTGAAAGTCTATCTCGATTAGCATTACATTATACATATAATCTATTATTATGAAAATACCTGACATGACTCGAAGAACACAGGTAAATCAAATATCATGGTATCACCATGTAGTTTTAAGGAGTAAATGTAAATGCAAGTATTATGATGATACCCTCTTTGGTAACACTATTTTACGGTGTCCGTGATACAGTGTAACTACTTAATTACTTAGTAGTAGACATTGTAATAACATGTAACAAAATGTAATTAACATGTAACTAAGTTATGGAACAGCCTGTACTTACAGATTGTAATTACACTCATGTATTAGGCAGCTACTGTTACACATGTAATAGGCTGAGTCGGTAACATACATGTTACATACACTATAGAATCAATTCTTAATGCGCATGTGAACGCCATCAGTGTTTATCACAGGTTCGCGTTTAAAGTCTGTTTAGAGAGAATGGTGTCGTCTTAGCGGCCCCTAATCTAATAACAAATGATCATTTCGACGGAAGTGAATCAATCAAAACTAACTTTAGCTGGAAAATAACATTATTCAAGAACCGCTATAAAACCAAAACAATCTCCAATCTCTATAATTTAAGTTACCTTAAATTATATGTTTATCTCTGTAAAGACCGGTCCCAAGGGAGGGGCCTGGCGGGCACGGAGGAAATCATCAATGAGCGAGCGGTCCAGGATGTCCCGGGAAGGAATCCAGCTTCTCTCCTCAGGACCATACCCCTCCCAGTCCACTAGGAATTGGTGTCCACGACCCCGACGAAGCATATTAAGGAGCTTGCGAACAGTGTAAATAGGGGCTCCCTCGACACAAAGTGGGAGAGGAGGGGGGGGTACGAGGAGGAGTGCGCACGACTGGTTTGATGCAAGAGACATGAAAAACGGGATGAACACGACGAAGATTAGGAGGGAGTCTCAATTTGACGGCGACAGGACTGATGACCTTAGAAATCTGATAAGGTCCGATGAAACGAGGAGCCAGCTTGCGGGAAGTGGCCTGGAGAGGCAAATTGAGGGTGGAAAGCCACACTTTCTGGCCACAAATATATCTAGGGCTCCTGACACAACGTTTGTTTGCGGTTCTTTGAGTACGTGACTTTGAATGACAGACAGCCGACCTAACCCTTCTCCAGGTGCGCTTACAACGCAGGATGAAAGCCTTTACTGACAGTACATTAGAATCAGCATCCTGAGAGGGAAACAGAGGAGGCTGAAACCCTAAGCAGCAGTGGAACGGGGAAAGGCCGGTAGCGGACGAATTGAGGTCCCCTATCCGAAACGACGTCTGAAGGAAGACCGTGAATCTTGAAAACATGAGTGACCATTATCTGGGCCGTTTCTTTGGCAGAGGGAAGTTTAGCGAGAGGAATAAAGTGTGCGGCTTTAGAAAATCGATCCACTAATGTCAGGATGACGGTATTACCGGCCGACGAAGGGAGGCCAGTAATAAAGTCAAGGGCTACATGAGACCATGGACGAGACGGAATGGGGAGAGGTCTAAGGAGACCAGCCGGCGGGGAATTACTTGACTTTGTCTGTGCACAAACGGTGCACGAGGCAATAAAGCGTTGCGCATCTCGTTCGAGAGTGGGCCACCAAAAATCGTTGACGAATGGTAGAGAGCGTGCCCCTAACACCGGGATGGACAGTCAATTTAGAGGAGTGAGCCCACTGAAGCACCGCTAAACATGCTGTAACGGGTAAAAAAAGAAGATTCCTAGGGACGTAACGTGGAACGACGGAGCGGGAAAGAGCGCGCTTAACTAGTCTTTCGATTCCCCAGATAGCCGCACCAATAACTTGACCTGGCGAAATGATCATCTCGGGAGTCGAGGATACGTCTGTGGGATCAAAGAGCCGAGAGAGGGTGTCGGATTTTATGTTTTTAGAGCCTGGACGATAAGAAATTGTGAAATCAAAACAACCAAAAAACAAAGCCCAGCGAGCCTGACAAGCGTTTAGTCGCTTAGCGGAGCGGATGTATTCTAGGTTTCTATGGTCAGTCCAGACATCAAACGGAATGGTAGATCCCTCTAACCACTGTCGCCACTCGCCCAAAGCCAAATGGATAGCGAGCAGTTCTCGATTTCCAACATCGTAGTTACGTTCCGTGGGCGAGAGACGGTGAGAAAAAAAAGTGCAAGGGTGAACCTTGTCATCAGTAGAAGAGCGCTGGGAAAGGATGGCTCTGATGCCCACCTCAGAAGCGTCAACCTCGACTATAAATTGTCTTGTAACATCTGGCGTCACAAGAATGGAGGCGGAAGTAAATAGAGACTTTAAATGATCGAAAGCCTCTTGAGCAGACTTTGACCATTTAAAGCACGACTTGACAGAAATGAGGGCTGTAAGGGGCGCAGCTACTTGACTTAAGTTACGTATGAAACGGCGATACAAATTTGCAAAGCCAAGAAAGCGCTGAAGCACAACACGAGAGTCAGGAACTGGCCAATCGGTGACCGCCTGAACCTTAGTGGGGTCCATACCAATGCCTTCTGCCGAAATAACGGAACCGAGAAAGGTGACAGATCGTGCGTGAAAAGTACATTTCTCTGCCTTAACAAAAAGGCGATTCTCTAGGAGGCGCTGAAGGACTTGGCGTACGTGTTGTACGTGAACCTGGAGAGGGGAAGAAGATCAAAATGTCGTCAAGATACACAAGGAGAAAATATTGAGCATATCACTTAAGACGTCATTAATTAAAGCTTGACAAACAGCGGGGGCGTTTACCAACCCGAACGGAAGTACCCGATATTCGAAGTGACCTAACGGAGTATTAAATGCAGTCTTCCACTCGTCCCCCTCTTTAATGCGAATAAGATGGTAAGCGTTGCCCAAATAGGCTCTGGCTCAGAGTTGGTAGAAAGGGAAGCGGAGACGGTTGAAACAGCTGGTTGAGAGACGGAATCCAATCCTCTGGCACCACGGCGGAGATCAAACCACTTCTCTACACGAATGGCTAACTCGATAAGAGGATCAAGACAGGTGGATAGTTCACGGGCGATAACCTCATCCTTGACGCTTGCACTAAGCCCCTCTAAAAAACGCTGACTAGAGCTGGCTCATTCCATCCACAGGTGGTTGACAGGGTGCGGAATTCAATGGAATAATCCACAACAGTCCGTCTTCCCTGGCGAAGAGATGAAAGAATGAGCATGAGCAGAAAATTAAACACACGTATCATCTCCTCCTTGAATGAATCAAAACAGGTGGTGAAGTCTACCTCAGCCTCCCAGGCGACGGTACCCCATTCACAAGCACGTCCAGGCAAGAGAGAGATGACGTAAGCCACCCGGGCTCGCTCCCTTGAATAAGTAGTAGACTGAAGGGAGAAAACAACCTCACATTGCATGAGAAACGAGCGACACTGAGTGGGCTCACTGGCATAGCATGGGGGGTTGTTAATTCTGGGCTTTGGGGCTTCCGACAATCTTGGAGGAACGGGTGGATCACTCCTGAGCTGGTGGACCTGTAGAGATAGATCAGTGAGTTGGGCAGCCCGTGTCTGAACCGCGTGTCATGTTCATGTCATGTTCATGTCATGTTCGTGTCATGTTCATCATGTTTGCCGAGCATAGCACCTTGCAGTTCAACAGCTGTGTGAATCGGGCTTGTGTTCGCTGGGTCCATGTTTTGGCCAGATTATTCTGTTGTGTGTAAAGATAGGACCCAAAAGCGAAATGCAATAACAGTCTCTTTAATTATGTGAGAGAATTCAGTCCAACAGAAATATATCTTCAGATAAATAACAGAAAAGCAGCCGTAAATGCTGACGCTCCAATTACATAAACAAGAAAGTCTCTCCTTGAAAGTAGACAGCAGCAAACAGTCTGAGAACAGGATCCGGCGGGCTCTGTAAATAACGTTTATCTGTGTATGGTTTTAACCCCCTGGGGTCTGAGGTGTTTTCAGGGTCCTTGAGATGTTTTGGTATGCTCTGACATTTCTGCTTTTTTCAGTTGCTTATAAACATATTAATGGCACAGGTGAAATTACACTCTATATAGCACACACAGGGCTACCATAATATGTGAACAACATGTTAATACATGTTTGTATTGTTGAGAGAATATTGTTTATGCGTGGTTATTGAAAAAACTAAAAAATAAAGTTTCTAATATAAGGCCACAAATAACATACTAAATATCTGTCCACAAGACTTTTGACTATTGGATGTTGTTGCCTAGAGTTTTTGCTTCGAATTGATCTGAAAATCATTCTGCCTAATCATTTACATAAAACAATAGATTGTTTTAAATTGTGAAAAACATTTTTTTGTTTGCAAAGGCAATAGGCTTTGGGCGGAACGGCCCAACCCCCTCATGAATAATTAGGCAGTTCTCACCTGAGCAGACTGCATACTAATGAGCCTTTCATTCAGTGGTGTCACACAAGAAAGAATGCAAGGACAACATATATATATAAATAAATAAATAAATATGTATACACACACACACACACACACACACATATATATATATATATATATATATATATATATATATATATATATATATATATATATACACTACCGTTCAAAAGTTTGGGGTCAGTGAGAATTTTATTTTTATTTTTTGGAGGAAAGAAATCAATACTTTTATTTATCAAGGAATAATTAATTTGATCGAAAGTGGCAGTAAAGACATTTATAATGTTACAAAAGATTCTAACCCTAACCCTATTAATCAAAGAATCCAAAAAAAAAAAAACTGTACAACTGACAGACCAACAACTGTTTCAACATTGATAATAATAATAAATGTTTCTTGAGCATCAAATCCTCATATTATACTGATTTGTGAAGGATCATTTGACACTGAAGACACTGACACTGGTGATGCTGAAAATTCAGCTTTGATCACAGGAATAAATTACACTTTACTATATATTCACACAGAAAACAGCTGATTTACACTGGAATAATATTTAATACTATAACTGATTTTTGTTGTATTTTTAATCAAATAAGCGCAGCCATGGTTAGCAGAAGAGAATTCTTTTAAAAGTATTTAAAATCGTACCGACCCCAAACTTTTGAACGGTAGTGTGTATATATATACAAACAATCAAAATATAAATGAAAGCCAAAAGCACATTTTTAGTCACACCTTTTAGCCATCCACATACCATTTTTAGCCATCCACCGCGGTAAAAATAAACCAGTCGCATTTCAAAGTCGTTCGCGAAACGACCGCCAGGTGGCGCAAAGGGACATTTAGCAAAACGTAAGTGGGGCTAATGTCTGTAGCCTAAGGATGAAATACTACAAGTTATGGTAATTTCCAAATAAGCCTACAACAAACATTTATAGCCTACTCCGTAATTGTTGGTCATACAGATAAGATATAATCTTTTAAAACTGTAAAAGGCTAAAGTATAGGCCTACACTCACAGGCTAAATGAAAAAATCGCTCATGTGAGAAACAGACGTTTGGGTATTTCTCAGTGAGAAAATTCATAGCCGAGCGGTAGAACTTAGGGTTCATCATCAAGATGACACAGGTTCAATTCCCGCACAAACAAGGTCTGCTGTATTTTTAATATATTTATTTAGATTTGTCTAGCTCTAAAACTCTGTTACACCATACAGTTTTTTTTTGCTTATATTTATAAAATACAATTATCATGCATTTCCATTTTACACTAAGGAAAAAAAATAGTATCCAACAGAACGACTTTGCATCTGTATAATAATAGGCTACCAATCGTAATTTCAAAAGCAGTTATGTAAAAAAATTAATTAGGCCTATATATAGCCTATATATATATATATATATATATATATATATATATATATATATATATATATATATATACTATATATATACTATATATATATATATATTTTTTTTTTTTCAGGGCTGCCAACTCTCACGCATTGAGCGTGAGAGTAGGCTACTCACGCAATTGACCCAAATCTCACGCTCTCACGCCACAACCCCGATTTCTCACGCTGAAGTGTCAACCCGGTCGGTCAAATTCCTAAAAGATATAGTTTATCTATAGATCTACCTGTTGAGCCACTCGTGATCGACTAGTTATACCGCAAATTAGTTAAAATATCCCGTAATCTATCTAGAGCGAGCGTGCATGCGAGACAGATATTGTGCTCCAAACCATGCGCGCGCATGGCAGAGAGGTCTGTTCCCTACAACCTAGAGTTTTTAAAAACATGGTTTTAAGTAAAGTGTGATTTGCCAGGGGGGACTAGGATTTCCTTCTGGTCTAAACATCCCTGCTTCTGCTGAATTATTTTAATCCCCCCCGTAATTTTTTGGTCATACAGATAAGAGTAGGCTTACATCGTTCAAAACTGTAAACTTGTATTCATATAGGCTAACGACAAAAACAGTATAGGCCTACAGAGGATCTACTCAAACATGCAATGTAAGCGCTTCCCAATGAGAAAATGACAAGACAAGGGTGAAAATCTCGCTCTATGTAGGCTAAATCGCCCTGAATTAAAATGTAAAAACAAATCAAATAATGTATTTGTCGAAATGTTGCGATATTGTTTCATTTAAGTTCATAATTATTCTATAAATGTTATTTAATTTAGCAGCATTACCACGAAGCACCGTGTTTCAATATTTATTTGAATAATACAAAATAAAATAAAAACTTAATTCACAAATTGCATGCCTTGTAAGGATCCAAAAATCCCTGTAGAATTTAATATTGAGTTGAACATTTTGTTCATGACAACAAATTAACATGCGTTTTTTCAGATTATATTTAGTTTTGCTTGGAAAAAGCTGGCCCAAACCAGTTTTATTTCATCAATTATTGAAATAATGAAATATTTAGTAATAAACTTTTGTGACAGAAATATCACTAGGCTACATGTAACTTAAATCATTTAATTCCTTCATTATCAACACTGTCTAGAATAGCGATTTAAGTGTGAATTGCGACTTCTCTTTGTGTTAAGTCAGCCTCAGACTCCGATAGCCTGTGGGGGGTTGGAGGGACATTGCTGGACAAAGGTGTTAATGTTCCTCTTTCATATGGAGAGTGTCGGATAGCCAGCCTGATGAGCAGGCAAAATTATTGTAAGGATAAATCTGTGTCCAAATGTAGACCCCATATCTTATTAAATTATAAATATTGTAGTTTATTTATTGTAGCCTATTTAAAGTTTTTTTCACACAAAATTTCAATTGAAGTTATTGTAAGGTGAATTCAACAAGGCATGCTGTGTCTTTGAAGAAACAATTAAAGGTTAAATAATTTTTTCGTGATTTGTATGGCTGACACGCAGCGACATATACAGTATTATCAGCTGTATGATGTGTTTTTTAACCCGAAATGTTTAATTTCGAGAGAGAGACCCGGCGCGCGCAGCGAGGGAGACTAAATAAACTTGTTAAAAAGAGATCCAGCGCGAGAGAGGCAAAGAGAAACGCATGTTTTTAATTTAATTATGTTTCTTTGGACAATTTTCGTTTTGTAGGCCTACTGTTTTAATTGTTTAATTTAGCTGTAATTTCTTTGGCAATACAAATTTAAAATGTCGCAAGAATAAGATCAGCCTAGTGTTTCTTATTTTGCATCGCAAAAGAAATAAACTCTAAACAAGATGCAACCCTGTTTTAAATTAAAAAATTTAAACCTTGAAATGTTCGAACTTGGTTTCAAACTTAAGTAATTTTAGTGTTCTTTTACATTACACAATAATTTAGCAGACTAAAGACGAGCTTCTTCATTTTCATTTTCTGATGCAATCGGCTGACAATCTTCCTTCATCAGTTTTTGTCGTTTGTGCAGCGGCTGCGGTTCTACAGGAATGTAGCAAATTTATGTTGTAATGATAATCAAACAAAACTCTTGACTTTAAATAAGTAAACAGATATAAACAGTTACCTATTTAAGCATCAAGGTGGGAAAATATAAACGTAGGACAACATCGGTTAAGAACATGTATGCTACATTGAGATTCGATCTCGGGTCGAATGAAGCTCCTCGAAGCTCGTGTCGTTGCGTTGATCACTGAGCTACCGTCTGTATGCTGTTTAAGTTGTAAAGCCTCATTCATGTAGCCTAAATGTTTTTATTGCAATGTTTTATGTTGAAATGTTTTCATTATTTATTCAATTACATTTCAGTAGCCTAATTTCAGTATTGTGATTATGAATTATTTTAACTACATTTCACTTGTTGAATTCTTCTGCTACCAGCTTTCAATCGCTCTGAATCAGCGCGGTGCGGCAGCAGATTACACATTAGAGAGAATAAACCGGAATAAACGAACACTTTTCAGAGTCTATGATTGTAGCGCCTCTTAGCGGTAAAAGGCAGCAAATACACCACACATTTTACCGCCGCGGTGGAACGGCTGATGTGGGCATTGTCATGGCTTTCCTCTACATTTGCGTTTGAATAGCGTGCGTCCTCCGTGGGCGTGTCAGATTAACGCGTAATGAAGTGTAATGAGCTGGGGAAAAAAATACTGACAGCACTCTCTTTTCATACAGATTGCATAAACTGAGAATATGTGTTTTTTATATAAATTACTTCATTTAAAAGAAGAGAATTTAAGCTTCATAAAGAAAAACCTCTCGTGCCTGTGTGACAAGTAATCGCGGAGTTACAGTTAATCTTAGGACGCGTTTCAGAATGGACTTCACTGACAGAGAGAACGCAGAATTCGCATCATGTTTGTTTTTCTTTATTTGGTGAAAAGCACAACACTTTGTTTTTATTGTGAGTATCCACAAAAAAAATAGAAACTTAACAGGATCTAATGATGTACAACACTTATATGTAAGATCAAAATTAACCGAGTATTTTGAGTCTCTTTTACACTGATAAGAAAAAAAGCGAGACAATCGCGCCGGCGCGATAGCCGACCCCAGGGGGGTTAACATATGTATGTATGTATATATGTACATACATAGGTTAATAACATACACAGATAAAAGTTATTAGCCTATATATATATATATATATACATATATACACACACACACACACTAACAAACATTTATATACACATCTGGGTCATCTTCATAGGGCTTGCATAATGCCTGAAACTAGGGCAGCCAGTCTGTCCCTTGTAGCATTCCCAGATGTTTCGTTGAATGCCATGGCTTCACAGGGAGGTTGAAAGTCGAAATGTTCCCTTGAAATGTCGTCATCTGGCTCGAGCATGTCCCCGTTGTCCAAACACACATTGTGCAAAAAGGCACAGGAAGCAATGACCTGGGGTGCAAATGTTGGTTTGACTTCCAAGGTTCTGAAAAGTGTAGACCTCCACCTTGTTTTCATGATACCAAAAGCCCTTTCAATTATGCTGCGGGCCCTGGACTGGTAGTAATTGAAGCGCCCCTGGACTTCTCCAATTTCTGGCTCTTTGTAGGGTGTGATCAAGCAGAGTGGGATGTCTAAACAGGGATAGCCCCCATCACCTAGAATAATGTACCCTGTAGGCGGATAACGTTGTGCCCTATAAAATTAACTGTTTTTCAGTATGCGTGTCGTGAACTGACCCTGGATAGCCAATAAATACATCTAGGAATCGTCCAATGGAATCACATATTGCTTGCATGTTGATAGAATAAAAGCCCTTGTAGTTTAAATAATCTATTTGGTGCCGCCGCGGGGGTTTGATCCTGATGTGGGTGCCATCTATTGCACTAATAACGTTGTTAAATGCAGGAGTTCTGGATAGTTGGACAAATCCTTGCCCCACTGCCTGCAGCTCCTCTGCTTGTGGGAAAGAGATGGCTTTCTTCAGGTTTACCCATATGTTTTGTGCCACTCTGTGGATTACACGATGGACTGTTGCTTTCGGCACATTGAAAATACTGGACACTACTCGATATGATAGTCCATGAGCCAGCCAGTAAACATATATTAAAGTTTCCAGCTGATGACCCCAGCCATGGTCCTGTTCTCTTTGCAAGATCCTCTGCAAAGCATTCATTGCTCTTCTGCTCAGGCGGAAATCCTGCTTCAGCTCCAGCTCCACATCAAACCACAACCGCAAGATGGGCACGTTATGGTTTAACCTGCAGTAAGTTACTGGACGACCAGCCTGAAAAAAGAATTCAAATCATTATTCTGCATTGGAAACACTTTCACTACATTGTACGTCTCCTCTTCCCCGAACAAAGCACACAAGCTATTGGTGCGTTCAAGTCATCTCGTAAAGATCGTATTTACGAGCTGAAGGCACATGAACGCCACACAATATAGTAAATACGAGTGGGAAGCTCGGGATTTTCTTTAAGAACTAGAGTTTAAAACCCTTGCTTGTATTTTTGTGTTATAAATTTAAATTAAACTCAGACGAAAGTGACTTGAACACACCGGCCGTCCTAAACACAACAAACAACATTACAGCAATAGGCTATCACGTACGATTGAGTGGTTATCGAGTCGTATAAACCCTGTAAACATTTAACACAGTAAATAAATAAATAAATGGATAAAAACATAGGTCTGTACCTCCAACGTGTTTATACAACACCATTTTACATGTAACTTAGAGCTTCTAACGTTACAGAGTTGTGGTTAACTAACTTTTCGTTAAAATTGCAACAGTGCTTTCGTTAAAATTGCGCTGTGAAGAGTTCTTCATGCGCACTGTAACTGAAATTTAAAACTGTTAAAAGAAAAGGCTCTATAAACTGTTGCATAGATATCATTTAAGCATAGATGTATATAATCTCTTCGCTTTATGCTTTGAACTTCTCAATGCGAAGCGCTGCACGCTGTGACTTTGCGTTGCTTCAAGTGCATCACTCTGCACACAGGATGCGCATAATCGCTTTGCCGCTCTTATTGGCGCCTTTCATGTTATAATGCTTAGGGGAGATTTAAACACCTGGGGTAAGGGGGCGTGGTCAATATCACTCATGGGCCACGCCCTCTCCCCCTGGCGAAATGGGCCTGCCACCACGGCTGGAAAAAATCCTAGAGGAAACACTGCAAGACAATTGCAAGAAAATAGCGGTAACCCACGCGACTGAGGTGACTGCAGCTGTCGACGGCATCTTGGAAGTTGTGATAAACATCGGCGCATCTCCTGTGACGTAGGCGCTAGCGACGACTTATAATGACGTCTAACGGAGGCGTAGTGGTGTCCCATTTCTTAGGGGAATATTTTCACCCCTACGCCTTGCCACTGTTTCAAGGGTCAAGGGGAAGGCGAAGGGTAAGGGGTAGGGGAAGGCGAAGGGGTAAGGGGTAGAATTGGGATTGGGCCTTAGTCTTACTTGTACACCTCTTCATAAATTGTTAAATTGTTTTTTATTGGCATGGTAGAATGTCCAACAATTTTTTTTGCTAAACCCATCAATGGCTATGACATGGGTCACACCAAACATGCAAAGTTTTTCGTTCTGGTCCATGTGCAGTTTGTGACCCACATACTCAGCATTATATAGGACATGATTTAAATTACGTGCACCCTGAAACAAAAAGGAGGTAATTAGGTTACATATAGAAAGTATTCAGCCCCCAGTTTTAGAAGCACTGGTATAGAGAGACTATGGGGCGGTTTCCTGGACAGGGTTTAAGTCTAGTCCCAGACTAAAATGCATGTTTGAGCTGTCTTAATTTAAAACAGCTTGCACTGACATATCTTAAAATATATCATTTCCATTGTTTTGTCACAAGATGCACACAAGTAATGTTCTTTTGTAAGGTATGTTTGTAAAAACTACTTAAAAGTCCTAATATAACTAAGGTCTAGTCCAGGCTTAACCCTCTGGGGACCAAGAACGCGCCCGCGCGTTTTGCTGTTTTTTTTTCACATAGCAGCAACATAGACTTAAAATACTCCGTCATTTATGGTCATATAAATAAAATCAATACATGATTATAAACTATAGAGGGTCTTCTTTTTTTGTGTACACTCACATTAACATCAAAACCTTGTGTTTTTTAAAAAATAAATAAAATAAACAGGGTGCGCTTTCAGCTCACTCTGTCTCCGCAAAAATCTTTCTGAAACATGTCTGGAAAATGAACGGAAACTCCGCTAATACTTATCACACAAACATGAAACATACGTCTAAAGAACGCTTTAAATTTCTACTTTTAAATAAAACAATTCACATTTAAAACAAATATTCTCCTGCAATGTAATCTGTCAAAAACTAAAGAGAAGTACAGTTTCTCCTGTCTCAGCTCATTATCGTTAATTTGTTCACACCCACTCGCAGAGCGCGCTATTCATAAGATAATGTGTTGAGGCCATTTGCAAAATAGATAAATGCCCCCAGGCAAATGCTGTAAACACACTATATTTTTTAGTCAGATTAGGATTCGTCTTGCGCGGTTATGAGGAATAATCCTGGGACATTTACCACAGAAGGGCTGGTTTATTTTCACTTCAAGGAGGAGCAACAGATTCAGCTGAGAAGTGTAAGTGTTTTGTGCTTTGTTCTAATCGCGATATAGAATAACTTTAGTGTCTGTAAACGGACAAATAGCATATCCTACTGTTTAAATGTGAATTATGTTTCTCTCTCTCTCTGTGTGTGTGTGTGTGTGTGTGTGTGTGTGTGTGTGTGTGTGTGTGTGTGTGTGTGTGAATGAATGAATGAACGCACAGATACGCACTGTTACAGACGAAATAAAAGAACATTTCTTTGACTAGTTTTGGATAAAGTTTTTCAAATCAAATAAGCATCAAATAAGCTTCAAAATAAAGACATCAAATAAGCTTATGTTTTGTCAATAAACTAATCAACTAAGATGTTTGTTCCAATGCAAGCTATATCAAAATAATGAATCCTCAACTTTGAAATATGTATGATCAAACTAAGACATTTATGGAAAAAGACTCTTTTCTTTTCAAGATGTTTCCAACTCTAACTTTGAACTGAAATAAAACCATGTCTATATGGTGAAGGGTGTGTGATAGAAGTGTCCAGACGTATGCACCCAGTATTTTCCTTATATAAATCCAAACAATCTAAAAGCCATTCTTTTTAAAATCTCCTCATTCTTTGTGCAAGGCTCCTGTAATGATATGGCCTGATAGCACCTAATAGGGCCATTATGGGGAGGGTCTTTGTCTTTCTCAGGTGTGGAATGCCATACATATTAATGAGAGATCAAGCCTCCTGCATAAAGCTTTCTCAAACAAAACACGTCATTAAAAATGTAAAAGACTTTATTGACTTATCTGAATGAGCAGTCAGGATGATTCTCACATAGTTTTGGAGCAAATATTCTAGGCTATGTGATACAATTTTCAAAAGTCTTGTGAAGAAATAATCAATATGTGTTTTGTGGTCTTATTTCAGCAACTTTCATTTTTATTTTTTTCAATAACCACGCATAAACATTATTCTATTAAAAATACAAACATGTACATACATGTTGCTCAGATCTCATGGTAGCCAAGTTTGTGCTATATAGAGTGAATTTACACCTTTGCCATTAACATGTTTATAAATAACTGAAAAAAGCACAAATGTCAGTGCATGTCAAAACATCCCAAGGGCCCCAAAAACACTCTGGTCCCCAGAGGGTTAATGTAAACCTTGCCCAGGAAACTGACCCTATACCTATCCTGCACCCATGTCAGTTTCAACTGTAGGTTTTGAAAGTTAAAGACTAAATAGACATTGATGTATAATTATGTAATGTTTACTAATTTAGAAGCTAACACATGATAATTATTTATTTTTAATGATTTTTTTTTTACTATGGCACCCAAGTCTACCTGGCATCGAGCTTGGTGATAAGGTTCATGCATCTGTGCCAATGTCCGGCCCACTCGAACCTCTGATGCACGAACTCCTTGTGCAGCAAGATAGCCCATCATCATTTTACATCCGTAATATGGTCCAGTCTGTACACACAAATAAGTAAAAATTAACCAATAATAGTCACTTAGATACAAGATTATTACATAAAGGTAAAGCATTAACATTCATTGCAAAACTCAATTTCTCTTTTTCAAGTGGTAAATATATTTTCAGATGTTTAGGCATATTTTTAATAAATCTTTAATAAATGTTTCATCTAGATATTTCTTAATTGTGGTAATTGACAATTAATGCAATGCAAGTAAAACTTTCATTAAGGTCTGTCCCCGTTTATTTTAATGTATTTTATTGTTTAATCAATTAATCATTTGGGCTTTAAGTTTTAAACAGGGTAACAGCACATAATGAATATGTAAACCTTTCATCAGTACTGCCGATGTATTTGGAAAAAAACTGAACTATGTAATAAACAACTAAGACCTTAATATGACAGAGGTTGCCAAACTAAAGTGGCTCACTACAATCTAAAGAAGTGAACTTTCAATTTTAAGACTGTTTAAGCCAGTATTTTAACAGTACAGTAGTATACAGATGATGACATTTATTTCTTAAAGGGTTAGTTCACCCAAAAATGAAAATTCTGTCAGTAATTACTCACCTTCATGTTGTTCCAACCCCGTAAGACTTTAGTTCATCTTCGGAACACAAATTAATATATTTTTGATTAAATCTGAGAGCTGGATCACTCCTCCATAGGCTTCTTAAGGGATCGAAACTGACCGGCCCAAAAGTTATGAAATACATCGTTAAAATAGTCCGAGTGACTACAGTGGCTCAACCATAAGTTTATCAAGCGACGAGAATACTTTTTGTGTGCAAAAAACAAACAAAAATAACGACTTTATTCAACTATTCATTTCCTTCCCTGTGGGCCTCAAGTGAGTTCAGTGGATGTTGTCAGCACATGTGTTCTGTGTATCTGGAATGCATTTATTGACAGCCTACCCAACCCACTAAGGATTTGATGAAAAAAATAATTTTTCACATTTTTCTGAGAAAAAATAAAGGGTGCATACACTAAAATGGCCACAATTCTTTTTCGCGATATTTCCGGCAGAGCAGACCCTCCAATTATTGGTTCTTAGGGTCAAAGTTAACAGAAAAAACACAAATAAAAAGTATGGCAGACCATGTCAGGTTCAACCCATTTTTGAGACTTTGGCTCCCCGACTAGTAGCAATTACAAGAATGTTTGTGTAAGTGAGTGAATCAGAGAATTTTTGACAGTTAGGAGTTTGAAAATCAGTAAGTTGCTTTTTCAAGCCAACTTAAAGGGACACTTCACCCATTTGCATTAAGCTTTCCATTGTTAGAAACCCAGTCATGCTATTGAATGCTCGTGCAACACTCTCTCATTTTCCCCTGAGACGAGAGAAATCCACTATTTACCTTTTTCACTTCCTCCTACAATGACGCAAAAATCGTCATTTTACGTCATTGTAGGAGGAAGTGTAAGAGGGGGTGATTTCTGTAAAGACTACAGCACTAGTTCCCACCCTTTCAAACCCGCCCATAGGGGGTTGGACCTAATGCGCTAACAGAGCTATCACAGATCAGTGGGTGGGACTTCACTTGCAGATACTGAAATCAATATCAGCCATCTTGTTTATAAGCTAAGCTAACAAGCGCTGTGGAGATAGGAAGTTACGACAATGACGGAAGAAACTAAACATGATATGGAAGAAGAGGATTTTGAAATTCTGCTGCTCGAATCCGATGTTCGTGGCTATTTTTACGAGCCGCAATAAAGTGAAGAGCAGCTGAGGCTGATGGAGGAACAGGAGGCGGCTGCTGCGGCTTCTGCAGCCGAGTCAGAAGACCTGCCTGTCGCGGACGGGGAGCCCGGACTGGCTTGAGCTGAGGCGGACTGCTGGTGCCTGTGCTCTCGCTGTGCGCTACGGACACAGATAGAGTCCGTCTGCTGCAGAGAATTTCAACGATGGCAATTTCTCCTGGACGAAATTTCTGAATCAGACGAGCACATGGACGTTTGTGTTGTGATGTGAACCATCCTAGTTTCGCACCGCATATGTTCTGACTGGAACATCCAGGTATCATGCAATAATTCACCATATAGAAAGAAATACAAACGAGGAGTAATTCGCTAATGAGTTTGCCAATGTAACGGGGTTCGTTGTTGTGAAGAAGGAGGCGGAAACCGGCGAACATTTAAACATCTTAATAGTAAAATAAACAAATACAAAACAAAAGTATAAGCCAGCTGGCCACACACAACAGAAACAAAACATAACATAAAATCAGGCCTGTTCCTTTTATGCCTCCGCTCCTCCGTGAGAGATATGAGACCGCTGCGTCTCACAGGTGTCATTATCACTCACGCCACCGGCCTAGCGCCGTCCTCTTACGTCCCTCGCCCTCGTCCTGCTCGCCACAGCCAACTAACTAGACATTTTGTGTGAAATGAATTTCAAACTCTTTTGGCAGCTAGCCTTGTAGACGGAAGAGTGATTTCTTTTCTCTGATGTTTGCGCTGTTCTGGATTAGTGGGAGTGGCTTGCGGAGCTGTGCAATGTGGTGCATTGTGGGAGTTGTTGTCTTACATACAAATGCGCCCAAAAGTTATTTTCTGTCTTTTCTCGGTCAAGAGGGCACCAAATTCAAAATTTCTTTTACATTTCGACTACATATATGACCCATTTTCAATAAAGATTAATGTTGAAATGGGTGAAGTGACCCTTTAATAACAGAGGGAGTTCCTCCCATGCAACACAACGTGATGTAGGTTCACATTCTCTATTAATGTACAATAACAAATTTTAAATGAACAACTATCTGTAGCAAGAGTTTTAAATATTTGTTCAAATAATAGTGATTCAAAAAATATCTCACCTCTACAACAGCTTGCGAAACCATCAACTCCACCTCGTCTTCGGAGATGCATTTGCTTTTAATGCCTTTTTCAGAGCGGAATTTCCGGATATTTCGCTCTGAATTCCCCTTCTGCATACCAAGCTCTTATAAACATGATATTTCCATATCTGTGTGTCCATCTTCGTACATGCTCTTTATAACGTTTTCATATGCTGATAAACTGTAGGGTTACAAATTTATTAAAATGTTTAATTTAGATTTCCCATACTATAGTATATAGAAGTTTATTAGTGTGAATTTTTTTAACTAAGGTAAATGTCACTGTAAATGTAAATGTCTGATCTATCTATTGCAAGTTAAATTGATACCATCACCTTGTGATTATAAGTTCCCGTCTCAGTACGAGAAGGCCATGCCTTTCCTGTTCTCGTGTCTCACCGGGTGAAGACTCATGCTGAGCAAGTTTGAACACCTGCTATTTTATTACTGAGACCATTTGTCTTGGGGTTTCTGTCTCAGAGCGGGAAGCTCTGCCCATCCAGTTCTCGTGTCTCTCATGTACATGCGCTGTTTCAGAGTGTCTCCACCTCTATGTAACCCCTCCCCCTTAAAAAGGTATATCAACTGCAATGTAAAGTTCCCTTAGTTAGACTTGGCTAAGATTTTTGGACGAAGCAGCATACCTGTCAAGTATCCCGTTTTGGCCGGGAAAGTCCCGTATTTTACCCTTCTTTCCCGCCGTCCCCCCGTATTAGTATTTTCCCGTAAATCTCCCGTATTTTAACCTGCGTAAAAAATAATAATACCCCGGACGGAGTAAAAAAAAAAAAACATTCCCAATCTGAGCTCTGTCACTAGCCTCGCGATAACTACATGTAGGCTACTATAGGTGGCAGTTGTCGCGAGGTTAGTGTGTGAGGTCAGATGATGAGTGACAACCATAGACTGTAAAAAATAGGTGACAACGCGGGAAAAACAAACAAAAAAAGAGATGGATGATGGACGCTATGACAGAGACGGAAGGCACTCCTGCCAAAAAACAAACAAACATGTAAATACCGCGATGGCGCGATCAATGGGACAGCGAATTTTCTTTTCTGAAGAGGAGCAGGGTGGGGGACAGTCACGCTTTTTGTAACTGCGACTTTAGCATCTCACACGGGGGAAGGAATTATATGTCAGCACGAGAAAGGGTGTTTAGCATGGTACAAGAGAATAGGATGACGTTAGACAACAGAACTGTTTGCTCTACTCTCATGTAAAATTAACCACTCTGGCCCAGCCCACAAATACACTCCTTCCAAAACAGTCTTAAAGAATACAAAGTCTGCAACAAATTTGTCCAATAACTCACTAAAAGAGTAAACAAAAGTTATGTGAACTGAAAAGAAAAACTGTAAAAGAAAAGCAATATGAAATGAAAAGAATGTGTGGAGTGAAAATAAAATGTAAATGTAAAGACAAGCAATGTTAAATGAACAGAAAATATGCAAATAAGCCTTTAAATAAATGCTCTTCATATATACCATATATATACCACATATATATAAACCACATATATATACCACACATATATATAGGCTATACCACACACACATGTTTTCATTTAGGCTATAACACCTGTCTTAAAATGTAAGGGATACTGGAGCTTGGTTGGGGTGGTGGGACTGGTCGCGGTGGGCGCCGGAAAATTTCCCTTATTTTCAAATCCAAAACTTGACAGGTATGCGAAGCAGACTACACCAATGCAACAGCAATAAAGAATCCTGCTTAAAAAAGAGACAACCGAGTCTCCTGGTCTTCGCTTCTGAGTTCCTACACTTTAGAAGAAAAAGTTCACAACAGTACCGACTAAGTGGAGTTACAAGTGCACCCACTGCATTTAAATTACGCGGTTTACGTACTCTATGCTCTGTGAATTTCCGGTAAAATCTCATTCAAGTCAAGTCATATTCATTTATATAGCACTTTTAACAATGTAGATTGTTCCAAAGCTGCTTTACAGTGATAATGGGAAATTAAAGTAACAGAGATTGTTTTGGCTTTATGACAGCTCTAGAATAAAGTTATTTTCCAGCTAAAGTTAGTTCTCTTAGGAGAGGTTCTCTCGTATTGTGTAAGTTAGCTTACGCTACGGGAAAGATTAATCTTTTCGAGGTATTGAAGCCAAAAAATTATCCTTAATTTTGTATTTATTGTCAACGCAGTGCAGCAGCTAGCAGACCTAGAGCAGGCTGTCTAGTGTGCTCATAGGCTGCCCTGCGGGAACTGCAGCAGCCTACCACTGAGCCCGACGTGACGTCACGTCCAATGAAGGGCGCTCGCGCCTTCACAGCGTCACAGCCCGCCAGAATGGGCGTGGCTTAGCGTATATAAGCAGGGCTCGGAGGCTGTTTCACTGATTTTCATCTCTTCAGCGCACCTTTCCGCATCGCTGGATCTAGAGAGAAGCCGCTGCCGCCGTTGAGAAAAGCGACAAGCCAGCTAAGGACAGCGCTTGGAGAAGCCAGCCGTCTTCGCCACCTTCAGCCATCCGTGCGAGCTACGCTATCCGGCGACATATCCTTTTAAGCTTTGTATTTTGTGTTCTACACTTTCTAAAAGAGCAGCGAGACGTCTTTTTCAAGATGTCTCGCACTTCCTGTGGCTCGTGCAGAGCCGCTCAGCGTTGGAGACCGCCATCTCATCTGCGCTCTCTGCCTGGGCCAGGAACACGCAGCCCTCGCCATCTCATGGAGGATGCGAGCACTGCGAGGAACTTCCGATGTCGACCCTGCTGGCTTGAATCGAAGTCTTTAACCACAGTGCCACGCGGCTAGCTCTCTTTACGTTACAAGAGAGCTACCCCGCCCTCGCGCCCCCGTTTCGCGCCTCTCGAGCTCTCTGCATGACCCGGACGGGCATCATCTGTGTCGCATGTAGGTCCCGTGCCCACTACGAAGTGCACGCGCCCTCATACAAACACTGTTCCCTGAGTAACTGCTCGACCAACGAGCACGCGGTTAGCTCTCCTTACGTTACAAGAGAGCTACCCCGCCCTCGCGTCCGAGCTCTCTGCATGACCTGGACGGACTTGCGCGCCGCCGTCGAAATGTCTCGCCCTGTCAGTCCCCTTAGAAAAGGCCACTGCAGCGGTGTATTTGGCAGCCAACTAGCCGGTAATGCAACCCCTCGCCTGCACACATCCACCGTTTTCGCGGCGACCCAGAGAAATCTCAAAGTGAGTATAGTTATCCGGCTCACGCCGTTGGTGTCTTGAGTCTAGAAAATGTGCCCACATCTCGGTGTTCACCCCTACACACAAGCACAATACCTCCCGTGTCTCTCACAGAGCCCACTCTCATAAAGCTAGCAAATGCCGCTCGAGTGCTAGATGTAGGAAACGTGCCCACAACTCTGTGCTCACGCCTATTTTCTGCCCGCTCTGTCACATGGCCAGAACAGCCTCATACATGTCAGGTTAAGAATGTAAGTCACATGCCCGCTCACGAGCGCTCACGCTTACTTACAGACACATTGCCTCCGGCGCTGCTCGCACATTACAAGTTTTCATAAACGTTCCTCGTTCAAAGCAGCCGGGACGTCACATGTAAAACACCCAGCTGTCGCTGTCAGTGAGCCGCCGTATTTGAGTACTCATATTGGTCAGGCTATGAATGAAAGCTACGTGCCCGCTCACGCTTACTAATGGCTCGTTTCCACTGAGGCGTACGGTACGGTACGGTACAGTACAGTACGGGTCGGGTCGGTACAGCATGATCCGGCTAGCGTTTCCACTGCCAACAGTACCCTTACTTGATAGGCGTGGTGTTTGCCGGAAAGAAGCGACCGACGTCATTTTCGCGCGAAGAAAGCGACATAGTTAACAACAATGGATGACAGACAGCATATCTTGTTCTTGCTTCTCGGCATGTTTGTCACAAGAAACAAGCGCTGGCATTAGGCGTTTCTCAATACCAAGTAGCCACGCAAAGTCCCACTCAGGAGATGACTCCCGAGGACGCGAGTCCAGTAATTCTACTAATGGAACAGCGGGTTCTTGAATGCGCCACTCAGCCTGCTCTGCTACTCCGGTTATGTACATTTTAGGCAACAATAAAACGAAATATGTTGTAAAACACCACTCTGCTTCTTTTCGATTTTATTTAAATACATTTTAAACATTATAAGCACACATGTGGTTCAGGCAACGCATAGCCTATTGATTATATTCACTGTGTTATGATGCAGCAGACACCAGGGGATCCATACGCAGTATTTATTAGAAGAAGTCAAACAGGCAGGGATCAAATAATAGCAAACAGGGCAATGGAGACAAGGCAGAGACAAACCAGATACAGGCAGAGGGTCGAGGCAGGCAGCGAGAATCAGAGTCCAGTGAAACAGTCCAGGGTCAGGGCAGGCAGAAAAGGGTCAGCAACGATAAACAATCCACAGGTCAAAATACAGGAAGCAAACACAGGAGGATAACGCTCAGAATTGCAACTAACAGTAAAACAAGACTTCGCAATAAGTGAATGTGAAAACCAGGTATTTATGGTGTGAACTAAACAAGATGATGAGAAACAGGTGAATGAGATGAGTGCTGATGAGTCCGGGCAGTGAGTTATGGGAAATGTAGTTTGTGAGTGAAACATGATTGTCTGGTGTGGAGTGCCCTCTGGTGTCTCTCAAGGGCACTCCAGCTGGTGACCGTTACATAGCCCCCCCCCAAAGAGCGGCTTCCAGACGCTCAAAAAACTGTCCAGGTGGGAGGTGGAGCGGAGGCGGATCTGGGGGCGGGATGGAGGGCCAGGTCCGTGGAGCAGAAGTGGAACTGGAGACCAGGGTGGAGCAGGCTGTGCAGGCGACCAGGGCAGATCAGGCAGTGCAGGCGACCAGGGCGGATCAGGCAGTGCAGGCGACCAGGGCGGATCCGGCAGTGCAGGCGATCCTTCAGGCGGCCAGGGAGGAGACGACAGTCCAACTGGCGGCCACGGCGGAAGAAACCCTTCGGGCGACCACGGCGTAGAAGACCTCTCGGGCGGCCACGGCGGTGAAAACCTCTCAGGCGGCCACGGCGGTGAAGACCTCTCAGGCGGCCACGGCGGAGGCTCAGGAACCAACACCGGCATAGGAAAAGCCACCGGCCCAGGAACAGCCATCGGCTCAGGAACAGACACTGGATCCGGCTCAGGAACTGGAACAGACACAGGCTCGGCGGCCATCTTGTCCGGAGACACAGGCTCGTTGACGGCCATCTTGTCCGGAGACACAGGCTCGGTGACGGCCATCTTGTCCGGAGACACAGGCTCAGTGACGGCCATCCTGTCAGGAAACTCTGGAATGGACGGGACCAGCATCTTGTGAAACTCTGGGCTGGACAGAACCAGCGGCGAAGAGGGCCTTGAGCTGGGCAGGACCAGCGGTGAGGAGGACTGAGCGCTGGGCAGGACCAGTGGTGAAGAGGGCCTTGAGCTGGGCAGGACCAGCGGCGAGGAGGACTGAGCGCTGGGCAGGACCAGTGGTGAAGAGGGCCTTGAGCTGGGCAGGACCAGCGGCGAGGAGAACTGAGCGCTGGGCAGGACCAGTGGTGAAGAGGGCCTTGAGCTGGGCAGGACCAGCGGTGAAGAGGGCCTTGGCTCTGGTTCTGCGGGTATAACGCTCACAGACTCCTGCTTGGCGGGCATAACGCTCTCAGACTCAGGCACGGCTGGACTGGTGTGAGGTGCAGGCTCTGGAACGGCAGACATGACTTGAACAGTCTCTGGCTCGGCAGAAGTGACGTGAAGCGTCTCTGGCTCGGCAGAAGTGACGTGAAGCGTCTCTGGCTCGGCAGAAGTGACGTGAAGCGTCTCTGGCTCGGCAGAAGTGACGTGAAGCGTCTCTGGCTCGGCAGAAGTGACGTGAAGCGTCTCTGGCTCGGCAGAAGTGACGTGAAGCGTCTCTGGCTCGGCAGAAGTGACGTGAAGCGTCTCTGGCTCGGCAGAAGCGACCTGAAGCGTCTCTGGCTCGGCAGAAGCGACGTGAAGCGTCTCTGGCTCGGCAGAAGCGACGTGAAGCGTCTCTGGCTCGGCAGAAGCGACGTGAAGCGTCTCTGGCTCGGCAGAAGCGACGTGAAGCGTCTCTGGCTCGGCAGAAGCGACGTGAAGCGTCTCTGGCTCGGCAGAAGCGACGTGAAGCGTCTCTGGCTCGGCAGAAGTGACGTGAAGCGTCTCTGGCTCGGCAGAAGTGACGTGAAGCGTCTCTGGCTCGGCAGAAGTGACCTGAAGCGTCTCTGGCTCGGCAGAAGCGACGTGAAGCGTCTCTGGCTCGGCAGAAGCGACGTGAAGCGTCTCTGGCTCGGCAGAAGCGACGTGAAGCTCAGTCTCTGGATCGGCAGGCGTGACGTGAACAGCAGCCTCTGGCTGGACGGTCTCTGGCTGGACGGTCTCTGGCTGGACGGTCTCTGGCTGGACGGTCTCTGGCTGGACGGTCTCTGGCTGGACGGTCTCTGGCTGGACGGTCTCTGGCTGGACGGTCTCTGGCTGGACGGTCTCTGGCTGGACGGTCTCTGGCTGGACGGTCTCTGGCTGGACGGTCTTTTGCTGGACGGTCTCTCGCTGGACGGTCTCTGGATGGGCAGGTACTGTGGGGTTGTAGGGCTCCTTGTCCGCTAAACCCACAGTAAAGGTTGAACCGCACAGTAACAGGGCCAAATCAATATAAAATTCTAAAGTCCATTGAGGATTGTGCAGTGGCATGGCTGACCCGAGTGGCTCAGATAGTCCCCCTCTAAAGAAAATCATGAGGCACAACGAATCCATTGGAGTTACGTTTGAAAGTTCAATAAAGTCTCTCACGTAATCCTCAATGGGCCGGTCACCCTGACGGAGGCGCATAATTTGTGCTACTGGATGCATTTTTGATGCTGCTGGATCTGAAGGGGCGAAGTCTTCTGTTATGATGCAGCAGACACCAGGGGATCCATACGCAGTATTTATTAGAAGAAGTCAAACAGGCAGGGATCAAATAATAGCAAACAGGGCAATGGAGACAAGGCAGAGACAAACCAGATACAGGCAGAGGGTCGAGGCAGGCAGCGAGAATCAGAGTCCAGTGAAACAGTCCAGGGTCAGGGCAGGCAGAAAAGGGTCAGCAACGATAAACAATCCACAGGTCAAAATACAGGAAGCAAACACAGGAGGATAACGCTCAGAATTGCAACTAACAGTAAAACAAGACTTCGCAATAAGTGAATGTGAAAACCAGGTATTTATGGTGTGAACTAAACAAGATGATGAGAAACAGGTGAATGAGATGAGTGCTGATGAGTCCGGGCAGTGAGTTATGGGAAATGTAGTTTGTGAGTGAAACATGATTGTCTGGTGTGGAGTGCCCTCTGGTGTCTCTCAAGGGCACTCCAGCTGGTGACCGTTACACACTGCATGTATGTAACGTTATATTTATAACAAAACTAAATATAAAACACAACCCTGCCTCTTTTCGTTTAAATTTAAAAATATTAAACATATTCCAGGCAATGTATTGCATATTGCATTGGTACAAATGTTCCAATAAACAACATTACAGATGATCTTGTAATAAAAAAATAAAAAGACAACTGTCTATTTTTTTTTAATTTCAGTTTTATCAATAATAGCCATTATAAAAGTATAAGTAAAAGGTACAAAAAGATATACAGTAAAGCTTTAATAACATAAAGCAAACAATTCAGTCAAATATACAAATTCAGCGCTCAAATATATGAAACTTCACTTAGCCTTCTGCCAAAACTATTGGCCAGGGAACGAATTATAGATTCACGAGACCAAAGATCGCCTGTTAGGTCTGTACAAGACGAATTATATCTCATGTTTAACCACTACAGAGACGTCAGAGTCAGCGGCAAACATCAGAATGACTAGCCGGGGAAAGGCTGCTCCAGGTGGGGTGCACGAGCGGCGAGCGTCCGGTGATTGCTTGGAATGGATCTTCAAATTATCATAAATCTATAAATAAACCACTGATTTGAGCTTTAAAAAACTACTTTCTCGCCTGAAAAACTCCTAAAACTACATTTCGTGACACTATAACAGTAGTATTATATTTCAACTGTATGCTTCTAATGCCCTTGTAGCACGCGCAAGTGACGATACTCTGTCAACCAATCACCGTTCTGCAGTGAGTCTAGCTCCACCTTTTAGTACCGTACCACTGTGCTAGGTACCCCAACGGAAGGGTACCCAAAAAGTGGTACGGTACGGTTCGGCTTTTTGGTACTATTCACAACTTTTGACAGTGGAAACGCAAATAATTGCGTACCGAACCGAACTGTACCGTACCGTACCACTCAGTGGAAACGAGCCATAAGCAGAAATAGCGAAGCTACTGTGCAAAGGTGCTGTAGAGCTGGTACCGCCTTCTCTGAGCAAGTCAGGCTTTTACAGACGATGTTTTTCTCGTGCCCAAGAAGGACGGAGCCCTCAGGCCCATCTTAGATCTGAGACATTTGAACAAAGTGCTTATGAAAAGGCCGTTCAAAATGCTTACGACCAGGAAAATCCACGCACACGTTCGCCCGAGGGACTGGTTTATCTCTCTCGATCTGAAAGATGCCTATTTTCAGATTCAGATAATACCCCGTCACAGGCCATTCTTGAGATTCGCCTTCGACGGTCAGGTTTATCAATACACCGGCCTGTCTTTAGCACCCCGTACATTTACGAAGTGCATGGACGCGGCGCTCGCCCCCTTGAGAAATCAGGGTTTGCGAATCATGAACTATCTGGACGATTGGCTGATTTTGGCACAGTCAGAGATCTGTTTTCTCACAGAACAGTGCTCCTCAGTCATCTGGAGAGATTGGGTCTCACGGTCAACTGGACCAAGAGCTCATTACTGCCCAGTCAGTCAATTTCCTTTCTAGGAATAGAACTGGACTCTGTGGCCATGACGGCTCGTTTATTGACACAGAGCGCGTGCCGTGTTCGACACCTAGCCGTGTCTTTCCAGAAGGGCAGCATCATCCCTCTGAAAACATTCCAGAGGATGCTGGGCTGTATGGCTTCAGCTGCAGCGGTGCTTCAGCTGGGCCTACTGCGCATGCGCCCACTTCAACGCTGGCTGAACGCGCGAGCGTTTCGCCGTGCTTGGACCTCTGGCTGCGAACGAATTAGAGTGACTCAGACCTGCATTACAGCTCTGCAGCCCTGGTTGGCGGCCGACTGGTATCAGCGGGGAGTGATGATGGGAGCTGTCTCATATCAAAAGGTCATCTCGACAGATGCGTCCAACTAAGGTTGGGGCGCTCTCTTCGAGGGCAAACTGGTCTTTGGCCTGTGGTCAGAGCAGGAGAAGCTCCTTCACATAAACTGTCTGGAAAGGTTAGCGGTCGAGAACTCGCTCATGCGCTTCCTCCCGTTCATACAGGGCCACCATGTTCTAGTCCGATCAGACAACATGTCTGTAGTGTCCTATGTAAACCGTCAGGGTGGTATCAGATCCAGGAACCTCTGCGATCTAACAGAATGCCTCCTCGTTTGGTCTCAGCACCATCTGCGCTCCCTGAGAGCTGCGCATGTGCCAGGCCACCTGAACGACGGCCCAGACAAGCTATCCAGGGACAACGTTACCCCAGGGGAATGGTCTCTGCACCCCCAAACAGTCCAGAAACTATGGCACCTTTCAGTAAAGCAGAAGTCGACCTATTTGCGTCAAAAGACAACGCTCACTGCCCAAGGTTCTTTTCGAAGAGCGAGGACGCACTGGCCCAAATCTGGCCCAGCCGCCTGCTGTATGCCTTCCCTCCGATTTCTCTGTTACCACAGGTAATCAAGAGGATCAAGGAAACGCGCCACTTGGTGCTCCTTATAGCCCCGCGTGGGGAGAATCGGACTTTGTTCCCGGAAGCTGACGCAGCTGTCACGAAAACACAGCCCCGTGGCCGATTCCGGTGAGAACAGATCTCCTCTCTCTCAAGCTCGCGGCTCGATCTGGCATCCCCATCCAGAGCGCTGGTCGCTGCATGCATAGTTGATCAACGGATGCCCGTTACCCTGCCAGAAGGAGTGATGAACACGATTAAGCAATCTAGAGATCCCTCTACCAGAAAGCTTTACGCGTCTAAATGGTCTGTGTTCTCTAAATGGTGCACCGACAAAAGTCTGGACCCGCGGACATGCGGGGTCTCGCGGCTGCTCAGTTTCCTAAAAGAGCTGTTGGATAAGGGGAGGTCCCCATCCACGCTTTAAGCCTATGTGGCGGCCGTCGCAGTACTCGCAGAATCGACGCGCGGCCGGTCACTAGGGAAAAACGAGCTCATCATCCACTTCCTTAGAGGAGCCAGAAGGATGAATCCTCTGCGCCCCCCGTCGGTTCCTATGTGGGATCTTTCCTTGGTCCTCGAGGCCCTGAAAGCTTTCCCTCTTTGAGCCACTAGAGTCAGTGGAACTGAAATACCTATCACTCAAAACCGTTTTTCTGACTGCACTGTCATCAGTCAAACGTGTGGGTGACTTACACACGCTGTCCGTCAGCGCTGCGTGTCTTGAGTTTGGGCCAAATGACTCCAAAGTCATCCTCAAACCTAGACATGGCTATGTTCCAAAGGTGATTGGCACTCCTTTCAGAGCGCAGGTCATTTCTCTATCGGCTCTGCCATCATCCGATAGCGAAAGCAATGTTAAATCTCCTATGCCCAGTCAGGGCGCTGAGAGTTTACACTGCACGCTCCGCCCCTTTCAGGCGTTCAAAGCCTGTCCAGATGGATTGTGGACACTATAGCAGCCGCTTACGTGTCACAAGGTCTGCAATGCCCTCTGGGCGTCAGGGCTCATTCCACTAGAGCAGGGGTCGGCAACCCAAAATGTTGAAAGAGCCATATTGGACCCAAAAATAAATAAATCTGTCTGGAGCCGCAAAAATTTAAAAGCTTTATATAAGCCTTATAATGAAGGCAACACATGCTGTAAGTGTTATATTAGCTTTATTAGTATCAAAATGATAAGTAGGCTACAAATTAGAGCTTAGATCGGGCCCAAAAAAATCAAGCCCGGCCCGGCCCGACACATTAAACGTAATTATGAGCCCGAGCCCGATTTTAACCCGACCATTTTTTAATGCGTGGGTCGTTATAACTGACGTTCTCAACTTTCTTTCTCCCGCCCGTAACATTTATGTTTTGTCCCGCTCCCGCCCGCAAATAGACTTTTTTCTGTACCTCCAAATACTTTCAAGTTAGCCTACGTGTCGCCACATACATCCTCCAGATAAATTATTTGTTATTAAAGCATTAAAACACAAACCACTGTTAATTTAACATAAAAGCAAGCAGTTTACTGCGTGCATGGTTTGGCATGACTGAATGCGCGCAAAGTGCGCTCTCTTAATTCCTAAAAAGCTGACAGTTCATCGCGATCTCACACATCTCTGTTATTATCAATGAAGCTGACTGCACAATGAATCTTTCATAATATCCACACTTTGTTCGTTATAATTAGAGGATTTGCCAGCATAGGCCTACAGAATTCAGCACTGAACAAAAAAGTGAGTTTTGAGCGGTGAGGGGAGTCTATCTTAAATGATTCTGATTGGCCATTGCGTTCAAGAAATCAACACATATGTCTGTGATTGGCTATATCGCTCAACGCTGCAAACATGTTATGAATAGAAATTCTGGCCTGTAAATCGTTTCTATTTTGTTTTAGTAGAGTGAGTGCATTGCCGCAAGCACCCGCACTCGGCCATCAAATCTAGTCCCGCGCCGCATTCTATTGTGTTGGGAGTGCTCAGCTATCTTTCTCTTTTTCCCCTTGGGATCCATGGCCCATGACACACCCGCCGGATTGTTTGTTTGTTTGTCAGCCACCGGTCTGGCATCACGCCGATCTGACAGACACGTGTGTCACAGTCTATGACGTAAATTCTTCGTTGACAAAAATGTTGAAATTAAATATTTATTATACACATTTTTACAACGTTGAAAAACTTTAAGAATGTTTGTCACGGTTTTCCTCCTACAGAAATTATATTAAAACAAAAAATATTTTTTCCATTTTCAAATTTTTGAAAAAGCTCCAGGGAGCCACTAGGGGGGCGCTTAAGAGCCGCATGCGGCTCTAGAGCCGCGGGTTGCCGACCTATGCACTAGAGGCATGGCCTCATCGTGGGCATGGTTCAGCGGAACTAATCGTGGTTGAGCCGCACCAGTGGGTATGTGCTATATGCTTATACAGACCGACGGCGCCGCTCTGTATCCCCTATGAGTGCTTATGTACAGTGCTGGCCCGCTTTGCTGGCCTCCTTTACTTCCCACTTATCTGGGTTCCCCGGGAAGCCCTGGGACTCATGAGTGGATGCTTGGCGCACACGGCGTTGACAAAGGGTTGCCGTAGCGTAAGCTAACTTACGCAATACGAGAGAACCTCTCGTAAGAGAATGTATCGGTTACCTAACGTAACCTCGGTTCTCTCTAGAAGAGGGAACGAGTATTGCGTAACCTGCCGTGCTCGCGCCACGAGCGACTTTCGCTTCAGTCGATGAAAACCAGAGAAACAGCCTCCGAGCCCTGCTTATATACGCTGAGCCACGCCCATTCTGGCGGGCTATGACGCTGTGAAGGCGCGAGCGCCCTTCATTGGACGTGACGTCACGTCGGGCTCAGTGGTAGGCTGCTGCAGTTCCCGCAGGGCAGCCTATCAGCACGCTAGACAGCCTGCTCTAGGTCTGCTAGCTGCTGCACTGCGTTGACAATAAATACAAAATTAATGATAATTTTTTGGCTTCAATATCTCGAAAAGATTAATCTTTCCCGTAGCGTAAGCTAACTTACGCAATACTCGTTCCCTCTTCTAGAGAGAACCGAGATTACGTTAGGTAACCGATACGTTTTAATTGATTCACTTCCGTCGCAACGATCGTTATTTATTAACTTAGGGGCCGCTAACACGACACCGTTTTAACAGAAAACTCTTAAGTTTTCTCTACGCAAACTAAAAAAAAACCTTGCGAACCTGTGAGAAAGCTGATGGCGTGCACATGCGTTATTAAGAGTTCATTCTATAGGTATGCACGTGGGAATATATGTGCGCAGGCATGTAGTCCTTCCCTATAAAACCAAACCTCAACAAACTACTTGGCTGGCCTTAAAATTTATAATACAGAATTTTATCGCTTCGGCGTAGCCACGTGAACCGAAGTTATCCCGACAACGATTATATGTACAGAGGTAAAGGGAAGGAGGCCTTCACAGGGAGGGACTAGTGACACTTCAGGACTGCGTTGTCGTCGCGTCATGAGCCTGGATCTGGCGGACTGCAGTAAACTTTGGGATAAACAGAGAGACTAATATTACCGTAGATGCCATTCTTCTTATGATGTAACGAGCACATCAGGATTTATGGGAAGTGTTCCCAGTTCCGGCCAGGGGCGGACTGGCCATCTGTGTGATCTGGAGAATCACAGAACGGCCGGTACTCCAGGACGGCCGGCGGGCCGGCCCACCGGCCCACCACCCGCCACACACGCAGTCACAGACATCCCAAGTCTCCCGGAAGTTCCCCGCATATTTATAGCGGCTCACTGATGCCCGCAAATTAGTTAAAATCTCTCGGAATCTAGAGCGAATAAGAGTGCGCATGCGTAGCGCGCGCACGGCAGAGAGAGGGAGCGAGCTAGAGACCTTGCGTGTGTGTGCTAGTATGCGCGTGTGCCTCACGAAGCGCATGTAAGGACCCAACCAATCAAGTGCGGGCGGGCTTTTATCTCTACTACTGACGAACCGAATTAATCAGAAATTACTTTGCAAGTTACTTGCTAGGGATGATGTTAGGAAGTGATATTCAGCTTGCTACATTTTTAATGTTTACAGTAGTTAAAACAGCTAAACTTCAACATTTTAGCTGTAAAATGCCACATGCAGTAGCTAATTTTAAGAAATATGTTGTGCTTTTACTTTTAAAAATGTTGGTAACGTTACAGTTAATGCTTACAAACTTTGAAGATTTTGAATACAGAAGTTACATTTGTAATGGTGTAGCCTATTTTCATTTAGATGTGGTATTATTATTTGTGCAGTAGCTAAGATTAATTACTGCATAAATTAATTAAGATTATTAAGTAATACATTCATTTTAAGACAGCATGGAATAGATAGTATAATTTGCTGTTAGCTAGGTATAGTATTATGAGCCACAATTAAAGTCTTGTGACACTCATGCCAGGCAGCAGGCGTTATTGTTGTTGTTGTCGAGTTTCCGCGCGCCGATTGCTTTGGGCCGGGCCTAGTCAAAGTCCAGGGCCGTTTTTTAGTCCCAGTCCGTCCCTGGTTCCGGCTGACCTAATCTATGCAGCCTAAAGTCTGATTTATACTTCTGCGTCGGACCTACGCCGGTTTTAAAACCTGTTGGTTTTAATTTATACTTCTGCGTCGTTGTCCGCATTGACGGACAATTACACATGCAGAGGGAGCATGTGTAACCCAAGGGAGGGGTTCTAGCAGACCAATCACAGCGCTTGCGTCCGCGTAGAATTGACGCGTTGTTACATTTTTGGAGAGGTGCACGTCAAGGTACGCCGAAGGGTACGCGTGCTACACACAGCCTACGACGTAGCTACGGCATGAGTTCGACGCAGAAGTATAAATTGGGCTTAACATTGAATTACAGAAGTCTATAGTGTGTTATGTGTATGGTAGGTCAAAGAGATGTGTTTTTAGTCTAGGTTTGAACTGACAGAGTGTGTCTGCTTCCCGGACAATGTTAGGAAGACTGTTCCAAAGTTTTGGTACTAGAGAGGAAAAGGATCTACCGTCTGCAGTCGATTTTGATATTCTAGGTATTGAATTAAATTGAATTTATTTCAGGATAACCCCTTGAGATGTATCATCTCATTTTTCAAGGGGGTCCGCAACATATATATATACAGACACAAAGATTAACCACACAGAACATATACAAAAACATAAACACAATATGAACACAGACAAACTGTGTACAAAACAATAACTCGCTCACCTGTCCTTACCCCACAATTAACATAGCACACATATTAAAGTATATTAACACATAATCAGCCTAATACATTAAACAACTAATACGTCATTTATCAATTTGCCTTATGACAAAATGTAACATGCAGGATATCATCACATCTCACATATGTCTAAAGAAAATCAAGATACTCAAAATCAAGAAAAAAAGGGGAAAAAAACAAAAAAACATACATGCTAATTGTATGTATTTTATACAATTGTATACATACTACTATAATTTTTCTACATAAATCCTTTATATGTAAATACTATTGGTATCCCTAATTACAAGAACATGTAGTTTTAAGAAAAGAAAAAAGTGACGATTTAAATAAACTGTTGTGGCAAAAATTCATCTCAAACAAACATCACTGCGTAAGAGACACTCAGAGTCAAATTATATAAAATAGAAGTATTTATTCTTGCAAGAATAGGAGCAGTCTAATACACAGTTGTTACCCTGTGCAGAAGAGTGACACCCCCCCAGACGGACTGAACTAGCTTTTATCTTAGTTTCAAGGCCTTCTTCCCCACAGAGCCTTCCTCCCAGTAGTTTTCCATAGACGTCACTAGTTGGCCCACTAAGCTCCCCTGCACCAAATTGCCTTCTGACATCTAGGTCAGAGGTCCTTGTTCGTCTGTTCTCTGGAGTGTCTCCCTCTTCTGCCTCCCCAGGTACATAAACAGAATCTTCTCTCACTACAAGTGAGACACACATGTGACATTCTTTGAATCATCTATATTTAACTAAAGATCAATGAATATCATTAAAATTGCCACCACAAAACCAAATGTGGAAATAGACCTCCAGAAAAGCGGTAGGTTTTTCCAATCTTGAGGGGCCTTATATTGAAATGCTCTCTTACCGGCTACAGAAAATAACCTTGGTACCGTAAAAAATGTTGGACATTGGAGATGTCTAAGTGAGTATATTGAGCAATAAGGTATTAAGTACTGTTTAAGGTATGCCGGACAATTGGAGTAGACACATTTAAAGATAAACATAATCCAGTGGTAATCCCTTCGTGATTTCGGTTGCAACCAGTTTAACAAGTCATACATAAAACAATGATTAGTTTTAAATGGACAGTTCAATATAAATCTGCAAAGGGAATTGAATACAACATTTAGGGGTCTGAGATAGGACTCAAAGGTATTACTATAAACTATGTCTGTATGGTGAAGTGAGTGACTCGTTGCCACGCCATCCTCATTACATATATGACCAATGGGGTGCCGCTCCTGGCGTATATAGACTCGTCGTTTATGCTCCCTGGGATGCGTCATTGCCGAAAGCCCGCCCTTGTCGTCATTCCAAGAGATCGCAGAGGTATGTCGCTGTGCAGCTGGCTGTTTTGATTGTAGTATTGAAGTGACGTTGCATTATCTCTTTTGTTTAGTGTGACACTAGGCCATCAAGGCTGTGCGTGTTGTTGGAACGACATCCACATTTAGGTGAGTTTTAGTGTGGTGCCGTTGTTATCTTTTTGGGAAGTTTGTTTGAGTGATCCGCAATACATTCTAGTGTGACGGAGTTTCCATTGGTGGGGCATCCCCTAATGGCGTGTCGGAGCACCAGCTGTTGTGATTCGATTCACTAAAGGACGCCTCGTATGACTTTTGTGTGCATGTGATTTACGTGTGTGTGCTGATGCTAAAATCAGGGTGAGTACCTGGTTTTTCGTCTTCATTGTAATTTTTAATTGTTTTTAATTAGATGGTTAATGAATATTTGTGTTTAGGAGTTCTCTTTGCTCGCGTTAAAGCGAGGTTGAGTCGCCACCTTAACTGGCTGTCAGCAATCCTCACGCTTTGAACCACGTCTGCTGCTTTGTGGGAGCTGTTTTGTGGGGAAGTCGAATTAATTACCGCTGTAACCCCACCACGTCTGTCTTATCCAGTTGTTTTGTGTGTGTGTGTAATTCGGATTGGTTTGTCTTGGCACTAGTCCCTAGCGACATTCTAGTCACTGTTTAATCCGGTGCTTAATTGAGAGCTGCTAAATTCTCTCGGTCAGCTGTGTAATTTCTATGACCGATTGTGTGACGACTTGTGATTATGTTGTCTTGAATGTGTAACTTATTTGGTACGAATTATTTTCTTTTTCTTGGTTTCAATTGTGTTATAAATTGATTCTGTCTTTATTGTTTGCCTTACTTGTTTTCTTTTTATTTCTTGTATTCCGCAGGTGCCGGGTGTCTCAGGAAGCACGCTGGTGGTTGCGGCTGCACGGGCTTTACATTAATTAGGGTTGTTTCACTGTGTGTTATCTTTTGATCACTATTTGCAGTGGAGTGTGATTCGTTCCAAATTGGGTTTCTTTTGGCCATGTGCAGCTACAGCTAGCCTGTCTTTCGGGAGCCTTCGCACCAGTTGTATATTATTTTCTTTATTTTGTTTCTGGATCAAGACCAATTATTTGTATATTATTTTCTTTATTTTGTTTCTGGATCAAGACCAATTATTTGTATATTATTTTCTTTATTTTGTTTCTGGATCAAGGCCAGTTATTTGTATATTCTTTTCTTTATTTTTTTCTGGGTTAAGAACTAGTTATTGTGATTTTCTTGTTTAATTGTTTTCTTTAATAAACTAAATGTTTAATTGTGAACTCACGCCTCCTGCCTCTCCTGAGCAAACGAACTCGTGTCCTTTCCTTTATTAGATTAGTTCCCCGGTACTCCGGGGTGGCGTAGTCGCTATTAGACGAGCCGCGCTTTGCTACACGTGGCGCAGTCGGCAGGGTCTGTACAGAATAGTTGGTGGAGACGTGAATTATTATTTTTTTCATTTATTCTGTATGTTTTGTGTTTGGTGTTATTTTGTTTTTTTCTTTAGGAACAAAGCAGCAGACGTGTGCTCTGACGATCGCAGTTTTTGGCTTGACCTCCTTCGGTATCATTTGTTCGGGGTGTGAGTTCTGCTAACTCGAGTAAGTACGTGCTATAAGAATGGAGGGAGAATTGTAAGAACTGAAAGAGCTTGTTGCTCAGCTTAGAGCTGACAATGAGCAATTGCGACAGGAAAGGGCATCTGAATTACAGGGGGTCAGTGTTGCGGGACCTAGTAACTCTGCCACAGTTACCGCTCCTATACTTCCATCAGCGACTGGTAATACTCCGGTGACTGATAGGTTTGTATTTGTACCTAGAGATAGAAGGTGTCCAAAATTTAGTGGGAGGCCTGGGGTAAATATTGATGAATTTGTTGAGGAAGCTAAAGCTTGTATGAGGACCCGTCACTTATCCCCTGCGGATCAGGCTTTTTTTCTCTTTGATCACTTAGAGGGGGAAGCGCGAGAGGAGATCCGATATCGATCAGAGGGGGAGCGAGGGGACCCTGAGAAAATCATTAAGGCACTGCGTGAATTGTATGGATGTTCATTGTCATATGTAGCCTTACAGGAAGCTTTCTTCTCGAGGAGGCAACAGGAGGGGGAAACGCTTTTGGAGTTCTCCCTCGCCTTGATGAGTCTCCTGGAGAAGGTAAAGCATCAGTCGCCAAACGTAATGGTAAATGCTGAAACATTGTTACGTGATCAATTTGTCGAATACGTCAATGACAGTATGTTGCGACGTGAGCCCAATTTTACTTTATTAGAGGTGAGGGGTGAAGCCCTCCGATGGGAACAGGAAGGGGTGCCGGGGGGTGCAAGGGCCCGAAGTTCATCGGTCCCAGTGGCACATAGAATTCAGTATGGCGTTCGTGGAGATTCATGGGTGGGGGCTCGTAGTTCACCTCAGACGTCTGAGTTGGGTGAGTTAAGAGAAATGCTGAAAGCAAAGCAAGAGCAGTTAGATCGCCTCACCCAAAGTTTCGCCCGAGGACCAGGTCCAGAGATGCGTAATCGAGCTCCTCGTAGTGGGCCTGTCATCTGTAGAAGGTGCCAGAAACCAGGCCATTTTGCCTGTGAGTGCAATGGAGAGCGAGTTGTCCAACGTGTTCCGCATTCCGCCTTATCTATGGTTGGAGGTGGACAGTTATCTACTTTTGTGCCGTCGGAAAACTAGTGCACACCGAGCTGCGGAGTCACAGCTTGGTTGGGGAGGCTACTGGCTCAGTTTCTTCTAAAGGTTCTCTTGCTGCGTCTAGTTTAATGTCGTCCTGTCCTCATCTTGTTGTGTCCATAGGTGGAGTATCGGTGCCGTGCTTAGTTGACACCGGCTCGATGGTCTCCACCATTACGGAAAGCTGTTTTCAGCAACAATTTGCAACATGGGGACAGGAGCGACTTAAGTCATGTCATTGGTTACAGCTTCGCGCCGCCAATGGGTTTTCCATTCCTTTTATTGGTTACATGGAGCTGGATATTGAGCTTTGTGGCCAAGTCGTTTCCGATTGCGGGGTTCTTGTAGTTAGGGATCCTACTGGTGGCTTGTGTGATCAGATTCCAGGGGTTCTCGGGATGAATGTTCTAAAGCGATGCTCTTTTTAACTTACCTGACGTGTCGAAAGCTCCACACCTTGTATCTCAGGCACTGCAATATTGTGGTGTTAACCTTGTAACTGGCACAAATCCTGTGGGTAAGGTTCGCGTACGGGGTCGGAGGCCTTGCCGTATCCCAGGGGGCATGCTTAACCTGTTAAGCTGCAACCCCATTTTTGAAAAATCCCCAGATATAGCATACCCAAACTGAAACAGATACAGTTCATGAACCCTTTGTACTAAAAGCACAAGTAAGATCTCATTTGAAAGCTGACACCTGGAAGTTTATTGTAAATATAGAATTCATTATTGTCATAATGAAAAAAAATAGTTATGAATAGCTTGAAAGTTATGTAAAGTTATTATACATTTATTTTTATGAAACATCTTCATGAAAATAAAATTGAAGTTGGCATTGTAGCAATCTAGAAATGCACTGCAGCTAAAGCCACATGTCTAACCATGTTATATTTAAAATCTGAAGATGATAAGTCTAAAACTCTGTATTTAGTTCAATGTTTTTCAAGATCATGTCATATGACTTTATTTTGATTACTCTAAAATGCAAACTGGTGTTTATTGTCATCTTATAAGCATTTATTCAGTCTATTGCCTCTATTGTTTTGTGATGCAAAAACGAGCCCCATTCAGTCTCAGTCTACCCTGCACATATTCACACCTCTCCAGCCTGGTTATTGCTCTAAATATGCTTTTCTTTTGTCTGCATTATAATCACTAACGACTAGCAATTCACACTGTTTCAATCCCTCATTTCTTTTATAAAAGTTCTCAGTTCACAGTGAAACTGTATCAAATGCCCTTTTTGAAAAAAAGAAACATTTCAGTAAGCATTCTTATTTAGAAAAAATCATAAAAATGACAGCGAAGTTAGGTAACGTTAGCAGCCTAGCAGGTGCACAGAGCTAGCTAGCATGTTAGCTTAGCACACCATCAATACACGACAATTTATGAGATTAAAATCATGTTTTACTCTAAACTTACTTTATAGTGCAAGTCGAGTGTTTTAAATAACTTTCTGTGATCTGATTTGGCTTCAGATAAAAAATCTGATAGAAAATATATTATTTTATTGTATTCTGCACATTGTGAAAGTCTATATATCGATTAGCATTACATTATACATATAATCTATTATTATGAAAATACCTGACATGGCTCGAAGAACACAGGTAAATCAAATATCATTGCAATCATGTTTATTGTCTTCAAAACATCTTTATCTGCACTTTACAGCGATCTCTGATAGCTTTGTTTATGTGTCAGGACTTCCTGAATGTCACATGATAATGGCTCTTCTTCATGTGATCCATATATGGACTTTACTGAACAAACAGCGCCCTCAGACTGTCAGTATGAATTGAAAACACAGTACATCACAGTATACAGCGCTCATACTGGTGCTCATCAAATAACTTACTGTTGAACACAACAAAAACCAAAGAGATCATCATAGACTTCAGACGAAACAGCACAGCCCACGCTCCACTCCATCTAAATGCCGAATGCGTGGAAAGGGTCTCATCCTTTAAATTTCTGGGAGTACACATTTCTGAAGACCTCTCTTGGTTCATAAACGCTAAAGCAATAACAAAAAAGGCCCAACAGCGACTACACTTCCAGAGAATTCTCAGGAAAAACCATCTTGAACGGAAGCTGCTGGTGTCCTTTTACCGGGCAATCATTGAAAGTGTACTCACTTATTGCATCATAGTATGGTATGCGGGATGTTCGGTGGCAGACAGGAGGGCTCTGCAGAGGGTCATAGGTTCAGCCCAAAAGACCATAGGTTGCCCCCTTCCCTCCCTGGAAGAGCTTGCCAACTCCCGCTGCCTCAACCGGACTAGATCTATTCTCAAAGACACTGTCCATCCTGCCCACCACCTGTTCAACCTGCTTCCCTCTGGCAGGCGCTATAGGTCAATGAGAGTACGCACTGCCAGATTAACAAAGAGCTTTTTCCCCTGGGCCATACGTTCATTGAACAAACAATAACCCTGCGGAATAAAGGTAATTCCTCCTCTCACTATCCTTCTGTCATGACCAACCACATTGCCTCTAGACATGATCTCATCTGCGAACATTCTAATTTGTATGCTGAAACCTGCTGCTATGTCGAAACCGCTGCTATTGTACACATATGTGTGTGGGAGGGTGTGTGTTGTCGGGGGAGGGAGGGGAGAAAGGGATGGGGTTTTTTGTTTGTCTGTTATATTTATCTATTAGTGTGTATTTTGTCTAAAGCACTGATCTGGAGTAGCACTTGGAATTTCGTTGCGTTAATACACTGTATTTATGCAATGACAAATAAAGCTTGAAATTGAAATTGAAATTGGAAATAATGATTACACCGACGCATTTGGGTATAAATTCAATAAATATTATTCCTGTCTATAGAAATCTGATGTAAACCTATGAGAATCTATCAATATTTCTCCAAATCTGTACATGTTTGAGCTAAAAGCCCTGAGGGACGTTGTTTTGTCAAGCGCTGTCATGACGATCGCACGGGAGTTTTTTTCTGAATGAGAGCAGCTGACGCTCATAATTCACATTAAAGGTAACGACTCGTTTTTTAATTTCATAACTCCTGACACAAATTAAGACATAACTGTCACTATAAGTTTCTCAGAATACAATAGTGGTCAAATACTGAAACTTGAGTCTTATATCTTTTTAATTATGTATAGTTTGTCAAGTTAATAACATTAAATACGATAGTAACTTTGAACTATTTAAAAAAAAAACGCTTCAGAGCGCCCACGCACTGGTGAAGCTTAACAGGTTAAGTTCGTTCCGGCAACCTGCTCTGATGAATTTGCTGCTGGCGTCGTACTCTTTGAGCCTCCTGAATCCGGTTTACCCGCGGGGTTATTGGCTTCCCCCGCAGTAGTTCAGGTGAGTCAAGGGACAGCGTATATACCTGTTGTTAATGTTGGCGTGACTGATGTAATGCTCTACCCACGGTCTGTTATGGGTACGTTGAGTAGTGTGTATGTGGTTAGTTTACCCACAGGTGTTACAGAGGTCCAGTCGGTCGTGGCATCGGTGGGGGCGCAGAGTGCGGAAGTAGGACCTACTGTGCAGGAGCAGGTAGAGGCCATAGATTTGTCAATGTTGCCAGAGGTAGAGCAGAGTCTGGTAAAGTCTTTACTCAGTAGGTTTCAAACAGTTTTCTTTACTCAGGAGGGGGATTTGGGTTGTACAAATTTAATTTCGCATGATATTCCTTTGGTAGATGAAACTCCTATTCGGCAGCGTTTCCGGCGGATACCTCCCTCGGAGTATGAAGTGGTGAAGGCCCACATAAATCAGTTACTCGAGGCTAAAATCATTCGAGAGAGCTCTAGTCCATTTGCTTCGCCTATCTTGCTAGTTAAAAAAAAAGATGGGGGCCTACGCATGTGCGTTGACTACCGTCAACTCAATGCCAGAACAAGGAAGGATGCGTTCCCCTTGCCCCGGATAGATGAGTCCCTTGATTCCCTGGGTGGTGCTTGTTGTTTTTCGAGACTCGATTTGGCCAGCGGGTATAATCAGGTTCCAGTCACAGAGAAAGATCGGTTTAAGACCGCTTTTTGTACACCGTTCGGACTCTTTGAGTGGAACCGGATGCCATTTGGCCTGTGTAATGCCCCTGGCACCTTTCAGAGGTTAATGGAGCTGCTGTTCGGGGATCAACAGGGTCAATTCTTGCTCTTGTACCTCGATGATGTGGTAGTATTCTCCACCTCTATAGCGCAACATCTGGAGCGTTTGGAGGTAGTTTTGAGTCGGTTAGAACGTGAAGGACTAAAGGTCAAGTTGAGTAAGTGTGCATTTTTTCAAAGAGAGGTGAAGTATTTGGGCCACATTATCTCGGCTGAAGGGGTATCAACAGACCCTGCAAAGATCGATGCGGTTGCTAATTGGCAGATTCCAGCTAATGTGGCAGAGTTGCGCTCGTTTCTGGGTTTCGCCAGCTACTATCGGCGCTTTGTGGAGGGGTTTGCTAAATTAGCGGCCCCCCTACATAAGCTGGTTGCAGTGTGTACTGGTTCGGGATCCAGAAAGCGAGTGGATCAGGGGTTTGCTGGGGCCTGGACGGAGCAGTGTCAGGTGAGCTTTGAGGGTTTGAAGACTAAATTATCTACTTCCCCAGTGTTGGCGTATGCAGATTTTTCCCGGCCCTTTATCCTGGAGGTGGATGCTAGCCATAGTGGGCTTGGCGCTGTCCTCTCGCAGGAACAGGAAGGTAAGGTACACCCTATTGCTTATGCTAGCCGCGGCTTGAGACCCACTGAGCGCAATATGACTAACTACAGTTCCATGAAATTGGAATTTGTGGCGCTCAAGTGGGCCATGACCGAGAAGTTTAGAGAGTACCTGTTGGGTCAGAAGTGCATCGTCTACACTGATAACAACCCCCTCAGCCACCTGACCTCTGCTAAACTGGGAGCTGCCGAGCAACGTTGGGCGGCCCAGTTGGCCGCCTTTGATTTTAAGATTCGGTATCGTTCTGGCAGGAGCAACCGAAATGCTGACGCTCTTTCTAGACAGAATTTGGGTTGTCAGGAGATTCGGGAAGGTTCCCGACCAGGGACCATAATTCCAGCCATGGTGAGGCAGGTAGCAGAGGCAGAACCAGTAATACAGGCGAATCAAGCGGTGATTACAGCATTGCCCAGTTTTTCTCTTGAGGACTTGAGTTTGTTGCAAGAGGCGGACCCTGATATTCAGAAGGTGTTGGAGTTTTGAGAACAGGGTTCTTTTCCCACCCTGACAGTACGACAGCAACTTCCCAAATCTGTTCTGACTTTGCTTCAGCAATGGGACCGTTTTCAAAAGAGAAATGGGGTCCTTTATCGACGGGCATCACGCCCTGATGGGGGTGAGGAAGTGTTACAATTGGTTTTGCCTGCAGCCCTAAAACCTGAGGTATTGACTGAGTTGCATCAACATCATGGGCACCAGGGTGTTGAACGTACCACTGAACTAGTGCGTCAGCGGTGTTATTGGCCAGGGATGTCGGCAGAAGTGGCACAGTGGTGTCGGGAATGCGAACGATGTCAGCTGGCTAAAGATATCCAACCAACTGCTCGGGGCTTTATGGGCCATGTTTTGGCTTCTAGGCCAAATTACATTCTGGCTATTGATTTTACCCTGCTTGAGCCTTCCAGTTCGGGACACGAGAATGTTTTGGTGCTAACTGACTTGTTCAGTAAATTTACTCTGGCTGTCCCCACTAGAGATCAGCGGGCTGAGACGGTGGTACAGGCTTTAGTGCTGAGTGGTTTTTAGGTTCGGGGTCCCAGGTCATATTCATTCCGACCAGGGACGGAATTTTGAGTCTGCTCTTATGAAACAACTCTGTAGGTTTTATGGGATCGAAAAATCTCGTACCACACCCTATCATTCAGCAGGCAACGGCCAGTGTGAACGGTTCAATAGAACTCTTCATAACCTTCTCCGCACTCTGCCGATCTCTCGTAAACGGGACTGGGTATCTTGCCTCCCATAGATTTTGTTCTGTTATAACACCACCCCTCACCAGAGTACGGGTGAGTCTCCACATCTCCTTATGTTTGGTCAGGAGCCCAGACTCCCCGTTGATTTCATGTTGGGGAGGGTTCAGGAATCTAGTGGGGGTGGGGTTCATGAGTGGATGGTAGAGCATCAAGCCAGGATGCAGGTGGCATTTAAAGGGGCACAAGGGCGTTTGAAGGCTGTGGCTGAACGCCGTAAGACTGTATGATCAACACGTTTGTGATGTACCACTGAGGGAGGGTCAGCTGGTGTATCTCCAGAATCATGGCATGAGAGGTCGTCATAAAATCCAGGACCTGTGGAGCTCGGTGGTGTATCAGATCGTGAGAGCTCCTGTAGATGGAGGGCCAGTGTATACTGTTGCATCTACGGACGATTTGAGTAAGATTCGGAATGTTCATCGTTCGTCTATGAGGACCCTCATACGACGAGAAGCCCCAAGAGTTGTTCATTCTGACATCCCTTTAACAGGGACACCACCATCATTGGGCGACGTAGAGGAAGTAGACCTTTGGGTGGCTGTGTCAGACGATTGGCAGGTTGGGTCAGGCCAAACCATGGCATTGCAACCCGCAGCCGTAACTAGGTGCCAGCCATCAGCGTTATCGGTGACGCAGCAGACCCCAGCATCATTGCTTCCGGAGGTGGTGGAGCCCTTTGTAATTGGTGAGTTGGCACCAGATGTTGGGTGGGTAAAATGTGGTGAAGTGAGTGACTCATTGCCACGCCATCCTCATTACGTATATGACCAATGGGGTGCCGCTCCTGGCGTATATAGACTCGTCGTTTATGCTCCCTGGGATGCGTCATTGCCGAAAGCCCGCCCTTGTTGTCATTCCAAGAGATCGCAGAGGTATGTCGCTGTGCAGCTGGCTGTTTTGATTGTAGTATTGAAGTGACGTTGCATTATCTCTTTTGTTTAGTGTGACACTAGGCCATCAAGGCTGTGCGTGTTGTTGGAACGACATCCACATTTAGGTGAGTTTTAGTGTGGTGCCGTTGTAATCTTTTTGGGAAGTTTGTTTGAGTGATCCGCAATACATTCTAGTGTGACGGAGTTTCCATTGGTGGGGCATCCCCTAATGGCGTGTCGGAGCACCAGCTGTTGTGATTCGATTCACTAAAGGACGCTGTTACGTCCCTAAAACGGCTCAGGGAATGAGGGGACACAACATAAAGAAATCTTTTTATTCCCGGATTGTTTATCCCTGTTAACGCAACTAAGATGCTGGAGCAACAAGACACGAAGACCAAAAGGAGGTTTAAATCAAGTAAATGAATATATTTATTCATTGCAACCATGCACGTGCACAAAGTAGAGAGAGACAAAAATAATCCAAAAAAAACCGTACCCAGGGAGTAGGAATCTGAACGGGGCTTAAAGCAAAGAAAATAATCAAAACAAAACCCACATTCTAACTACATTCCCATTCCCACTAAACTACGATATCAAAGAAAGAAACAAAACAAAACGACGGCGTTCAACACGCCTTCGCTAACCTACTCTACATAAAAACTCAAAACATACAAAAATAGCACCCGCTCCTTACCTGATGTAATAACAGCGTGTTTCCCTAGATGTTGCATGAATGGAAGTCACGTGACATGCTTGCCTGATTACTACTCCCTGGCCGGGAATAAAACATAGCAACGAAAAGAAAACATAAGAACTCACGTTCTTATCGTAATCCAAAATAAACATGAACAAACTGTTTAACTCCAAAGTATAAACCTTCAGTAACAAAAACGAAACAAAGGAAACAAAAAACAAACAAGGCACGCCAACATCACGGCGTGGTCCGAAACAAAAACAAACAACAGATCCCTCCTTCTCTCTCTCTCTCTCGTTTCCGGTCTACGTCAATCTTTTATAGCAAGGACGCCCAATCCGGTACGCGTCGCAATGATGACGGACAGCCAACAGCACCGCCCTGAGAGATGATAGGACTAAGAGAGAAAGTGAAAGCAAAAACAACAACAACAAGAAACAACATATCCTCGGAGCACGTAACATCCCCACCCTAAAAAAACAAACATGATACAACATTATGTTTGTCACAAATTCCACAAGGAAAGAAAGACAGATAACACAAACAAAAAAACTCAGACAATGGACAACATTTATACATCCTGATTAACGTCTCAAACTCTTGAAAGCGCATCGGCTACTACGTTCTCCGAGCCTCTCTTATGCCGGATTTCGATGTTGTAATTTTGGACAATTAAAGCCCACCTCATTAACCTTTGATTCTGGTTATACATTCGGCACAAAAAGGTTAGGGGATTATGATCGGTGTAAACAATCACTGGATATGCCGTAGATCCAACATACACTTCGAAATTCTGGAGTGCCAATAGCAAAGCTAACGCCTCCTTCTCAATGGTTGAATAGTTGATTTGGTGCTTATTGAATTTCTTGGAAAAGTAACAAATGGGATGATCCACTCCATCTGCACTCTCCTGAAGAAGCACTGCACCCGCACCATACGCACTCGCGTCAACCTCAAGCTTGAACGGCACCGTGAAATTAGGCGCGGACAACACCGGCGCACTACACAACAATGCCTTAATATTCTCAAAAGCTTGTTGGCTTTCCAAAGACCAACTAAAAGTTTTTAAAGGACTAAGCAGATCCGTTAAAGGACGAGCCACAGTGGAGAAATTCTTACAGAAAGTCCTGTAGTACCCTGCCATCCCGAGAAAACGTCGCAATTCACGTCTGGTCGAAGGTGTGGGAAACTCAAGAATGGCTTGAATTTTAGCTTCCACCGGACGAACTTGACCTTGACCTACCTGCCTTCCCAAATATCTGACAGTGGCCTTGCCAAATTCACACTTGGCCAAATTCAAAGTCAATGAAGCTTTTTCAAGGCGTTGGAACACTGTTCCCAACAAGGATAAATGTTCAGACCAACTAGTCGAATACACCACCAAGTCGTCTAAGTAGGCACTGCAGTTCGAAACGCCAACAAGTACAGTATTCACTAATCTTTGAAAAGTGGCCGGGGCATTTCGTAACCCGAATGCCATAACCCGGTACTGCATGAATGAATCAGGTGTCACGAAGGCAGAAATCTCTGAAGCTCGAGGGGTTAAAGGCACCTGCCAATATCCCTTCAGCAGATCTAGTTTACTAACAAACTGAGCTGAACCTAAATTATCAATACAATCCTCCATGCGAGGCAAAGGGAAGCAATCTGGCACAGTGACAGCATTGATCTTACGGTAATCCGTGCAAAATCGATAACTTCCATCTGACTTCGGGACAAGTAGGCACGGTGAGCTCCACGGGCTACTACTAGGTTCAGCAAGACCTTCTCTTACTAAATAGTCAACTTCATCTTTCATTAAAGACCTCTTAGTGGCATTCATTCTATATGGATGCTGCTTAATAGGGTGCGCATCCTTCACATTGATGTCATGGTACAGCACCCGTGTTTGTGTAGGAACATCACCACAAATTTCAGAAAAACCATGAATGAGCGCGGTCACATCTTGTTTCTGTGACTCCGTTAGTCCCACCAGGAAATTCGACAGATCGCTCAATACCTCGGAATTTGACAACCGCGCGAGCGGTAATGGATCACTGCGTAACATCAAACCATCCTCATCGATCGATACTCCAGAAGACGACGCTTCTACATGACAATTCATAGCCACCGGAGAGATAGCGGGCCCTGCAGTCTCATCCGTAGGTGATTTTAACACATCATCTCTAGAATAGTACGCTTCGCTGTCGCTTCCGGTCAGGTGTTCTAACAACATAGTCAGTTTCACTTCTTTTATCCACGATTTCATATGGTCCAGCAAAACGTGCTGACAATGCCGACCCTGGTATAGGCAACAACACCAACACTTGGTCCCCAACGGAAAAAGAACGAAGAATTGTTTTTTTATCAAACCGTTTCTTCATATCACTCTGAGCGTGAGATAAAAAATCTTTCGCCAAGTCACAGGCGCTCTGCACACGTTCCCGGAGTCTGCAAACATAATCCAACACATTAACCTTCGGGCTCAAGTCATTACTAATACCAAGCATTTGTTCCTTAAGCACCTTCAAAGGTCCCCTAACAGTATGTCCGAAGACCAGGTCAGCTGGACTAAACCTTAACGATTCCTGTACAGTCTCCCGTATAGCGAATAAAACGAAAGGAAGTCCCTCGTCCCATTCATTACCTGTGTCCACACAGTACTTTTTCAACATTGATTTCAGCGTTTGGTGAAATCTTTCCAGGGCTCCCTGGCTTTCAGGATGATACGGACTTGACACACGATGTTTTATATTGAGCGAGCTCAACACCTGCTTAAAAACTCTGGAAAGGAAATTCGTTCCCTGATCAGTCTGTACGAACTTCGGCAGTCCAAAAGTAGAGAAGAACTTAATAAGGGACTTAATTACAGCTTTAGCAGTAATTGTACGTAACGGAATAGCCTCTGGATATCGAGTAGCCGAACACATGATCGTGAGAACATACTGATTACCCGATTTCGTCTTAGGAAGCGGTCCCACACAATCCACGATTACATTCTCAAACGGCTCACCTAGTGCTGGGATAGGCACCAGTGGAGCCGGGGGAATAACTTGATTCGGTTTTCCCATATATTGACACGTGTGACATGTACGACAAAAATTTACCACATCTTTCTTAACTCCAGGCCAGAAAAAATGTCGCAAAACACGGTCATACGTTTTAGTGACCCCCAGATGTCCAGAAAAAATGTGATCATGCGCCAGGGAAAGTACAGTAGGGCGGTATGTGGAAGGAATCACCACTTGATATACTGATACACCCTCCTCACTCGCAGTGGTAGTCGGCTGCCATTTACGCAACAACAAACCACCATCGATGATATACGAGACTCCCTTGTCTTTACCATCCCTTGCTGCAACGAAACACTTCGACAAAGTTTCATCCATCTTCTGGGCTTCCACAATTTCCTCACGAGTAACTGAGAAGGGCAGAACAACATTACCGACCTTTGTAACTTCTGTATCTTTACTAACAGGATCACTGTGTGCAACAGCTTCACCAGACTCAGGCACACACAAAAAGGTATCCTCCAACACAACCTCCTCATCTTTTTTTTTAACCTGCGCACGAGTGAGAACACATGCAGAAAAAAGATCAGGGTATGTCTGGGCTAATTCCTCTGACTCTGGAGTCAACACAGGGCTGTCAACTACTTCTAGTGCAGGTAACACTCTCCCTCCAGCCAAGTCATTTCCTAAAATAAATGACACCCCTGGAACTGGTAACGCAGAACGCACCCCCACATTGACAAATCCTGTGACTAATTCAGACCTCACATAGATACGATGCAAAGGCACCTTCACCACTTCCATACAGAACCCCTGAACTAATATGCTAGATCCCAAATGTGACTGATCAGAAAAGGGCAACGCATCAGCACATATAAACGAATAAGCAGCCCCTGTATCACGCAAAATCTGTATTTCCACCTGCTCCTCAAGTTTACCACTAAACGATACAAACCCTTTCAATAAGAAAGGCTTGTATATCCCATCAGGTGACACTTTTGTGGAATCCTCAGGAACCGTGTTCACAAAAGCAACAGGCTTCTGCTGTGAACCATTCTGCGGTTTGCGTTTCAGCACTAAACAATCTGCAATGACGTGCCCAGTCTTATGGCAATAAAAGCACTCACGTCTCTCTTTCGATTGTTCACCCGCCACCTTCGTCTGTTCGTTAGCAGATCTCCCCTGAAACAACTGAGGCTGAGCTGCACCAACAGTCGTGTTTCTATCCGGGCGCGCACTAAAAAACACATTCTTATGTGTGAGCGCAAACTCATCAGCGCGCACGGCTGCCGTGGCAAGATCAGTGACTTTTTGCTCATTCAAATACAGAACAACACGTTCTGGCAAGCATTTCTTAAAATCCTCAAGCAACATTAATTCTCGAAGGGATGCAAAATCAGTTACTTTACTTGATACACACCATTTATCAAACAATACCCCTTTCTCGCGCGCGAATTCAACAAACGTTTGACTCCCACTCTTCCTGTGGTATCTAAACTTTTGCCGGTAAGCCTCCGGAACCAACTCAAACGAACGAAGGATAGCTATCTTGACGGTCTCATACTGTAAACTTTCCGCTAACGAAAGTGCAGAAAAAACTTCCAAAGCTTTCCCTGACAACCGGCACTGCAACAATAATGCCCAAACATCTTTTGGCCATCCCAACGAAACCGCTATCCGTTCAAAAGCCCCAAAATAGCTATCCACTTCCGACTCCCTGAACAAAGGCACCAAGGGAAGATTTTTACTCACATCAAATACAACCGAGGCTGTAGAACCGCGAACTGTAGTATCTTTATTCACCAAGTCAGAAGTGATTGGACCAGCAGTGACAGGGGCGAGCGTCCTCCCCTCTATCTCTAACTTGCGCAAATTCACTTCCTTCTCAGCCTCTATTTCCAACCTACGGATTTTGAGCCGCAGATCAAATTCGCCCTGGCGTACTTGCGCTCTCTCCTCCGCTTCCATACGGAGTCGGGCGAGACGAACTTTCAGTTTCGACTCCCCTATCGATCCCGGTGTGGTCGGGGAAACCGGCTCGAAGAGTGGCAAAGCTGCTCGGCTTTCGACCTCGGTCTCCGTCCCAGCGAGTTTCACAACTTCCTCCCCAGCCTTCATACTTTGCGCATCAACGGCGATTTGATCTGCTTCTCGCTCCGCCTCAGATAAAACCAAAATATCTAATTCCACTAATCGATGCAATAAAAAATCTTTAATTTCCCTTTTCAACAATTGTTGCTTAACAGAAATTCGGAAGTGGTCAGCTATAACGAGCAATTCATCCTTTCGACATCTCTCAAATGCCTCAAACGAAGGGTTCTCAATAAAATCCTGCGCGTGCGATGTCATAATGAAATCCACGAACGAACTACAAATCCCTAAATAGCCTACTCAACAACTTGAACCAGCACCCTAACAACGTCTCCAGGCTTTAAGGAACGGACGAGCCCCCAATTTATGTTACGTCCCTAAAACGGCTCAGGGAATGAGGGGACACAACATAAAGAAATCTTTTTATTCCCGGATTGTTTATCCCTGTTAACGCAACTAAGATGCTGGAGCAACAAGACACGAAGACCAAAAGGAGGTTTAAATCAAGTAAATGAATATATTTATTCATTGCAACCATGCACGTGCACAAAGTAGAGAGAGACAAAAATAATCCAAAAAAAACCGTACCCAGGGAGTAGGAATCTGAACGGGGCTTAAAGCAAAGAAAATAATCAAAACAAAACCCACATTCTAACTACATTCCCATTCCCACTAAACTACGATATCAAAGAAAGAAACAAAACAAAACGACGGCGTTCAACACGCCTTCGCTAACCTACTCTACATAAAAACTCAAAACATACAAAAATAGCACCCGCTCCTTACCTGATGTAATAACAGCGTGTTTCCCTAGATGTTGCATGAATGGAAGTCACGTGACATGCTTGCCTGATTACTACTCCCTGGCCGGGAATAAAACATAGCAACGAAAAGAAAACATAAGAACTCACGTTCTTATCGTAATCCAAAATAAACATGAACAAACTGTTTAACTCCAAAGTATAAACCTTCAGTAACAAAAACGAAACAAAGGAAACAAAAAACAAACAAGGCACGCCAACATCACGGCGTGGTCCGAAACAAAAACAAACAACAGATCCCTCCTCTCTCTCTCTCTCGTTTCCGGTCTACGTCAATCTTTTATAGCAAGGACGCCCAATCCGGTACGCGTCGCAATGATGACGGACAGCCAACAGCACCGCCCTGAGAGATGATAGGACTAAGAGAGAAAGTGAAAGCAAAAACAACAACAACAAGAAACAACATATCCTCGGAGCACGTAACAGACGCCTCGTATGACTTTTGTGTGCCTGTGATTTACGTGTGTGTGCCGATGCTAAAATCAGGGTGAGTACCTGGTTTGTCGTCTTCATTGTAATTTTTAATGGTTTTTAATTAGATGGTTAATGAATATTTGTGTTTAGGAGTTCTCTTTGCTCGCGTTAAAGCGAGGTTGAGTCGCCACCTTAACTGGCTGTCAGCAATCCTCGCGCTTTGAACCACGTCTGCTGCTTTGTGGGAGCTGTTTTGTGGGGAAGTCGAATTAATTACCGCTGTAACCCCACCACGTCTGTCTTATGCAGTTGTTTTGTGTGTGTGTGTAATTCGGATTGGTTTGTCTTGACACTAGTCCCTAGCGACATTCTAGTCACTGTTTAATCCGGTGCTTAATTGAGAGCTGCTAAATTCTCTCGGTCAGCTGTGTAATTTCTATGACCGATTGTGTGACGACTTGTGATTATGTTGTCTTGAATGTGTAACTTATTTGGTACGAATTATTTTCTTTTTCTTGGTTTCAATTGTGTTATAAATTGATTCTGTCTTTATTGTTTGCCTTACTTGTTTTCTTTTTATTTCTTGTATTCCGCAGGTGCCGGGTGTCTCAGGAAGCACGCTGGTGGTTGCGGCTGCACGGGCTTTACATTAATTAGGGTTGTTTCACTGTGTGTTATCTTTTGATCACTATTTGCAGTGGAGTGTGATTCGTTCCAAATTGGGTTTCTTTTGGCCATGTGCAGCTACAGCTAGCCTGTCTTCCGGGAGCCTTCGCACCAGTTGTATATTATTTTCTTTATTTTGTTTCTGGATCAAGGCCAGTTATTTGTATATTCTTTTCTTTATTTTTTCTGGGTTAAGAAGTAGTTATTGTGATTTTCTTGTTTAATTGTTTTCTTTAATAAACTAAATGTTTAATTGTGAACTCACGCCTCCTGCCTCTCCTGAGCAAACGAACTCGTGTCCTTTCCTTTATTAGATTAGTTCCCCGGTACTCCGGGGTGGCGTAGTCGCTATTAGACGAGCCGCGCTTTGCTACATCTGCATAATCAATAATTGGTATTACAAGTTGAGAATTTTTTTTTTTCTGACTTGAGTTGAAAAACAATTGATTGATCTGTACAGAGTGTTAAGACATCCATACACTTTCCTAATTATATTATAAATGTGTATCTTAAAGGTAAGGTTGGAGTCAAGCCAGAGGCCCAAATATTTAAATTCCTCCGCAATCTGCATAAGGGACCCTTCTAAAAACTTTATTTCAAAACAGGAAGCACAACGGCGATTTTGTATTGTGGAAAACACCATGCAACAAGACTTCTTCATGTTCAACAGAAGTTTATTAATGAACAACCACTGTTGTACTTTATCAAAATCAGATTGAAGAGTTCTTTGAACTTGCAGCAAATCCCGGTCAGAGGTATAAATGACAGTGTCATCAGCATAAAGCTCTAATTCACAATGAGAACAAACTTGTGCCAAGTCATTGATAAATATCGAGAAAAGTAAGGGACCTAAAGTTGAACCTTGAGGAACACCTTTATCAACAATTAAATAATCTGACTGGAACCCTTGGTAAACAACACACTGGCGTCTATTATGCAAATAGGAGTTGAACCAGAGCACAGCATGTTTATTCAAACCAATAGAGTAAAGCTTATCCAATAGAAAGTAATGGTCAACCATATCAAAGGGCTTTGAGAGATCAATGAAAGCAGCTCCAATGAAATGACCATTATCAAAACCTGAGAAGACATCATTTGTCAATTTTAAAAGAGCAGTTGAAGTAGAAAAATTAGATCTAAAGCCAGATTGATGTGGAGATAAAATGTTATAATTGTTAATGTACTCAGTTAGTTGATTAAAAATTAATTTCTCAAATATTTTAGCAACAGCACACATGATAGAAATCGGGCGATAATTATTCACATCTGATTGGTCACCACCTTTGAAAAGAGGTGTCACTCTTGCAGCTTTCCAAATTTGTGGCACAGTACAAGTAGTCAGTAATAAATTAAAAAGATCTGCAAGAGGAAACATCAATATATGAGCTGCAGTTTTGATGAACTTAGCTTCCAAATCATCAGGTCCTGCACTGCACTTTAATTTAAGGTCCTGTAATACATTAAAGACATCAGTAGGCATAATCTTTTTAAATGAAAAAGAGCCAGCAGGCATGGAAGAGTAAGAAGACCATGCCAAACCATCAGAGCAAATAGATTTTGAACTACATAAAGACGAAAAATGATGATTAACCCTCTGGGGACCAAGGTGTTTTTGGGGTCCTTGAGATGTTTTGACATGCTCTGACATTTGTGCTTTTTTCAGTTGCTTATAAACATATTAATGGCACAGGTGAAATTACACTCTATTTAGCACAAACAGGTCTACCATAATGTGTGAGCAACATGTATGTACATGTTTGTATTTTTGAGAGAATATTGTTTATGCATGGTTATTGAAAAAACTAAAAAATTAAGTTTTTGAAATAAGGACACAAAAAACATACTAAATATGTGTCCACAAGACTTTTGACTAATGTACGTTGTCGCCTAGAGTTTTTGCTTCAAAATGATCTGAAAATCATCCTTCCTAATCATTCACATAAAACAATAGATTGTTTTAAATTGTGAAAAACATTTTTTTGTTTGCCAAGGCAATATGCGGATGGGCGGAACGGCCCAACCCCTATCATGAATAATTAAGTGGTTCTCAGACAGTGACCCTGCATAATAATGAGCCTTTCATTCAGGGGTGTCACACAAGAAAGAATGCAAGGACAATATATATATATATATATATATATATATATATATATATATATATATATATATATATATATATATATATATTGTCATTGCATTCTTTCTTGTATATATATAGCCTACATATATATATATATATATATATATATATATATATATATATATATATATATATATATATATATATATACACACACACACACACACACACACACACATATATATATATACAAACAATCAAAATATAAATGAAAGCCAAAAGCACATTTTTAGTCATACCTGGAAACAAATCCTGGTCAAATGCTATATGGGCCATTCTACAGAATTGGTTCAAAGTTACAGTTGGAAACATCTTGAAAAGAAAATAGTCTTTTCCCATAAATGTCTTATAAAGTATTATTTTTTAAAGTAGACCAATACAATAAAAATAAACCAGTCGCATTTCAAAGTCGCTCGCGAAATGACCGCCAGGTGGAGCAAAGGGACATTTATCAAAACGTAAGTGGGGCTAATGTCAATTAACAGTAAGGATTATGAAATTCTACAAGTTATGGTAATTTACAAATAAGCCTACAACAAACATTTATTTTTAAACAAATATTTTTAAATATGCAACATGCACGTTTAAACAACAAACAATACAATCTGAACCAGCGCTTCTGCTCCTGTATTGAGACATGCAGCGCGTTTCAGTTACGATCCTGGTTCCAGTGGCCTTAATACATTCACGGCTTTTTAAAATGTCACAAAGCGTTTTGAGATGGTTTTGAATGAAATATTGAAGTTTATAATTAGGGTATTTTGGCACACCACGCCGAGTGGCTATGCATTATTCTAAAATCTGGCTTTATTCTGGCATGTTGAATTAGAGTTTGACAAACGCGGCGGCGCGTTCATTTGAATTTATTTTTCTCATAACAGCTAAAAGAACTTACTGCGTAATTGTTGGTCATACAGATAAGATATCATCTTTTAAAACTGTAAAAGGTCTACTTTTATTCATGTAGGCTAAAGTAGGCCTACACTCACAGGCTAACGACAAAACGTTTTCTCGCTCATGTGAGAAACAAACGTTTGGGCATTTCTCAGTGAGGAAATTAATAGCCGAGCGGTAGATCTGACGGTTCGATCATCAAGATGACATGGGTTCGAGTCTCGAACAAACATTGTGTACTGTAAATTTTATATTTATTAATGCAGAGAGATTTGTCTAGCTCTAAAACTCTGTTACACCATACAGTTTTTTGCTTATATTTATAAAATAAAATTACCATGCATTTCCATTTTACACTAAGGAACAATAGTATCCAACAGAACGACTTTGCATCTGTACCAATCGGGTACCAATCGTAATTTCAAAAGCAGTTCTGTAAAAAAAGTAATTTTATATATATATAGCCTATATATATATTTTTTTTTTATTGGGCCTATTATTATTATTTTTTTTGATTCCCTAAAACCTAGAGTTTTTAAAAACATGGTTTTAAGTAAAGTGTGATTTGCCAGGGGGGACGGGGATTTCCTTCTGGTCTAAACATCCCTGCTTCTGCTGAATTATTTGAATCCCCACACCCCTCCCTCCACAGTAATCAGTGCTATAGGCTACTTCACCAATAGACCATATCAAATATAAAATAGAGATATGCAACAAGCACGTTTAAACGACAAACAATAAAATCAAAACCAGCGTTTCAGTTGTTCATTAGTTCCAGTGGCCTTAATGCATGCACGGCTTTTCAAAATTTCACAAAGCGTTTTGAGATTATTTTGAATGAAATATTGAAGTTTAAAATTAAGTGTTTTGGCAGACCACGCCGAGTGGCCCTGTGCATTTTTCTAAAGTCGGGTTTTATTCGAACTTTTGCTAACGACAAAAGTTTATCTGTCGTCTCTGTCTCCGGGAACTGCGCGTCACAAAAATGAACCGAAAGTTCAGCTCAGTCACTATAAGAAATCGGCTATGTCTAAAGCCTTTAAATGTCTAAATATTCAGGCTAATAAATGTTATCTGATTATGTAATCCATAATGAAAACGAGAGGTACAGAGGATCTACTCAAACATGTAGGCTATGTAAGCGCTTCCCAATGAGTAAATGACAAGACAAGGGTGAAAATCTCGCTCTAATTAAATGTAGCAGGCTAAATCGCCCTGAATTAAAATGTAAAAACAGATCAAATAATGCATTTGTCGAAATGTTGCGATATTGTTTCATTTAAGTTCATAATTATTCTATACATGTTATTTAATTTAGCAGCATTACCACGAAGCACTGTGGTTCGATATTTATTTGAATAATAAAAAATAAATAAAAAAACTTAATTCACAAATTGCATGCCTGGTTGTAAGGATCCAAAGATCCCTGTAGAATTTAATATTGAGTTGAACATTTTGTTCATGACAACACATTAACATGCGTTTTTTCATATTATATTTAGTTTTGCTTGGAAAAAGCTGGCCCAAACCAGTTTTATTTCATCAATTACTGAAATAATGAAATATTTAGTAATAAACTTTTATGACAGAAATATCACTAGGCTACATGTAACTTAAATCATTTAATTCCTTCATTATCAACACTGTCTAGAATAGCGATTTAAGTGTGAATTGCGACTTCTCTTTGTGTTAAATCAGCCTCAGACTCCGATAGCCGGTGAGGGGTTGGAGGGACAGTTCAGTGCTGTATCGAGCGCGCAGGACAATAGGCCTAGGTGTTAATGTTCCTCTTTCATATGGAGAGCGAGGGAGACTAAATAAACTTGTTAAAAAGAGATTCAGCGCGAGAGAGGCAAAGAAAAACGCATGTTTTAATTTAATTATGTTGCTTTGGACAATTTTCGTTTTGTAGGCCTACTGTTTTAATTGTTTAATATAGCTGTCATTTCTTTGGCAATACAAATTTAAAATGTCGCAAGAAGCCTAGTGTTTCTTATTTTGCATCGCAAAAGAAATAAACTCTAAACCCGATGCAACCCTGTTTTAAATAAAAAAAAACTGTCCCGACACTTTATTTAAACCTTGAAATGTTCGAACTTGGTTTCAAACTTACCGTATTTTCCGGACTATAAGTCGCACTTTTTTTCATACCTTGGCTGGTCCTGCGACTCATAGTCAGGTGCGACTTATATATCAAAATTACCAAGATTTACTCGTCACAGGATCGCTGACGGCCCCAGATTATTATTTGCGAGTTTTTTATGTATTTGTGGTATGACGTGAATGCATCATTTGCCGAAATTGGGGGTGACATAACCGTCTACAGCCACGAGAGAGCGCTCTATGCGCTCTAGACTACAGCTAGTTTTACCGCTGAAAAAATTAACTGAAAACAACTGATATTAACTGAAATATTAGACTGAACGCAAACAAAATGCCCCCAAAAAGAAAATCATATTCTGCAGATTACATACTGCAGGTAATAAAATATGCAGCCGAAAACGGTAATCGAGCAGCAGAAAGAAAGTTTGGAGTGAATGAGAAACTTGTGAGGGACTGGCGAAAAGCAGAGGTTACTCTAACTGAAATGAAGAAAACAAAGAAAGCTAATCGCGGGCTGAAAGCAAGATGGCCAGAGCAGGAGGAACGAGTCCACAGATGGGTGCTTGAACAACGCGCTGCCGGGAGAGGCTTGTCAACGGTGCAGTTGCGTCTCCACGCCCTGGTAGTTGCTAAGGAGATGAATATACTGTTGATGTGTTACGTTAACAACATACCGGACACATATTCAGCCTGTTGTTCTTTGTGCTGTTGTGTGTAGCTGAATAACTTAAATGCCTTCTGTTTTAATGAATTAAAGTCTGTTTAAATAACTTTTTCTTGGTCTTGGATTTTGTTAAATAAATTTCTAAATAAATGCGACTTATAGTCCAGTGCGACTTATATATGTTTTTTTCCTCGTCATGACGCATTTTTGGGCTGATGCGACTTATACTCCGGAGCGACTTATAGTCCGGAAAATACGGTAAGTAATTTTAGTGTTCTTTTACATTACACAATAATTTAGCAGACTAAAGACGTGCTTCTTCATTTTCATTTTCTGATGCAATCGGCTGACAATCTTCCTTCATCAGTTTATGTCCTTTGTGCAGCGCTGCGGTTCCAGGAATGTAGCAAATTTATGTTGTAATAATAATTAAACAAAACTCTTGACTTTAAATAAGTAAACAGTTATAAACAGTTAGCTATTTAAGCATCAAGAAGGTAAAATATAAATGCTGTTGGCCAACATCGGTTAACAACATGTATGCTACATTGAGATTCGATCTCGGGTCGATTGAAGCTCCTCGAAGCTCGTGTTGTTGCGTTAACCACTGAGCTACGTCTGTACGTCTGTAAATGTTTTTATTGCAATGTTTTATTTTTTCATTATTTATTCAATTTCATTTCAGTAGCCTAATTTCAGTATTGTGATTATGAATTATTTTAACTACGTTTCACTTGTTGAATTCATCTGCTACCAGCTTTCAATCGCTCTGAATGAGCCGCGGTGCGGCGGCAGATTACACATTAGAGAGAATAAACAAACACTTTTCAGAGTCTATGATTGTAGCGCCTCTTAGCGGTAAAAGGCAGAAAATACACCCCACATTTTACCGCCGCGGTGGAACGGCTGATGTGGGCATTGTCATGGCTTGCCTCAACATTTGCGTTTGAATAGCGCGCGTCCTCCGTGGGCGTGTCAGATTAACGCGTAATGAAGTGTAATGAGCTGGGGAAAAAAAATCTGACAGTACTCTCTTTTCATACAGATTACATAAACTGAGAATATTTGTTTTTTATATAAATTACTTCATTGAAAAGAAGAGAATTCAAGCTTCATAAAGAAAAATCTCTCGTGCCTGTATGACAAGTATTTGCAGAGTTAGAGTTAATTTTTCGGACGTGTTTCAGAATGGACTGCACTGACAGAGAGAAGGCAAAACTCGCATCATGTTTATTTTTCTTTATTTGACAAAAAGCACAAAACTTTGTTTTTATTGTGAGTATACAGAAAAATAATAGACAATTAACAGGATCGATTGATGTATAACACTTATATGTACGATCAAAATCAACAGAGTATTTTAAGTCTATTTTTCTGCTATGTGAAAAAAAAATGGCAAAACGCGCCGGCGCGTTTCTGGTCCCCAGAGGGTTAAAGGCATGGGCTATATGCAAAGGATCAGATAAAATGTCATTATCCTTGCATATTTGTATCACAGAAGTTTTTTTATTTTTGTTAAGAATGTTATTTAAGTGTTTCCAGAAGTGCCTAGGGTTATTGAAATCCCGAGAGAAACAGTCTCTATAGTAATTAGCTTTGGCATTCCTAGTTACAGTTTTATACCTTAACTGTTTGTATATTATCCCATCCGATTCATCTTTTGAGAAGCGATATTTAACCCAAGCTTTATCCCTTTGTTTAAATAGTTGAAGTAAATTAGAATTTATCCATGGTAAATGCCTACCTTTGACTTTAATCGTTCTCACAGGAGCATGTTTATCAATTACAGTTTTTACTTCTGTATGGAAGAAGTTCCGTGCCTCTTCCACAAGTGGAATTAATTGAAGCCTGTCCCATCTAATATCTAATAGATCACTTATTTAATAATCAACATTAATATTTTTACATTGCCTTATTGTGATATATTTAAAGGGGAACTCTGTATTTTAATTTTCCAGATGCAGTATATTATAGAATGATCACTAAAGCAGTCTGATAAAACACCCGATTTGATAATCCTATCCGGATTGGAAACAAGGATCCAGTCAAGCAAGGTAGAAGAACGGCCATCAACTCTCATGGGTTCTTTAATTAACTGAGTAAGGCTTACTCTGCCTAAAAGATTTCTATCACCTGAGGAAGACAGATCCAACCAATTATTATTAAAGTCACCCAGTATAATCAATTAATTGTGTCTGTCAAGATAATTAATTGTAGCCAAGATATCTTTTAAGGAGTCAGTGGGAGCAGAGGGCGGTCTATAAATATTTCCGATAGTAAGCTGTTTGTTTTCATGAAAGATGATATTAATAAAAAGACACTCAAAGTTAGTGGGCTCAACATTAGTAGAGACACACTCAGAGACCAGATTTAAATCAACATAACTAACCACACCTCCTCCTCTTGATGTCCTATCAGCTCTATATAAAACATAATTATCAAATCCCACCTCATCATTAGTGATATTATTATGAAGCCATGATTCAGAAATAGTGATTATATTAGGTTTATGTAAAGCAGCCCATACCATGAGAAGATCAATTTTAGTAGCAAGGCTTCTGATGTTGAGATGAATTACTTTTAATCCTTTAATTGAATCAATAACTCAAAAATAATTAGGCATATATTTATTTATTTATTTATTTATTTATTTTCACAATAGAACTCATTGCATTTGTTGCTACATCAGAAGCAGTTGTTGGAGGTAGCATATTACAGAAGTAACAAGTTACAGAATATATTACATATTCAGCAGCCAAGAACTATAACTCATTACTACCCTCACTAAGAATTGTAATATAACTGACATCACAATTTAAGTAACTCAAGTTACTAACAAATAAGATGCAGCGTGTCAGCAAGAGCTGGATACTGGTGTATAAAATCTGCAGGAACTTATAGCCAGCGTCAACACGAGACTCGAGAGATTGGGAAAATTAAATCTTAGGCTGCACCCCGGCTCGATGTCAAATCATTTAAGTCCATATCTTGCCAAGGGTGTAAAGCAATGTAAAGTAGTTACTCAGCTACAATTACGAAACAGTATAAATTATGCAGTACAAAACACATTACAATTCCAGCTATAGCTACTATAGTACACCATAGTTCAAAGTATCCTACCCATCAACTGATCAGAAAAAAGACAATTATATTCTATTGTGAAAAATGGACTCCCAAGAAGCAAAAGCTTATAAGTAGGGATCCATCCCACCACCAACACCTCCCCACCCACCTGTCAAGGATAGTAAGAGCGGTCCAACTTTAGATGCCAGAAACAACCATTCTTTAAATTGTGGGTATTTAGAATACAGTTATTTACATCAGAAAAAAAATGAACAGCCATTGTACCTTAGTACCTCAAATTGAATTTAGCCTTGTACCAAGTGCAAGGGGTTAACCCTCAGCCGCAAATCCCTCAAGTTTATATCTCTCCAGTAGTTGTTGCTTTAGATTCTTTTTAAAAATAGATAATGAGGCTGATTGTTTTAAATTAGGATCCAGCTCATTCCACAATTGTGGACCACTGTAGCATACACTAAACTTAGCACCTTTTAAGTTCCTACATTTACCTTTTAGGAGCAGCTTGTGTCTAGTGTAGTGTGTGTGAAAAGGTGTATATAATGAAATGAGCTCACACAATCTAATATTTAACCTGTTGACAACATTGTACATTGTGCATGCATTGTGATAAAAGTTGCATTCAGGAAGCTTTAGTAGGCCATGTCTATGGAAGAGAGCATTTGTATGAGAGTTACGTGTAGACCATGTAATGGCTCTTATGGCTTTCTTTTGTAATATCAAGAGTTTCTCAGTATAAGTAGGGTAAGTATTATTCCAAATAATATTACAGTAGATCAGGTGAGGCTCAAACAAAGTCCTATACAGGGACAAAAGTACATCCAATGGTAGCACATGTCTCAATTTAAAGAACAGACCCACAATTTTAGATAATTTTTTAACCAACTCATTAATATGTGCCTTAAAGTTTATAAATTGATCTATATGTATTCCAAGAAATTTTATTGCGTCCACCCTTTGAATAGCTCTTCTGTCTATGAATAAATTAATGTCACAATCACTGTACATCTGGATACTAGATCGAAAAAGAACATGAAAGGTTTTACTAATGTTTAGAGATAGTTTGTTACATTTAAACCAGATATCTATTTCTGCTAGTCTATCATTTAAGAATTTTTCAAGATGATTCAAGTGTTTGTGGGATACAAACAGATTTTTATCATCAGCGAAGAGAATTTTATGAACATCACTGGAACAATGTAGAAGATCGTTAAAGTAAATAATGAACAATAGAGGCCCCAGAATAGATCCCTGAGGAACCCCAAGTACTATATTATCAAATCCTGAATCAATATCATTTAGACTAACATATTGCCGTCTTCCATAAACATAGTCTGGTATATAACAGATAATAGGATATAAGGAACAGGTGGCGAGAACAACATTGTTAACACATTTAGAAAAACAAAAACAAAAAGACAAACAAAAACAAAGACAGATATAAAACTAAACAAGCATAACAAGCAAATCAAATAATCCATAATTGAGCAGTAACTATAAAAAAAAAAAAAAAAATGACTCGAGGAGTCTCAAAACCCACATAAATAAAAATAGCCAATCTATTTACTATGTATTTAATCAATCAGCTCATAATAGTTTCACAGTGAAGGCATCAGACAAACCAAAAACCAGAAAAATTATAAGTGAAGCATTTGAGAAAAACTATTCTATTCCGGAGTGCCAAACTAAACACTCACATTAGCTACTCATAAGTAAGGCAAAATGACAAACCAAATCAGGCCTCAGACTAAGACAACCAGCAATCAGCAGGGACAAAAGAAATATTCAAACAGAAAAGTAAAAACAGAACTACTGCTGACCAAGCGGTATTAATAAACAAGCAAGCCTTCAAAAGAGCAATATGGCATATCAATGCAGTTGAGTAGCAGATTTAAATAAAACAACAAAACCCAAAAATGCAACACACAGTAGGAAAAAAACACCAGAGAATTTCTAATTAGCAGGAAGGAGTGATGCTGCATAGTCTCTGGCTTCATCAACTGAGGAGAACATTTTCCTACCTCCCTCCTTCGCATCGATGGAAAGTCTTGCAGGAAACAGTAGTGCAGGCTTAAGTCCAAGTTTATAGAGGTCCGACATAACTTCACGATACTTGGATCGCTGTTCCATTACTTCGGGAGTGTAGTCCTCATAGATCGCGATAGATGTCCCACGGTACTGAAGCCTTCCTCTTCTAGCTCTGGCTTCGCGTATGATAGTCACTTTCTGCTGGTACCTGAGAAGGTGAATAATAACTGGCCTAGGTCGCTGACCTGGGCTCGGTTTAGCAATGAGAGCACGATGAGCCATGTCACAATCCGGCACAGAACCAAGAACACCCTCCCCGAACACTTCCATCAGAAGGCCAGAGAAGGAAGTGGGCTGGCCGCCCTCAGTTGATTCAGGTAAACCAAGTAGCCTAATATTGTTGCGGCGGCTGCGTGATTCCAGATCAGTCACTTTAGCCAGCAATTTAGAGTTATTTGCCGACAACGAAGCACAGGAAATTTCCAAAACAGAAATACGCTCATCTTTTAAGTTGGCATTGTTCTCAAGTGATGAAATTTTCTGAGCATGATCAGACAAAGTCTCTTGCATACAGTCAAGTTTAGTTTCGAGCGAAGAGAAAGAAGCTTTAAAATCCACAGCGATTGATTTCCTGAGATCTTCCAGGAGGCTAGAAAGTCGCCACATTAAGCTCACTGGTAACTTCATCAGTAACAGCCGATCCTGCATTTTGATCCTTCCGATTAAGTCTAGTTCCTTTAGCAGCCATAGTGAAATCAGTTTATCAAGTTAAATAGCAAACACAAAAGTCGTGGGAGTGAGACTCAAGAAGCTGCAACTACGCTACCACACTCGCCACCATTATTCTATACATACTATAGTATTATCAACTGGCCGGAATTTTGAGATTGCAATAGACGTGAAGGACTATAATGCGTTAAGAGCTCGCTCAAGTACTGGGAAGCTAAACCATTTAGTGCTTTGTAAGTAATTAGCAATATTTTTAAATACAATGTTTAATAGGGAGCCAATGCAGTGTTGACAGAACCGGGGTAATATGGTCATACTTCCTGGTTGTGGTAAGAACTCGAGCTGCTGCGTTTTGGACCAGCTGTAATTTGTTTTATTAAGCGTGCAGGGCAACCACCCAGTAGAGCATTACAACAATCTAGCCTTGATGTCATGAAAGCATGAACTAATTGTTCCGCATTCGTCAATGAGAGCATATGACGTAATTTAGATATATTTTTAAGATGGAAAAATGCGGTTTTACAGATACTATTCACGTGACTTTCAAATGAAAGATTGCTATCAAAGAGCACACCCAGGTTCCTAACCGACAACGAAGACTTGACAGAGTAGCCATCAAGTGTTAGACAGTATTCTAGGTTATTACGTGAGGATGTTTTTTGTTCAATAATTAGAATCTGTTTTTTCAGAATTAAGTAGTAGGGAATTACTAGTCATCCAATTTTTATATCAGCTATGCATTCCGTTAATTTTGTGAATTGGTACGTTTCGTCAGGGCATGAAGATATATAGAGCTGAGTATCATCGGGATAACAGTGAAAGCTAATGTCATGCTTCCTAATGATATCTCCTAAGGGTAGCATGTACAGAGTGAACAGCAACGGTCCTAGTACTGAGCCTTGTGGTACACCATACTGAACTTGTGATCGATAAGACATCTCTTCATTTACTGCTCCAAACTGATAACGGTCAGAAAAGTATGATTTAAACTAGGGCTGAAACGATTCCTCGAGTTACTCGATTACAAAAATTCCTCGAGGCAAAAACTCTGCCTCGAAGCCTTGTAAAATTCCTATGACGCGCACTATACGCGGATCTATACTATAGCGCGTGATACATTTTGAATTTATTTGGCGCGATGGCGGAGAGTAAAGATGTCCATAAACGGCAGAGAATGTCTAAAGTTTGGGATCATTACATACTTAAAAAGGAAGAGAACAAGGTGCAATGTGTCTACTGCAAAGTAGACCTGGCATACCACAACAGTAGGACTGCAATGAATCAGCATCTGAACCGAAAACATCCACTCCATGCTCTCACCAAGCGTCGCTGAAACAAGGTATGGTGTGTTCACACCGAAAGCGAATAGAGCGTCAAATACGCGTCTATCGCGTCTAGTTAGACGCTTAAACATTCGCTCGAGTTAAAATTTTTCAACGTGCGCGGAAGACGTTCGCGTCATTCGCGCCGCCCGGCGCGAATGATGCGTCTATTCGCGTCTTTGCACTGACTTTGTATGCAATCTACTCGCGCAAATAATTAAATATGCGTTCGGTGTGTGAACCCCTTCACTCACACACACACACACCGACACACACACGCATACACACACACACGCATGCACCCTCGTCTCTCTCACGCGCCAGTCAGATCAATTGCGGCAATGCATCACATATGCTTAAACTTTTATGTAGCCACGCAACAATAATTTCAGCATGCATTCACTGTATACACCGCGACGTGATGGAGGAACAAATATTGTATTGCAGTCTTTGCGAGACCTTGTTTGTATGTCACGTCTTCCAAATAGTTACAGACAACAACAAAAAAATGAAATTCCCCAGCCTGATTCTCCAAATCCACTCGTACTTTTGGGGAAGACATTTTAATTGGCTACCAAAGTAATTGAGCATAGAACATTGTTGGCACTTATACTAAATGGGTAAAAATTGCAATAAATAGGCTTAGTTTTGGAGCCAAATGTTGGAGTTGGAATAAATACCAGTTTTTTTTTTGTATGTTTTTTGAGAAATAAAAGCCAAATGCTTGATCATTTTACAGCCACATCATTTTCGTTATGCATTATTTGTTTTGGTTGTTTAAAAACACACACAAAAAATGATCCGATTAATCGATCGATTAAGTGCTAGATTAATCGATTACAAAAATAATCGATAGCTGCAGCCCTAATTTAAACCATGCTAATGCAATTCCACTAATGCCAACATAATTTTCCAGTCTATTTAAAAGAATGTTGTGGTCAATAGTATCAAATGCAGCACTAAGATCGAGAAACACCAATAGCGAGATACAACCACGATCGGATGATAAGAGCAAATCATTTGTGACTCTGATGAGAGCTGTCTCAGTACTATGGTACAGTCTAAATTCTGAATGAGAATCCTCGCAGATATCATTTCTTTCTAAAGGAACATAATTGTGAGGATACTGCCTTTTCTAGTATCTTTGACAGAAAGGTAGATTCGAGATCAGCCTGTAATTGACCAATTCTGTACGTTTTTGTAGTTGCATTTTTTTAACAAGTGGTTTAATCATAGGCAGCTTTAAAGTTTTTGGTACGTATCCTAGTGACAAAGATGAATTAATGATATTGAGAAGAGGATCTATGACCTCTGGAAGCATCTCTTTCAATAGCTTAGTCGGTATAGGGTCTAACATACATGTTGTCGATTTAGATGATTTAACGAGTTTAGAAAATTCTTCCTCTTCTATAGCATGAATGAATCGAATTTTTCCTTGGGGAGACTACAATGCACTCCCTGATTTGATTCTATAGTAAATGGTTGCATAGTTATAATTTTCTCCCTGATATTATCAATCTTATAAGTGAAGAAGGTCATAAATTTATTACTGTTGTGCTGCTTGTAAACTTCTGGGCTTAAAGCTTTATTTTTCGTTAGTTTAGCAACTATTTCAAATAAAAACCTAGGGTTTTGTTTATTTTCTTCTAATAGGGTTGAAAAATAAGCAGATCTAGCATCTTTTAAGGGGTCTCTATATGCAATCGAGCTCTCCTTCCATGAAATGCGAAATACCTCTAGTTTAGTTTTCTTCCAGTTGCGCTCCATTTTTCTGGCTGCTCTCTTAAGGGCCTGAGTGTGCTCGTTGTACCACGGCATTGGACTATTTTCTTTAATCTTCTTTAAGCGCAACGGAGCAACTGTGTCTAAAGTGCTGGAAAAGAGAGAGTTAAAAGTTTCTGTCGCAATATTGAATTCTTCTTAGCTATCTAGGATGCTGAGATGATGAAACTGATCAGGAAGATTATTAATAAAGCAATCTTTAGTGGCAGAAGTGATAGGTATAACATATTTGTAACACTGAGTTGGCTTTGCAGCCTTGGCTAAATTAATTCGGTGTCTTGGTGACACTGGGCGGAGTTCACAGTGGTGCTTCACAGTTGAAGCGCCACTGAAAATATTAGTGTAACGTTACTCTCCTCTGATCACAGAAAGTGATTTTGTCTGCATTTCAGCGTTGAATGAAGTTAAGCTTTTTTTTGATAGCCTAACTGTTGTAGGCTATTCTCAATAGTTTGTACACAGTGAATATAATTTAATGATTACAGCCACTGATTTGTCAGTGGCCTATCATTTGTAAATGAGCCAACAGCCATTGTGTTTGTTTTAATTCTAATTTGCTTTGATGGTCTTTTAGTAATTTCATTTGATGACTTGTATGAATGTATCTGTGGTGGAATAATAAAGTTTCAGTTTTGTGATTATTTTTTGTCATTCCCTATTGCTTTCTCATTTGATAGCCTTCAACCAGACATAAGTATTAAACACAATGAGAAATGTTTATGTTTTTGACATACATGAATTAATGCATGTACAGTAAACCTTCATATTTGTCCAGAAAAGACACAATGCTCTATATATGGTTAGAATCATGGTGAGATGGTGAAATAGCAACCCTGCAGCACTCTCAAAAGGTTTTAGTTAAATTCTACAAGCTTACCACAACAATTAAAATGTTAAAAGAATTATAAGTGGTTAAATTTACAAATGTCTATATGGAGAAGACATAATTGGCAAAAGTATGAGGATTATTGTTAATATGGAAATTAGACCTACACACTGCTGTCGGTTCTGTTATTTTTACATTGCTTGCTCAGTTGATAAAAAAAGGTGTCTTTATTAAATCCTACAGTGAAGTGTTATTATTTTTTTCACAGTATCAAAAAACATTCCCCAGCTGTTTCCCCCCCCAAAACGATGCATTTAGTTTAGAAAATGACAAAACATGAACATTGCACGGTGAATCGGGATTCACTTTAACACAATGGAGATTTGGAGATATTAAATTGGCCAAGTTGTGAAAAGAGCAAACCTACAAGCTTTCCATAACAATTAAAATGTTCACATTTTAATGACATTTATTTAATGGCTAAAATAATAGACCATGTTGTAATTTGCGCATTTAATGTAAATATCAAAGATACAAGTCAGCGTTTCCTCTAGGATTTTTTCCAGCCGTGGTGGCAGGCCCATTTCGCCAGGGGGAGGGGGCGTGGCCCATGAGTGATATTCCCATTGGCCACGCCCCCTTATCCCAGGTGTTTAAACCTCCCCTAAGTATTATAACATGAAAGGCGCCAATAAGAGCGGCAAAGCGATTATGCGCATCCCGTGCGCAGAATGATGCACTTGAAGCAACGCGAAGTCACAGCGTGCAGCGCTTCGCATTGAAAAGTTCAAAGCACAAAGCGAAGAGATTATATCTATCTATGCTCAATGTATTATATCTATGCAACAGTTTATTGAGCCTTTTCTTTTAACAGTTTTAAATTTCAGTTAACTTACAGTGCGCATGAAGAACAATTCATACTTAGTGCTCTCTACTCTAGTGCTGTAGTAACAGACACCCGGGAGAAAGGAATATGATTTAGAAAGCGCTATAAACTCCAGCAATATAAAGTAATTTTATGCAAACTATAGACCTTTATCTACAAATAAAGAATAATAATGGGAACATTGATCTTGAAGAGAGTGTTGTCGTGTTACTGTTGTAACCGAACGTGACGTGCTGTTTGAATGCTGAATGGAGAATGACTGAGGAGAGATGAGTTTCCATTAACTTTAACTTTACAACTTAAATATACATTTTTACCTCACATTATGCTATTGAATGACTTTAGAAGTCTTGGAATATAGTGCGAAAACTTTATGGTGCTTTACAATGTTTTGTATGCCTTTAGTGGGGCTTAACAATAACACATACAATATCGGACCGAGAAGCTGCAGCCGTGGCGGGATGATTTTAGGTGTGGCGGCCCGCTACGGCAGAATGAATGTAGCGGAAACACTGCAAGTAAATCATGAGAGTAGTTTAATTTTGAATAATAATAAAAAAGCAACTGATTCTGTGTTGAAGTTTTATTCACAAACAAGGAGAAGTTTGGAAGCATTAGGTATATTAAAATCCTTGTAGCGACAACGAGAATGAACCAAACACAAGTGAAGCTTTCATACATAATCAAACACAAGAGGCTGCAGAACCCCTTCTCAAATAACCATATAGTATCTTATTGTCTAATTGGCCAGAACCCATCCGGGAGGTTGGACAAACTTTGAGTTTAAAATCTTAGACCCAAACACAGAATCGCTCTCTTGTGTCTCGCTCTCTTGTGCTCTCTCAGTCCTCTGCCTCCCCCTCACAAAGGTGTCCTGGGTCTTTCTTGGGGTTTTGCTGCTTGTTGGACCCATCTTGCTGTGCACCAAAATATCCCCCAAGTTCTTACCCCTCTTATAGGCTGCCACCATCCTATATCTGCTGCCTAATGTCTCTTCTGTTGCTAGTCTGTCAAAATTTTGCCTGAGCCCCGCCGCTAAACCTTTAGTCGTTTTTGAGAATCTTAAGATGACCGGAAGAACTCTTTTGTGCGGGATCTTGGTCTTTTTCTTACTTGTTTCTCTCTCCTCTTTTACCACTCCCCTCAGAAAGGACCGAGAGTAACCCCTTCCTCTGAGAGCTTCCATCAGAATTTTAACAGCCTCTACTCGGTCCACCTCCCTGGTGCAGATCCTCCGGAACCTCAGGAGCTGGGCCTTCACTACCCCTCTAAAAACATGATGATCGTGATGACTGTGACGATGCAAGAGTGCGTGGGTGTCTGTGGGTTTAAAATAGACCTTAGCATCCAGCCTCCCGGTGTCTCCAAATTCTGGACCCTTATATGTTGTTGTGTCCAGGAAATCGATCCCATCCGACTTCAGTTCCCATTTCACCCGGATGGAAGGATGATGTGAATTCAGAGTCCCAATAAACCCCAACCAGTCCTCTTCTGTCCCCTCCCATACTCCCCATACATCATCCAGATAACGAAAGTAATGGGCGGGCAGAATTTTACACTTAGGAAAGACGGACTCCTCCCACTCAGCCATATAAATATTGGCATAGGCTGGAGCAAACCTCTTGCCCATGGCTGTCCCTTTGATCTGTAGGAAGTATTGGCCATTAAATTCAAAGTCGTTCTTGGTCAAGCTCAACTCCAGGAGCCTCAGCAGACATCCGTCCGGTCTACCTTCCTCCGGGTAACGGCGAAAGGTATTTTTAACGGCCTCAAGCCATCTCTCTGTTTCTGTATTCGTATATAGACTTTCGACATCCATAGAGAAGAGTCTAGCCCCGGGACTGATCTTAATGTTCCCAATCTTCTCCAGAAAATCATATGTATCCTTAATATAACTGCGGTGTTTGTTGGAAAGCGGATTTAAGTGATGTGTAATGAATTCCGCCACCCCATAGCTCTCACTCCCGCAGTCAGAGACTATTGGCCTTCCAGGCGGGACATCAGGGAAAGGCCAAGTTGTCCTGTCCTTATGTACTTTAGGTAAGAGATAAAATCTTCTCTCTCTCAGTACATCCAGTCCCCTAATGTACTCCACCTGCTTTTTATTGACGATCCCTTTTCTTAACAGGTTCTCCAATTCATCTCTGATCTGTTCCACTGATTCCGGATAAATGGGTTTATCCAACCTCTTGTAGAATTCTGAATCCTCCAACTGTCTCATTGCCTCCCTGACATATTGCTCTTTATCCATAAGGAAGACCATGCTCCCCTTGTCCGCCGGTTTGATTATGATACTCCTATCCCTTCTCAGCCCTTGAAGTGCCCGCCATTCCTCCTTCGAAAGGTTCCAATCTTCTCCCAGCTCCCTAATCCCTTTCATAATCTTATGATCCTCTTCCATGATATCCTGGACGACTTTTGGGATCTGAAAATCTTCCGGCTCCCAACCTGAGCTAGCTGTAAACGGAGCCCTCCGTCCTTCCCCCTCATCTTCCTCAAAAAAGGCTGCCAACTTCAATCTGCGATGGTACTCCGTCGAGCCCCGCCTCTGCCTCTAGCCGATTCCAGGCAGTCCCTTCCATCCCTGTGCCTTTAGGAACGAATGACAACCCCCTCTGTAACACTGAAATCTCCCCTTTACTAAAAATTCTAGTATGGGAGAGGTTCACCACAGTCCCATGCCCCCGCATGGCTGGGTGCCCCTCCCCCACTAGTTTAAATGAGCCAGCCAGTGTTGGAACATTGCTCGGCCCGTTCTCCCAGTCCAGTGGGTCAAATACAGCCTGGTTCTAAAATGTTGGCTAGTGATGTGGGCATTAATCTGAGTTAGTGTTGTGATCTGATTCCTAGGCAAGTATCTGTGATGATTAATCATGGGAATCAATATCTGGGCATTAGGTAAGGAATCCTCCGCTGCCTGCAGGGTCCTCCTAATCCAGGTCTCCACCCAACCAACAGAAGTAGAGGTCCTGTCATTAATACCAAAGGACAACACCACTTTAGTGACCCAGTCCGTTGTAGGGGTCTTATTCCGGACAATCGCATGTGCATGTAACCAACGTCCCCCCGGATAGCACACCACCTGAATTCTCCTATCACCTGTCCTTGGTAGTTGGTTCATATTGGAGTCCCCTATAATTAGGATGGGTCTTTTTGGGCGCAGAGTCCAATTTTGGAGCTTTGAACCTCCATTGCTCCTGCCTTTAGAAGCCATCCCAAGCCTCCCCCTGTGATTCCTCCTCTTCCTTTTGTAAGACTTCCCCTTCTTTATCATCTTCTTCCTCCACCCTTTTCCTTTTCTGAATCACTGGGGAGCCACTACTGCCCACCACCTCATCCAATGTGAGCCAAATCTTGTCATTCCTTTCAGTATTATCCGTAGTTGGTTTTACAGGGGCCCCTGAAGTCTGGTCCTGCTGTTTACCGACTCTTAACTGTATCACCTCTATGGGATCTCGGGGTCTTATGACTAGGCCCTCCGCCCCCCATAGCTGCCTTATCTCCTCTTTCGCTTTATTAATGGTACTATTTTGAATGTTTTTGAAATTCCTGAGGGCCCACCTCCAGTCCTCTCTCCCTTTCATCCTCCTGTAGGTTTGTCTCCTTCAACTGAGTCCGCGTATGCTCCAAGATCAAGGTGTAGTGATTTTTCACTATTCTATCTACCAACCCGACCTGTAAATGTGCCACTCTAGACAAACTAAGGAGAAAAATACTAAACCACCTAATCTCAAAGACCAAGTCCTCCTCTCTGATACACCAATCCTCCACCATCTGTCCTTTAATTCCTCCCTACCTGACCAAAACTGTATCAAGATCCTCCAGCAATTTCCACTCCGTACTGGTCTCAAACCCGGGTCCTCCCGTCTCAGATACACCAGTACTAACCACTCTACCATCCAGTTCTTGAATCCCCTCTAAAATCTGAACCTATAGCCAGAAGGATCTAGATCCTTTCTGAAAAACAGTCCCCTCATACGAGTCTCGAACCCCAGTCTCCTTGTTGCCAACACCCAGATCCTAACCACTAACCCACCAGATTCATCCGCCATAATAAATTTCCTTCATATAATTACCCAAACATATAATTATTATATATAAAAATAATAATAATAATAAATAATAATAATAATAAATAATAATAACAACAACAATAATAACCATAATAATCATAATAATCACAATAATCATTATAATAATAATAATAATAATAATAATACTGTCATATAATGACATATATGACATATCATTAGCAAAAATAACATTTATTTAAACACACACATTAACACACTTCAGAAAGGGTCTTGGGATCCCAGACAAATCAAAGTTTGGTCTGCTCATGTAATCCCAGTGATACCAGCCTTTGTAACTGACACATTCAATCAAATATTCAAATACAAAATATATAATAAAATTACATTTACAACAAACCTGTATTATTAAAACTAAATACACTGTCATGTTCAAAACAAAGTGACAAATAAAAGTTTATCCTTTGTCTGGTGTACAGCGATATTTATTGGCACAAGTCATCTTGTTTGGAAAAGAATCAAGGTTATATTATACATTGTATTTGTTTATCACATGCTTCATAATGGCCCATTAAGATAATACAAATATTTAAAGAACATTAACATATGTTTTCATGCTTGTGTGCAATTTAGGAAACATAGGCCTATATATAGGCTAACACAAGAAATTCAATTCTACCCAGATTAGAAGTGCTTCTGCAAACTCCCTCTACAAACTTCTAAAAACTCATCTTCTCTCAGTCATTTTGACAGCTCCAGGTAAAGATCAATAGCTTCCGACGCAGCACCGGGTGTTCTTTAGCCTCCGAACGAATACGCGTAAGTGATGTTGTCTATTAATACTTGTCTATTAATACCTGTTTGTATGAACTTTAACTTTTTTTAACTGGTGCCCCGCCTCTTACTTCTTAACCCTCTTACTTTATGCCATTCTTTGGTATCGTGCTGGTAAAACTTTTTATTTTAATTATTTATTTATTTGTCTCGAACAATCAGCAAAACACAATTTTAAAACCACAAAATACAACACAAACAATCAAAATTTAACAACAAAAAACAAAACAAAATAAATAAATAAAAAGGATAAGTTCGAGAAGGAGCAGGCGGAAGCAAATAGCTTATTTAATCCTGCCCCTTATTTCACAAAATAATATGAATACAACTTAAATAAATATGCAATTACCGCATATAATCTTTCAGTTCTTACAATAACTTACAACAATATACAACAATACTTTTAAATTTCAATTTCATTCCTAAGTATAGGTCTATTAATTTCGGTATTGGTCCAATAATGATTTCTTTAATCTATTTTTGACTTGAATGATATTATGACTGTTTGGTGTTATTGTTCAGTCCATTCCATAAGTGACCCCACAACACGAAACACACATGCTTTTAACAGTAGTTCGCACAATAGGTTATTTGAGCACACAATGTCCTCTTAAATGATATCCCCCGTCTCTTTCATGAAACATCTCACGTATATTACAAGGCAAGTTATTTTCTTTAACTTTAAAGGTGCTCTAAGCGATGTCATGCGTTTTTTTAGGCCAAAACATTTTTTGTCACATACAGCAAACATCTCCTCACTAACCGCTGGCTGCCTGTCCCCTGAACACACTGTAAAGAAACGCGATCTCTGTAGACAGCCCAGGCTCCACAAACAGCAACAAAAACAAACTGGGCTAACCTGCTCCACGAAACATGACAAACAGTTCCAGCCAATCACCGACAAGAAGGACTTGGGGGCGGGGTTTGGGGGGTTAGTGCGCGGATGAGGAGGAGGGAGGGTCTAGCTAGCCTCCGTTTTGTTTGACAATACTTTAAACGTCAACAAGAAGTGACGTCACCCGACATCGCTTAGAATGTAACCATGTCCATAAATTTCAACAAATGTGAATTAAAAAACAGATTGGTATGCTCATTATACCCGGTTTGGTATTATGAGCATACCAATATCCTAATTGCTCTTTTTTGCAATGTGCACATTTCTTGTAAATTGCTTCTATAATTATTTCCCCAAACTTCCACACAATACAACATATATGGTAAAATAAGTGTGCAGAGTATGTAATGTATGTCGGTTCAAGATGTATCTGGTTTTGCTCAGTATACCAATACTCCTGGCCATCTTCATGCACAGATATTTTATGCGTGGCTTCCAGCAGAGTTTATGGTTAAGTACAACACCCAGAAATTTATTTTCATAGACTCTTTCAATTGATTCATTATCAATTACTATTGTAACATCTATATTAATAGTGCGGATTCCAAATATCATGAATTTAGTTATATTCAAATTTAAGGATAACGTATTTGAATCAAACCAGAACTTTAATTTATTAATTTCATTAGTGACCATTTCCACCATCTGCAGTAAGTTATTCCCACATCCAAAAATATTTGTATCATCTGCAAAAATAGTAAACTTTAGATCATTTGATAATTTACACATGTCATTTAAGTATAGGATAAACCATTGTGGGCCTAAAACTGACCCCTGTGGAACACCACAGGAGTTACTAAGGCTCACAGACCGGTGATTACCCATTTGAACAAACTGACTCCTGTTTTCAATATAGGTTTTTATCCAATTGAAAGCCACACCTCTTTTTTAACAGGATTTTGTGATCAATTGTATCAAAAGCTTTTTTCAGGTCAATGAAAATCCCCACGGTGTAGTTTTTATTTTCAATACAATTTGTTAATCTTTCAACTATGTTGATAAGTGCCATAGACGTTGATCTGCCGCTTCTAAATCCATCCTGGCTGTCCATGAATAAATTGTTTCTGTTAATGAAATTATCTAGCCTTTTGACACATAGTTTTTCAAGAATTTTTGAGAATTGATAAAGCAGAGATATTGGTCTGTAGTTATTGAAGACATGTGAGTCATTTATACAATGGAATGACTTTAGCTATTTTCATTTTGTCAGGAAATACTCCTGTTTTAAATGATAGATTATATATATATATATATATATATATATATATATATATATATATGAAAGTGGATCAACTATCATATATATATATATATATATGAAAGTGGATCAACTATCCCATCTATTACTTTTTTTACTAGAGACATATCAATGTCATCACAATCTTTCGAAGTTTTATAATTACATTTATTTACAATCTCTATAATTTCTCTCTATGGTTCCCAAAAACAGTGAATATGGGTTCTTTTCCACATAGTCCGTCACAGAGTAATTCATCCCTGTGAAATGTATGTCTTTGGCCAGATTAGGGCCCACATTAACAAAGTAATTGTTGAATCTGTCAACCACTTCGTTCATGTTTGTCCACGTCTTGTCATTACTGATGAAGTTTTCCGGATAATTAAATTTATTTTGACCTTTTGTAATAACATTGTTTATTGTATTCCATGTTCCTTTAACATTATCTTTGTTGTTTTCTAATAATGTATTATAATAATCATTCTTACATGGCCTCATTATGGTAGTTCATTTATTTTTATATTTCTTATATTTTAACTCAGATTCTTTCGTTCTATATTTTATGAAATTCCTATAAAGGGTATTCTTTTTTTTTTTTACAGGCATTTTGAATTCCTTTGGACATCCAGGATGTTTCTGAATATTTCCTTTTATTACAATATTGTTTTTTTGGACAGTTTTTATTGTATAAAGTTGAAAATGTGTCTAAGAATAATTCATATCGTCGCTGTCGGGCGAGATTCCTCGTATCTCCAAAACCATTATTTTTCAGGAAATAAAAAAAACTGCATATTTTTTTAGTTATTAAACATTGTATCGTTAAAGTTGGTATTATTATACATTATATTGCAATTATATACTGTTGTGTACCAACATTAACACAACATTTCCCCAAAATAGGGAGATACGAGTTTACGCTGTCATTGATAAGAATGGAACGGACGCAGACTTCGCTGCTGCCAGCATTGTTCATTAAAGTCCGCGGTCGCGTTGAGCCTTTTGACGAGACAAGGCTTTAAGAGCTAATCAAAGCTTATGGTTGTGGTTACATATATCTTCCTAAACTCTATTTTAAAAGTTTATGAGCTATAAGTGATGCAATACAACAACAACAAAAACGAGCTGACTAGGCTGTCTAATAGGCGGAAATTAGCCTACTCTGCACGCAAACTTACCTTTGTGGCTCACGGGCTTCCTTCTGCTTTCGATTACAGCTTTCGATCTTTAACAAAACAGGCCTACTCAAATGTATCTAACCTAACTATTTTCACTCGTTATTAGCTAAAAAACAGACAGAGTTATCCAAAGATAGGCTTACTCGACGCCAGTAGACAGCCGTTTTTTTCTCCCATAAAAACACTAATTGGGGTATTTTACATGCACAGTGCCAAGAGAGGGAACTTTGAGTCAGTAAAATAATAATAAAAACAATAATTTAATGGTGGTATCCAAAACATTCAATTCAAGTATTATATTATAGACATTTTAAAACTTCAATGCACATTTATAATAAGCCTAGTAATAAGTAGACATTTAAAATACATCAATAACTAATATCATAGTTTAACAATAAAAAATATATAATATGAATATAAAATAATATTTATAATATAATAAAATCACAGTTAAGGCTTGTGTATTTGTGTTTGTGAGTATGGTTAGCCCTTGTCTGTGTGCATGTATCTGTGAGGCTCTGTGTGTGTTGTTACATTGCCATCATACTTTACTGCCATACCAGTATTAAAGGAGAACTCCGGCGCAAAATGAACCTGGGGTTCATTAACACACCAATAACCCATTGGTACCGAGTCGACTGTTCTCTGGGATTTGTTTTCATGATAATCGAGTGTAAAGAGTAAAATAATTTAATAAGTAAAAAGAAATCGCTAGTTAACCCTCTGGGGACCAGAAACGCGCCGGCGCGTTTTGCCGTTTTTTTTTTCACATAGCAGAAAAATAGACTTAAAATACTCTGTTGATTTTGATCGTACATATAAGTGTTATACATCAATCGATCCTGTTAATTGTCTATTATTTTTCTGTATACTCACAATAAAAACAAAGTTTTGTGCTTTTTGTCAAATAAAGAAAAATAAACATGATGCGAGTTTTGCCTTCTCTCTGTCAGTGCAGTCCATTCTGAAACACGTCCGAAAAATTAACTCTAACTCTGCAAATACTTGTCATACAGGCACGAGAGATTTTTCTTTATGAAGCTTGAATTCTCTTCTTTTCAATGAAGTAATTTATATAAAAAACAAATATTCTCAGTTTATGTAATCTGTATGAAAAGAGAGTGCTGTCAGAATTTTTTTCCCCAGCTCATTACACTTCATTACGCGTTAATCTGACACGCCCACGGAGGACGCGCGCTATTCAAACGCAAATGTTGAGGCAAGCCATGACAACGCCCACATCAGCCGTTCCACCGCGGCGGTAAAATGTGGGGTGTATTTTCTGCCTTTTACCGCTAAGAGGCGCTACAATCATAGACTCTGAAAAGTGTTCGTTTATTCTTTCTAATGCGTAATCTGCCGCCGCACCGCGGCTCATTCAGAGCGATTGAAAGCTGGTAGCAGATGAATTCAACAAGTGAAACGTAGTTAAAATAATTCATAATCACAATACTGAAATTAGGCTACTGAAATGAAATTGAATAAATAATGCAAACATAAAACATTGCAATAAAAACAGACGTTTTACAGACATACAGACGATAGCTCAGTGGTTAACGCAACAACACGAGCTTCGAGGAGCTTTCAAACGACCCGAGATCGAATCTCAATGTAGCATATCGTCGCTGCCCGATGAAACTCACGTATGTCCAAAACGGTTACTTTTCAGGAAGTGAAAAAAACACGTAATTTCAAAAGCAGTTGGACGTAGCGTTGTCATACTTGGTACGACAACTTTAAATGTAACCATATTCTTGCCAGTGTAATGATATAATCCACATTTGACCAAAATTGAGTTTAAATGGACATACGTGCATATTTTACAGTAACGGTGGTCGATACGCGTTTTTCCGATCATTAATTAGAATGACCCAGTCGCGTTTCATATTGACAGATGAATGGGCTACGCTCAGTTTATTAAATAGCCTACGTCTCAGTTTATTAATACGCTCAGTTTATTATATGTCTCTTGCTAACTATGAAGGGACAATCAGAATCAATACACTGACATGGCAATGATAGACTGATACTATGAGGGGGAAGCACAGGCGAAGCACTGCTACTTGGGCGCAGAGATGCTATCAAGCAACACCTGAAATAAAGCTTGCAAATTTGTTGATGAAAACATTTATTAAAATGAAGATACAATTTATACAAAACGAAATTTTCAAGCAAAAATAATATTCGAAGATCGCTGGGTATTATTTGATTATTAGCATGTGAGCAAAGCGGAGCGGTGTGACGCTTATAAGTTAAAAAAAACTTATACGTTAACGTTTCATATTTATGTTTAAATAATACAATGTTATTTTTTTTATTTCATCTATGTTGATTATATAAAAACGGAACCGCATGAGATGAGTAAGATAGGATCATAAGATGACCAATTAGGCCTATATCGGAAAACATTTGGAATGGGTCAGATTTTGATCTACTAAGTTTTGTTTTGTAGAAAGCCTTTCCTTAAATTTTATTTCGTTTTGTATTAATTGTATCTTCATTTTAATCAATGTTTCATCAACAAATTTGCCTGGAGTAATAAATAAGCACTTCATATGAAGTGTGCATTTCTCTCTATAGGCGCGTTCACTACTGCGAAGATGGCGAGTCTGCATCGTCAACTTTATCAACAATTCAAATGTTTCATGCATAATCATTACCTTCGCCGGTTCTTTGTGGCAAGCTTTATTTCAGGTGTTGCGTGCACTCTAAAAAACGATTCGTTGGCTGAACAACCATTACTTATAAAAGTTATTAGATTTAACACAAAAAATTAAGTATTCATAACTTTTCAACCTCTACTTAACATATTTAGTGTGTGTAACACAAAAATATAAGTAACTAGGTGAACTTAAATGTATGCATAAATAAAATGAAAAAACATAAGTCATGTCAACTACTATAATAATTGCTTCAAAATTAAGTAAATCGAGCATAACATTTTAAGTAACTATACGAGCCACGTGATATGCAATTTCCCGTGATGCCTTTCCAGCCAAAAATTGGAGCCATTTTGTGAAGCACATATGTGAAGACGCTGAAAAGAGGTAAGCTTAACTTTTTTTAACTTAAGGTACACTCAATCGTTTATTGCATTTTAAACTGAATTTCAGAATTGCTACGAATTTTGCATCAACAATTAGAAACGTGGTATGAACACCTATGTAGTCTATAAGTTAATGTATGAAATGAGTGACTTTACACGAGAGTATATTTGAATTATTAAGCGAGTGTGCTTCCATCGAATAGGCTATGTCAAGTGTTTATAGTAGTCAGAGTATTTATTGTGTTTTTCGAAATATATGACCATGACGTTGGCACGTATGCATTAATGGTGTGTTCACACCGAACGCGAATTTAATAATTTGCGCGAGTAGATTACAAAGTCAATGCAAAGACACGAATAGACGCATCATTCGCGCCGGGCGTCGCGAATGACGCGAATTGGGTGACGCGTTTGCCGCGAACGTCTTCCACGCAAGTTGAAAAATTTGAACTCGAGCAGATTCAAGCGTCTAACTAGACGCGATAGACGCGTATTTGACGCTCTATTCGCGTTCGGTTTGAACACACCATAAGAGGACAATTCGGACGGCGCTTTCCCCCACGGATAAATTCTTAGGCCTACTTTATTAACGAAATGTAGTTGTCATTTATTATATGCAGGCTATGATTATTTTTTTTTTACTTTGCATATTTACAAATTCCCATATATTCTGTTCTCTAATATCTATAAATGGATCGCGGGAAAGGGGGGCGGCCAGGCCTTGGGCGCGGGTTAGCCTACTGGTAACGTTCGTTAACATACAAATATTAAATTCGAAAACACATTGGCTACAGCTCCGTGTGCACGATTTATCATTAAATAATGGCGATCTTGATTCAAACACAATATTATTCCTAAATGACAGCTGTCTATTAAACCTTCAAAATTATTATCAAAATAAGTAAATACCCTTTAAGCAAAAGTTTGGCTTCAAACAAAGATTGTAGATCTTTATTTACTGTTTGGCTATTCCAGTGACTGACTGACTGACTGTTAAAATGTTTTGAAGAGATTCGTTCAAAACCTCTGGACAAAAGTCTTCATTAATTAACTTGTTTTGTTTAAATTAATAGATATTGTTTAATAGACTCATTTTTATATTTATAGGCATTTAATAATGGACTAATTTGTAACATTTAATTATTTTTTTTAATTATTTTTTTAGATATATTTTTGATAACCAGAAAAAAATGTGTGTATATATACACACACACAAGATTGTTTAATATTTTTAAAATAAGTCTCTTCTGCCCACCAAGCCTTCATTTATTTGATCCAAAATACACCAAAAACTGTAATATTGTGATTATTATGATTATTATTTTTACAATTTAAAACAACTGTTTTCCATTTGAATATATTTTAAGATGCAATTTAAAAGTTTTGGGTCAATTAGAACTTATTTTTTTTAAAGAAATAAAATAAATGAATACTTTTATCCAGCAAGTATAAATTGATAAAAACGTGACAGTATAGACATTTATAATGTTGCAAATGTAAGAGGCTGTAAGAGATTTATTTTATTTTAAAATATAAAGGTACATTTCTTTCTCATTCTGTGTTTCAATGCAATTGATTTTTTGAAACAGTCTGAACAATAACAAGTGATGTTGCAAGTAAATGCAGATTTCCTGTTTTTTTTTTTATGTTTTTTTTTATATACTCATAGGAACGAAGAGGAACTGGAACATCTCACATTGAGGATCATCACGAAAGGTGGCTCAGCAGATGATCCTTCACAGACTGGGGTAACGCTGGAAGGCATAGAGGTGATGAGTCACGAACGCTGTGCTAAGTGAGCTGGTCGATAGGAATTACGTTTGTGAAACTAATTACATGGAAATGCATGAATTATATCTGTTTATTAAAATAGTTTCTTCCGGAAACAACGGACCATATGAGATTCCAAGTCACAGTTCATCTCACTTAGCATGGCGTTCGTGGCTCGACTGGTCGAGACTGTTTTCCAAGATGGCTCCTGCCTGTATACGCATAATGTACTGTCTATATTAATTATCTTCTTATTAAACTGTTTGTACACTTACAAAGTTCTCAATGCTTCGGTTTGCATGTAGAGACCCTCATTATGCTACCGTGTTAGTGTGGGGCTATTTTGAGCCTTGTTAGTGGTATTAACTAGCGATTTTCTTTTGCTTATTCTATGCCCCATATACTAGCGTTATAAGCTAAACAGTTTTTAGAGATAAAACTCTACGTACATTCAATTATCATGAAAACGCATCCCAGAGAACAATCAACTCGGTAACCATGTGTTAATTACCCCTAGGTTCATTTTTCACCGGAATTGTCCTTTAAGAGGTTTTTTGTATGTTGCAAAAGTAAATATTGGAAAAATGTAAATCTTTTGAGAAGTGTTGCAAAGGTGTAAAAGTGACCTGTTAAAAGTGATTTTCCATTTGTCGATTTGCCACATTTTGTTACATTTCATGTGTGGTTTCAGGCTTTCAAGCCTTTGGCAAAAAATAAAAAATAATAAAGTTAAATGCTTTATTGTGTGTGATTTGCATGTTTAATTTATTTTAAGACATTGAATGTACTGGAGCAGTGCAGTTAGCAGACCAATAGCTGAAGATCTAAAATAAGTTAAAATGGTTGGTTCAGCTCATTTAATTGTCTTATTTTTATATACAAATGGGCTTAAATGTTAAGTTAACAGAACTAAGATTTGTTTTGATCTCACATGGCCTGCACTGTGTTGGATTTACTTAAAATGTATATGCACCATTTTTGCATCATACTTTTTAAGTAATCCCAACTTGGAATTATTTTACATAAAATAAACAAGAAAACCTTTGTTATATGTACTTAAATATTTGAGTTCACATAACATTCTTTACCTAAAAATATATGTAACGTGATGCATATATTTTTAAGTAAAGAATGTTGCGTGAACTCAAATATTTAAGTACATATAACAACGGTTTTCTTGTTAATTTTAAGTAAAATTATTCCAAGTTGGGATTACTTAAAAAGTATGATGCAAAAATGGTGCATATATATTTTAAGTAAATCCAACACATCATTTTTTAGAGTGTGATATCTCTGTGCCCAAGTAGCAGTGCTTCGAATCTTCACGAGACCGGCGAGATGCATCCACAGGGTGGGAGATACGCGGCGTGATTGACAGCTTTGACACCAAATGGATATACGTGAAAATCAGATGACATGATTTCACAACTTTTCATTGGTCATTTAGATAATGTGAAGCATGCTGTATACGGAAATGAACCTGGACATTATATCCATCAAAAAATCTCAAAATCGGCAAAATGGACATAAGCGGTTTTCATCGGACAGCGACGATATGTTGTTAACCGATGTTGGCCAACAGCGTTTATATTTTACCTTCTTGATGCTTAAATAGCTAACTGTTTATAACTGTTTACTTATTTAAAGTCAAGAGTTTTGTTTAATTATCATTACAACATAAATTTGCTACATTCCTGTAGAACCGCAGCCGCTGCACAAACGACAAAAACTGAGGAAGGAAGATTGTCAGCCGATTGCATCAGAAAATGAAAATGAAGAAGCTCGTCTTTAGTCTGCTAAATTATTGTGTAATGTAAAAGAACACTTAAATTACTTAAGTTTGAAACCAAGTTCGAACATTTCAAGGTTTAAATAAAGTGTCGGGACAGTTTTTTTATTATTTAAAACAGGGTTGCATCGGGTTTGGAGTTTATTTCTTTTGCGATGCAAAATAAGAAACACTAGGCTAATCTTATTCTTGCGACATTTTAAATTTGTATTGCCAAAGAAATGACAGCTATATTAAACAATTAAAACAGTAGGCCTACAAAACGAAAATTGTCCAAAGCAACATAATTAAATTAAAACATGCGTTTTTCTTTGCCTCTCTCGCGCTGAATCTCTTTTTAACAAGTTTATTTAGTCTCCCTCGCTCTCCATATGAAAGAGGAACATTAACACCTAGGCCTATTGTCCTGCGCGCACGATACACTGAACTGTCACTCCAACCCCCCACCGGCTATCGGAGTCTGAGGCTGATTTAACACAAAGAGAAGTCGCAATTCACACTTAAATCGCTATTCTAGACAGTGTTGATAATGAAGGAATTAAATGATTTAAGTTACATGTAGCCTAGTGATATTTCTGTCATAAAAGTGTATTACTAAATATTTCATTATTTCAATAATTGATGAAATAAAACTGGTTTGGGCCAGCTTTTTCCAAGCAAAACTAAATATAATCTGAAAAAACACATGTTAATTTGTTGTCATGAACAAAATGTTCAACTCAATATTAAAGTCTACAGGGATCTTTGGATCCTTTCAACCAGGCATGCGATTTGTGAATTAATTTTTTTTTATTTTTTTTATTATTCAAATAAATATCGAACCACGGTGCTTCGGGTAATGCTGCTAAATTAAATAACATGTATAGAATAATTATGAACTTAAATGAAACAATATCGCAACATTTCGACAAATACATTATTTGATCTGTTTTTACATTTTAATTCAGGGCGATTTAGCCTGCTACATTTAATTAGAGCGAGATTTTCACCCTCGTCATTTTCTCATTGGGAAGCGCTTACAGGCTACATGTTTGAGTACATCCTCTGTACCTCTCGTTTTCATATGGATTACATAATCAGATAACATTTATTAGCCTGAATATTTAGACATTTAAAGGCTTTAGACAGAGCCGATTTCTTATTGTGACTGAGCTGAAGTGGCTTTCGGTTCATTTTTGTGACGCGCAGTTCCCGGAGACGACAGATAAACTTTTGTCGTTAGCAAAAGTTCGAATAAAACCCGACTTTAGAAAAATGCACAGGGCCACTCGGCGTGGTCTGCCAAAACACTTAATTATAAACTTCAATATTTCATTCAAAATAATCTCAAAACGCTTTGTGAAATTTTGAAAAGCCGTGCATCCATTAAGGCCACTTGAACTAATGAACAACTGAAACGCTGGTTTTGATTTGATTGTTTGTCGTTGTTTAAACGTGCTTGTTGCATATCTCTATTTTATATTTGATATGGTCTATTGGTGAAGTAGCCTATAGCATTGATTACTGTGGAGGGAGGGGTGTGGGGATTCAAATAATTCAGCAGAAGCAGGGATGTTTAGACCAGAAGGAAATCCCCGTCCCTCCTGGCAAATCACACTTTACTTAAAACCATGTTTTTAAAAACTCTAGGTTGTAGGGAATCAAAATAATAATAATAATAGGCCTAATAAAAAAAAAATATATATATATATATAGGCTATATATGTAAAATTACTTTTTTTACAGAACTGCTTTTGAAATTACGATTGGTAGCCTCGTACGATTGGTAGCCTATGCAACGTCGTTCTGTTGGATACTATTGTTCCTTAGTGTAAAATGGAAATGCATGGTAATTTTATTTTATAAATATAAGCAAAAAACTGTATGGTGTAACAGAGTTTTAGAGCAAGACAAATCTCTCTGCATTAATAAATATAAAATTTACAGTAGACCATGTTTGATCGGGATTTGAACCCGTGTCATCTTGATGATTGAACCGTAAGTTCTACCGCTCGGCTATGAATTTTCTCACTGAGAAATGCCCAAACGTTTGTTTCTCACATGAGCGAGAAAACGTTTTGTCGTTAGCCTGTGAGTGTAGGCCTACTTTAGCCTACATGAATAAAAGTAGACCTTTTACAGTTTTAAAAGATGATATCTTATCTGTATGACCAACAATTACGCAGTAAGTTCTTTTAGCTGTTATGAGAAAAATAAATCCAAATGAACGCGCCGCCGCGTTTGTCAAACTCTAATTCAACATGCCAGAATAAAGCCAGATTTTAGAATAATGCATAGCCACTCGGGGTGGTGTGCCAAAATACCCTAATTATAAACTTCAATATTTCATTCAAAACCATCTCAAAACGCTTTGTGACATTTTAAAAAGCCGTGAAGGTATTAAGGCCACTGGAACCAGGATCGTAACTGAAACGCGCTGCATGTCTCAATACAGGAAGCGCTGGTTCAGATTGTATTGTTTGTTGTTTAAACGTGCATGTTGCATATTTAAAAATATTTGTTTAAAAATAAATGTTTGTTGTAGGCTTATTTGTAAATTACCATAACTTGTAGAATTTCATCCTTACTGTTAATTGACATTAGCCCCACTTACGTTTTGATAAATGTCCCTTTGCGCCACCTGGCGGTCATTTCGCGAGCGACTTTGAAATGCGACTGGTTTATTTTTATTGTATTGGTCTACTTTAAAAAATAATACTTTATAAGACATTTATGGGAAAAGACTATTTTCTTTTCAAGATGTTTCCAACTGTAACTTTGAACCAATTCTGTAGACTGGCCCATATAGCATTTGACCAGGATTTGTTTCCAGGTATGACTAAAAATGTGCTTTTGGCTTTCATTTATATTTTGATTGTTTGTATATATATATATGTGTGTGTGTGTGTGTGTGTGTGTGTGTGTGTGTGTGTGTGTGTGTATATATATATATATATATACATGTAGGCTATATATATATACAAGAAAGAATGCAATGACAATATATATATATATATATATATATATTGTCCTTACATTCTTTCTTGTGTGACACCCCTGAATGAAAGGCTCATTATTATGCAGGGTCACTGTCTGAGAACCACTTAATTATTCATGATAGGGGTTGGGCCGTTCCGCCCATCCGCATATTGCCTTGGCAAACAAAAAAATGTTTTTCACAATTTAAAAACAATCTATTGTTTTATGTGAATGATTAGGAAGGATGATTTATTAGATCATTTTGAAGCAAAAACTCTAGGCAACAACGTACATTAGTCAAAAGTCTTGTGGACTCATATTTAGTATGTTTTTTGTGTCCTTATTTCAAAAACTTTAGTTTTTAGTTTTTTCAATAACCACGCATAAACAATATTCTCTCAAAAATATTCTCTCAAAAATTCTCTCAAAAATAGTCCTTTGCTTCTTTGTAATTTTTATCTTCACTAAATATCTTTATTTTAATTAGTCGCGTTCCTATTTTGAATATCTGCCGTCTTAAGGGTTGTAGTGTGTTTGTTATTGTAGCACTTAAGTATTGCTGTTCATAACAGCTAGTTTCGATTTGGGCCATTGTCGGGATATTTGCTTTCGCTGTGCTAATTGCAAGGACTACCACAGCTGTCCTCACTCAGACGATTGATAGCATTATTTCTATGTAGTGTGCGCGCTGTCGCGGAAGCGTCAGCGGAAGCATTCAGCTCTCGTGTTCAGCTCTCGTGTTAAGACCGACTCGGGTAAAGACCTCCGACTCTACCTGCGCGACTCCACCGAGCAAGGACACCTGCAAGGCACTTAAAGTATCTTCTACACCCTTCCCTTTCCTACCTTTATCTTATTTCCCATTATCATTATGTGCTTTCAACACATTCCTGTTGTCTCTCGACAACGCTCTCTCACCACGCACAGAAGGCAGCGCAATACTGCTTATCTGCGCCCTTTTCTCTCATCCTCACACTCACCTCTCACTCTTTCTATGGGTCTATGGAATTGTCAATCAGCAGTCAATAAAGCTGACTTCATTCCAGCCTTTGCATCTCATTCTACTCTTAATATCTTGGGCTTGACTGAGACCTGGATCCGTCCAGAAGACTCAGCAACCCCTGCTGCTCTCTCTAACAACTTCTCTTTCTCTCACACACCTCGCCAGTCGGGCAGGGGTGGGGGCACTGGTCTTCTCATTTCTAACAATTGGAAATATTCACCTCTCTCTTCTCTATGCAATAACAACTCATTTGAATATCATGCTATTACACTTACAACTCCCATGAAGATCCATATTGTAGTTATTTATCGCCCCCCAGGTCAACTGGGAAGCTTTGTGGAGGAGCTGGATGTGCTGCTGTCCTCTTTCCCTGAGGATGGCATCCCACTTGTAGTCTTTGGCGATTTCAACATTCACCTAGCGAAGACGTATGCAACAGACTTCATCTCTCTCCTAGCCTCTTTCGATCTCAAACGGCTCATCACCACCGGTACTCACAAGTCAGGCAACCAACTGGACCTGGTTTACACACGCAACTGTATCACAGACAACATTTTGGTGAAACCTCTCCAAGTTTCAGATCATTTCCTCATTACTTTCAATCTACAACTCACTACCCATGCTCCACCAACCTCCCCACCATTTACTTTCAGACGAAAACTGCGCTCACTTTCTCCATCCCATCTTTCCTCTGCTGTGTCATCTTCTCTTCCCTCACCCTCACATTTCTCATCTCTGGATGTGAATACTGCAACGGATACTTTATGCTCCATCCTAACCTCTTCTTTAGACAATATCTGCCCTCTCTCCTCTAGGCCAGCACGCACCACTCCCTCTAACCCCTGGTTATCTGAGGTTCTTCGTGAACACCGGACCAAGCTCAGGGCAGCGGAGAGGAAATGGCGCAAATCAAAAGACACATCTGACCTCAGTAGGTATCAATCTCTGCTCTCTGCCTTCTCTGTTGATGTTCACGCCGCAAAATCTTCATATTTCCACAACAAGATCAACAGCGCCTCTAACACACGTTCACTGTTCAAGACATTCAATTCTCTCCTCTGTCCACCTCCAGCACCACCCACCTCCTCTTTAACTGCTGATGATTTTGCTAACTTCTTCACTAACAAAACTACCACTATCAGCAGTCAGTTCTCAGCACAGGAACCCAGACTAACCTCTCCCACAGCCAATAACCTTCTCTCCTCCTTCACTCCACTAACCGAGGAAGAAGTATCTAAACTTCTCCTCTCCAGTCATCCTACCACCTGCCCTCTAGACCCCATCCCCTCACACCTTCTACAAGCCATCTCTCCCACACTTCTACCAGCCCTCACACACATTATCAACTCATCCCTCCACACTGGCATTTTCCCTACAGCATTTAAGCAGGCTCGGGTAACCCCTCTGCTTAAAAAATCAACATTAAACACATCACTTCTAGAGAACTACAGACCTGTCTCTCTCCTACCATTCATTGCGAAAACACTTGAACGAGTTACTTTTAACCAAGTATCATCCTTCCTGTCTCTGAACAACCAGCTGGATGTCAACCAATCTGGCTTCAAGAAAGGACATTCAACTGAGACTGCATTGCTGTCAGTCACGGAAGCCCTGCGGGTCGCAAAAGCTGCTTCCAAATCATCAGTTCTCATTCTACTGGACCTGTCTGCTGCCTTCGACACTGTGAATCATCAGATCCTCTTGTTCGCCCTCTCATCACTGGGCATCACTGGAACCTCCCTCAACTGGTTTAAGTCCTACCTCACAGGTAGGTCCTTCAAGGTCACATGGAGAGGTGAGGTATCCAAAGCATATCAACTGACCACAGGGGTTCCTCAGGGTTCAGTTCTCGGACCGCTCCTCTTCTCTATTTACACCACATCACTGGGACCTATCATACAGGCACATGGTTTCTCTTACCATTGCTATGCTGATGACACCCAGCTCTACCTCTCATTTCAACCAGATGACCCCACAGTAGCTGTACGGATCTCAAGCTGTCTGGCGGACATCTCGGCATGGATGAAGGAACATCACCTGCAGCTCAACCTGGCAAAGACTGAGCTTCTCGTCCTCCCTGCCAATCCGTCTCTAGAGCACGACCTCACTATCCAGCTAGATTCATCCTCAATCACCCCATCAAGGTCGGTCAGAAATCTTGGAGTAATCTTTGATGATCAGCTGACCTTCACAGACCACATTACAAAGACAGCTCGATCATGCAGGTTTGCTATGCACAACATCAGGAAGATCAGGCCTTTTCTAACTGAGCATGCAACACAACTTCTCGTCCAGGCCCTGGTCATTTCTAGGCTTGATTACTGCAATGCTCTTCTGGCTGGACTTCCATCATGTGCAACTAAACCTCTACAAATGATCCAGAATGCTGCAGCTCGTCTGGTCTTCAACGAGCCCAAAAGGGCCCACGTCACTCCTCTGTTCATCTCTCTGCACTGGCTACCACTCGCTGCTCGCATCAAGTTCAAGGCTTTGACGCTTGCTTACAGATTGACCACAGGTTCAGCTCCCTCCTACTTCCACTCACTACTACAAGTCTACATCCCTACCAGAAGCCTACGATCGGTCTATGAGCGACGGCTCAAGGTACCATCACAGCGGGGCACAAAATCACTCTCCAGAACATTCTCATTCACGGTTCCATGCTGGTGGAATGATCTCCCCACCCTCATCCGGAATGCAGAATCCCTGACAACATTCAAAAGACAACTGAAAACTCATCTCTTCCGGGAGCACTTAACATAAAAAAAAAAAAATAAAAAAAATCCTTTCCTCTAAATCCTCGCTTGCCTGGCTTATGCTACTCCGAGCTATGTCTGAACTTTGTATTTTGAGCACTTCTTGCGTTGCTTTTGCCTCTTCACGATGACTCGCTTGGTTTAGTCCTCAGTTGTAAGTCGCTTTGGATAAAAGCGTCTGCTAAATGACTAAATGTAAATGTAAATACAAACATGTACATACATGTTGCTCACACATTATGGTAGTCCTGTTTGTGCTAAATAGAGTGTAATTTCACCTGTGCCATTAATATGTTTATAAGCAACTGAAAAAAGCACAAATGTCAGAGCATGTCAAAACATCTCAAGGACCCCAAAAACACCTTGGTCCCCAGAGGGTTAATACCACTAACAATGCTCAAAATAGCCCCACACTAACACGGTAGCTTAATGAGGGTCCCTACATACAAACCGAAGCACTGAGAACTTTTTAAGTGTACAGACAGTTTAATAATAATATACTTTATAAAGACAGTACCATCCCGGAGCCATCTTTGGAAAACAGTCTCGACCAGTCGAACCACGAACGCCGTGCTACAAGCTGAACTGTGACTTGGAATCTCAAAGTTCAGCTCACTTAGCACGGCGTTAGTGGTTCGACTGGTCGAGGCTGTTTCCCAAAGATGGCTCCGCGATGGTACTGTCTTTATAAAGTATATTATTATTAAACTGTCTGTACACTTACAAAGTTCTCAGTGCTTCGGTTTGGACCCTCATTATGCTACCGTGTTAGTGTGGGGCTATTTTGAGCATTGTTAGTGGTATTAACTAGCGATTTCTTTTTACTTATTATATGCCAACATATACTAGCATTATAATCTAAACCGTTTTTTGAGATAGAACTCTTTACATTCGATTATCATGAAAACAAATCCCAGAGAACGGTCGACTCGGTACCAATGTGTTATTACAACCCAGGTTCATTTTGTGCAGGAGTTCTCCTTAAATACTGCATCCTATATTAAGCTAGTGAAGTAAATTGTCGTAAAAGCTGTGAAAGTCCTTTGGGATGACTTCCTTCAGGTCTTGGAGGTGTTTGAATTTCAGCTCTTTGATCTTCAGGCGGTCTGAATAGAGTGGGGTGACTGTGTGGCTGTCTGAGGTGGAGTTTCGGAGTTGGTGACTTGGATGTGAATGCCAGTCATCAGAGTGGTTGATTTTGAAGTCCATCATTCCATTGTTGTTGTACCTAATAGCACAAAATATAACACAACATAATCACTGTAAGATTTCATAAAACAATATGCAACATCATAATGTCATGAGTATATTGGTAAGACATAAGATTTGCATTGGTAATTACCTGATGGCTCTGATATCATGGACAGTTGGGTCACCAGGTCTTCCTCCAGGGCGCAGAGACTTGCAGAGCCTCAGCTTGGTGAAGTCCTGGAAGAAGGTGTGGTCGATGTACTTGACTTCATATGGATGAGGCTTTACACGGGCCCTCTTCATCAGGTTAACATTCTCTGCTGGGAGATAAACATCCTGGTCCCTCAGACGCAGGGCTCCAGACTAACTTTTTCACTGGTTGCACTGGTGCTACCAACTTTCTCAGTTGGTCGCACCAGCATATGATTTGGTCGCACCTTTTTTTTTTTTTTTTTTGCTACATGCCATGGGATTAATCAATGCATGCTGATGAATAGTGGTTTTAATGGACCAAGGCTAGCAAAGGCTTTCTGGGTTGCAGCAGAAATACCTGTAATATATTAATTATCATTGCCAAATTTCAGGATTTTCATGGATTTTGGACAGTAATTTTAATCTGTAATTTTAAGCATTTTACATTTGAATTATATACAATCTATCTATTTACATTTGAATCATATTCTATCTATCTATCTATCTATCTATCTATCTATCTATCTATCTATCTATCTATCTATCTATCTATCTATCTATCTGTCTATCTGTCTATTATCATCTTTCTATCTTTTAAAAATCATTAAACATTCAAATGTATGCATTACATTTTAAAAGATTAGAGTATTATAATAAACTGATACAGATTTTTCGTTATCAAAGTTTATAGTTGTAACAAAAAGCAGAAATCTCACACTCCTTACACTTCTGCATTTTATAATAATTTCCTTTTCCTCTGTCGAGCGATCATGAGTAATCGCTTGACAGAGGAAAATATAACCGCTGAAAAGACGTAGGAGGAAGGGGCTCTGTGATTCGTGAGACCATTTTTATCATTTTTATATGCCTTAATTCGTGAATTCGTAATTGGCGCGTTTCACCATCAGTGTGCAATGCGCGTGACGTCTACGTTCGTCAATAAATAAACTGCACTTGTCTTGCGGAAGAACATTGTAGACGGAACTTCTCTCCGTTAATGTCTATGGCGAGTCACGCAGGCACTGGGCTACTCCGCAGCCGAGACGACCCCGGGATAAAATAGTCCGAATATAAACACTTATTATAGGCGTACCGTAGTGATTTAGAATAAGTCAAAAACACGGTTTGGAAAATGGATTCATGATGTAGCCTACTCGTTCATTTTGAACATAAGTTACGGACTGCAGCAGCTGATCCTACGGCGTTCTGTTGCTCAAGCGTCCACTCGCCCAAATGCGACCACATAACATTTTAACTCGCACATTCTCAAAAAATGGTCGTATATGCGACCAATTTGGTCGCAGTCTGGAACCCTGAGACGCCTCTCGATGACGCTGTGAATGGAGTCGCATTCCATCTGAGTATGCCCTTTCTCAAGGTACTTCTGAATGACGACTTTGTTATTCTTCATGGAGAACAGAAGAAGTGCATTGCTTAGAACTGCATTCCGGTTCTGATACCCGCAGCCGTCACTCCACAGAATAAATGTGTCAGGCTCAGTGTGTGCAGAGAGGTAGTCGACAATGCATGAAACAAACTCACTGGCAGACAGGGATCCCTCGCCTTCATGCCAGACATAACATGTGGCACTGTGTGTCAGCATGTTGTACATGGTAAAATTGTGAACAGCAAGCTTTGTTTTGTAATACAAGGCAGAGGCTTTTAGCTTTGGGCACAAAAGGAGGGCTTGTAAGTCCATACATAAGACCATAGTGTTGTTGCTGGCCTTGCTTTTGTCGGACAACTTTTCGGCGCGGGCCTCTTCTTTTTGAAGGAGATGGTGCTGCCACTCGTCATCAGGTAAGTTGCCGGTCTTGAAAGCACAACAGATGTTGCACTGGTCCTTTTTTGGGTGGTAAAGGCCTAGGTTGAGACGCTTGAACTCATTTGTGAACACTTGCCTTGACAAAGGTTTACATTCTTCTCTGCAGCAGCACGACAATACACTGCATACAGATCAGCCATCGATTGAAACACAGGTTCCAGATACTGTTTGGATGTTGTGGATCTGCAATAGTGTGAGGGCACCTTTGGGAGGTCGTGCAAAAAACTGCAAATGAATTCATGGCCTGCCACTGAATGACGTGCATTGCTGTGTGTTTGTCCCTCTGTCTCTGCTTGCGTGTGTCCCTCCTTTGCCCAGTTAAGAGCAGACCACTCGCCTATTCCTAGGGTAGACAAAAACATACTTTTGCAGACGCGTCTTCTCTGCCCGCTGACCCGTAAAAAAAAAAACAGCGAATTTGATCTTCGGGAATTTTCAGCCCCCCTTTTCCTTTGCACGGGGACCACATCAATTAGACCACGCACATACACTCTCTTCTCCTCCCAGGTCACATGTTGCCAAAAGTCATTGAAAATCGTATTCCTCTCAGGCTCGCCGATTGCACTGCAGTGATGTTTACCTGACCTGGCACATGCTGCTGATGAACATCTAGGCCCCATAGCCCGTGGCTCCCTCATTGCTTCCTTCTGCTTCTGTTTTCCAATGTATGACTTTCCAACCATTCTTCTTTTCTCATTGATGACTTTCTTCCAGGTGTTCTCAGCTCTCAGTCTTTTCCTTGGAGGTGCGTCTTCCTCAGCATCTGAGCATGAATGCTCTGCATCCGAGTCCTCATCGCCTCCACCATGGAAAACTTCAAAATACACACACAAACCAAACGTGCATGAATGAGTTACATCTTTATAAACTGTCAACAGTGAGGGCTATAGTTGAAGGACCTTATCCAATTTAATGAGAAAATGTAGAAAAGCATCAAACTTACCTGTGTCAAACTGCACCTGCTCTGGAGCTAGCAGTGAGGCCTCCTCTTCCTCCAGACCACCAGAGAAATCTTTTCAAACACATCATACAATTATTGTGATTTTTTTATTATTTCTATTGTTGTGAAATACATCTGCATTAAAACTCATTCATTTTGGCATGTGAAATCATGATTATCTCTCAGAAATTCACTCTACCAGCATGGACCACTGTATCCTCCACCACTGTATCCTCCACCACTGTTGCTTCCTCTCTCTAACGTTACACTCTCTCCATCAGAGCTCTCACTGTCTAATAGGGCCCTTGCCTGATCATATGGCACATTGACCATCTGACAGAGTTCCTTTAAGGACACAGACATGGTTGCTGCAAAAAATAAAATAAATAAAGGTCAAATGATCGTTTCACTAAGTTATACGGCATGTTCACGTATGATAACAAGGCAAGAAGCCAGCTAGCTTGCTTAAAGTGATGAACAGCTACTTGTTGAACATGACGGAATCCCTTGACATTGTAAGCTACAATACTGACATAGTACATTAAATTATTATGTTGTTCCTCAGATGAGTGCCAGAACTAGCGTTAGCGGGGGTCGAGAGGTTTTTATTTAACCCTCTGGGGACCAGAGTGTTTTTGGGGCCCTTGGGATGTTTTGACATGCACTGACATTTGTGCTTTTTTCAGTTATTTATAAACATGTTAATGGCAAAGGTGTAAATTCACTCTATATAGCACAAACTTGGCTACCATGATATCTGAGCAACATGTATGTACATGTTTGTATTTTTAATAGAATAATGTTTATGCGTGGTTATTGAAAAAAATAAAAATGAAAGTTGCTGAAATAAGACCACAAAACACATATTGATTATTTCTTCACAAGACTTTTGAAAATTGTATCACATAGCCTAGAATATTTGCTCCAAAACTATGTGAGAATCATCCTGACTACTCATTCAGATAAGTCAATAAAGTCTTTTACATTTTTAATGACGTGTTTTATTTGAGAAAGCTTTATGCAGGAGGCGTGATCTCTCATTAATATGTGTGGCATTCCACACCTGAGAAAGACAAAGACCCTCCCCATAATGGCCCTATTAGGTGCTATCAGGCCCTATCATTACAGGAGCCTTGCACAAAGAATGAGGAGATTTAAAAAAGAATGGCTTTTAGATTGTTTGGATTTATATAAGGAAAATACAGGGTGCATACGTCTGGACACTTCTATCACACACCCTTCACCATATAGACATGGTTTTATTTCAGTTCAAAGTTAGAGTTGGAAACATCTTGAAAAGAAAATTGTCTTTCTCCATAAATGTCTTAGTTTGATCATACATATTTCAAAGTTGAGGATTCATTATTTTGATATAGCTTGAACAAACACTATAACATCTTAGTTGATTAGTTTATTGACAAAACATACTATATATTTAACATATGAGCAGAAACTCCTAAAAAAAGCTTATTTGATGTCTATTTTAGAGTAAAAACTTTATCCAAAACGAGTCAACGAAATGTTGTCTGTTATTTAGTCTGTAACAGTGCGTATCTGTGCGTTCATTCATTCATTCATTCATTCATTCACACACACACACAAACATGATTCACATTTTTAAACAGTATGCTATTTTTCCGTTTACAGACACTACGTTATTCTATATCGCGATTAGAACAAAGCACTTGCAAAAAACACTTACTTCTCAGCTGAATCTGTTCATCCTCGAAGTGAAAATAAACCCAGTGGTAAATGTCCCAGGATTGTTCCGCATATAGCCGCGCAAGACGACAGTAGATTAATCTGACTAAAAAATAATGTGTGTTTTCAGAGTTTATGGGCGTTAACGCGTCTCAATGTGTTGCTTCACATATTTGCGTTTGAATAGCGCGTGCTCTCCGTGGGCGTGTCACATTACCAGAGATAATCAGCTCGAGAACGATAATGAGACGGGCTGACACGTCTCTCTTTTTATATAGATGACATAAACGGAGAATATTAATTTTAGTTTTGAATCGGATCATTTAAAAGTACAAACTCAAATGATTTAAAAGATATATTGCTTATGGCTGGGTGAATAGTATTAGCTGAGTTGTGTTGAAGATTAGAGACGTGCTCCAGAAAAAAAGTTCACGGTGACTGAGAGGCAGAACGCACACCCTGTTTATTTTCTTTATTTTACAAAAGCACAATATTTTATTTCGATTGTATGTGGGCACATAAAAAAGTAGACATTTACCAGATTATTTTTTCATATTTCTTAACTCTAAATGAACAGAAATTATGGTAGTACTTTAAGTCTATTTTTCTGCTATGTGAAAAAAAACGAGCAAAACGCGCCGGCGGGTTTCTGGTCCCCAGAGGGTTAACAGTCTTACTTTTTGTTACTTTTGTCTTAGTTTGGCGTGTAATAGGCACCAGATTAGATGGGTTTGCTGTACGGCTTTTGAAGGCCTTAGACTTTCTATCATGTAATCGAACAGCAATAGAGAAAGATACAGGCACACTGGGTTCCCGCTTGTTCTGTAAACATTTGAGAAAGTTACTGTTTTCATAGCGGGCACCCGGCACATATCACTGAGAGCTGGTATCAGTTGTTTTTGGTTCACCTCGAGCCGATAGAGGAGGGTGTGAGCCCTGGCGTTTTTGCAGAGGCCGAAGAGCTCTCACAAGCGGAGAGCGAGCTGGGCCCGCAGGCTTTCGTGGTTTTGGGGCCTGCCGTTTTTTTGGTTGATGTCTGGGGGCTTGCAGATAGTTTGGTTCCAGCAAACACCAGTTTTTCCATTTTCTCTGAGAAGCACAGAAGATACTGTGGAGATGCTGGAGACAGGGATAACGTGTCTGGTGAGAGGGTAGAGGCTGGAGGGGGCTGTTTCTCTGGTGTTATTGGAGGCTGTAAAATGCTGTCCTGGTTTTCTAACAAGTCGTCCTTGGGAGCTGAAACTTAGAGCAGTTCTAGTATGTCACAGTCTGTCTGTGGTGAGCTCTGTGGGCAGGGCTCAGCTGAGATTGTGTCCGTGAGCAGAGGCTGTTTTGGCTGAGTGGTGTTATCATTGTCCTTGTGTGATATGTCAACCGCATGTCCATCCACGTGCTGAAATGAAGTCCTGTGGTCATTCATACTGTGTCCAGGTGTGTGTGTGTGCCATTCAGGTTGAGTGGATTGGCACACACTGCAGAAGGATGATTGAGGGAGAAGTAGATATTGTCCTTTAGCACACTCTTGAACCAAGTTTGTTTGGGTGGTGGCCATCCTGTTGAAACAGTTGCCTCTGACTCCAGAAAAGATTGAAGTTGTCAATGAAGTTTACTCCTTTTATATTGCAGGTTTTTTGCAGCCATGTGTTGAGCCCAAGCAGCCGTGAAAACCTGTTTGTTCCTCTTGCTGGTAGTGGTCCACTGATGAATGTTTGTACTTTCAGTCTTTTAAGTGTTTCAAAAAGTTCATTGAAATCCTTCTTAAGGAGTTCTGACTGCTATTTATGAATATCATTTTTCCCCACATGAATGATGAGTTGATTTGCAGTCTTATGTTTCGTCAGAATGTTCTCAAGTTCCCTGTTTACATCAGAAGTCGTTGCTTGTGGAAGGCAGCACGTAGTTGTGTCCCTGCTAATAATGTTTCTGATTATGGAGTCACCCACTATCAGAGTCCTGGGCTCGGCTGCGCTCTGAGCTGAGTGCCGCTGTCTGCTCGACCTTGAGTGCCAGTTAGCAGTGTTAGCTACTGGCTGGTTCAGTCTGTGTTCGATCACATTCATCACATTCAGGGATTCCTCATTCATTAATACTTCAAATCTGTTCTCAAGATGTATAGGGGGTGGTAAGAGACCAGTGTTTGCAATCCTTGTCAAAGCCGTATCTGGGGTAGAGGAGGCTACTGCGGCAATATGTGATGCTCGTGACAATTTAATGTCTCGAGTACTTTTGGGTCTCGCTCCCTGCTTGTTTCTCTACACTCAGTATGGCCTGTCGAGGAGGACTAGATTCATGGGACTCACCGGCTGTATGCTGAGGGTGTCCATGACGAAGCTCTGTTGTGTGTTCCGTCTGGTTTGGTGGTCCCACAAGTAACTTTGTTTCAAGAACTGCAATCCTTTGTAAAAGTCTCTGGCAGTTAGTGCAGCAAGTAGATTCCAGAAGAGGCATTTTCTCTTATCCTTTAGAATGTAGGCAGTTGTGTTTTCTTCCCCGGAATGTAAGCAGTGGGAGGCTGGTTGAATAAAAGAATTCTGCTTTTTTTGTAGTAATCCAAGCGTTTGAGCACTGTGCTGATTAGCTGAAGTTAAAATTAGGTGATAAAAGGAGATAAAATATAAAAATATAAAAGCGATAGAGCAAAGCGCGGAGCGGTAAGCAAGAGCGTCCGAACAGTAGCAGAGCAGGAAGTGGTAAGGCATTTGACTGAAATAATATACCTTTGTTTATTATGACCATACAGCCCTTGGACTGCATTATTTCTTAAATAATTATATAAATGTATTATTTGACCTAGACATTTACAATAGTTACGTTTGTAAATGTATATTTGCTTATTTATCAGATTTAAAGAACTTAAAATGTATTTTTATATATAATTTTACATGGACAATAGTTTACTACATTCTGCACCAGGAACCACATACACACTGTATATACATATGCAATGTGTACTGCAAATGTTTCGTATTTTTAAAGCTTCTACGTAAGAGTCTTCTATGGATCTGAGAGCAACTCTGAGGGCCAGATGTACACACATTTGCGAACGCAGCGTTAATAGCGCCATGGCCAAGATGCAGAAAGCGCTTGATGTGAAACCGCAGTGTGTGTGTTATCAGAGGTGGGAGTAAGTCACACATGTGCAAGTCTCAAGTCTTAACCTTCGAGTCTCAAGCAAGTCCAAGTCAATTTTTTATAAAAGCAAGCAAGTCAAGTCAAGTCACTGCCTTATGTCAAGCAAGTCAAGTCAAGTCGTAGCTTGGGTCACAAGTCACTGGCAAGTCATATAAACGTTTGATGATTTCACTGAATTTATATATTAAAATAAGTTAAAACTATAAGTTGTGGACTATGGTTTTATTTCCAACATATTTTCTTTAAATATGCATTTCCACATACAGCTGAGTGGTTACTACAATAAAAATCTAAAAAATAAAAAATAAATACAATTTCAAACTACATAGCCTAAAATGTAAATGTAACTGAAATTAGGCCAACATTAAAGCCTGAAAAAATAAATATGCCTCAAACATTGCAGAAGACCATTAAAAGGTAGCCTGACTTCGTCATACTCATATTCTAGTCAGAATGTGAGTCTGATACTGCTTCATAGGGCTTTGATTATGAGGCGTGTCTTAACCGAACCAGGAAAAAAAAAAACTCTGCACTCAATTGGATAGACCTACAACCAATGAGAGCAACGCAGTAAGTCAACTACTTTGCATAGCACAGTTGTCAACTACAGAACTCAAATGCACGCACGCTGGAAAAAGTAAAATAACGAGTGTTGCTTCTTTTACTTGGCCCTCTATGAGTGCGACCAAAGGAGAAACTACAACGACCACAGGGTTTTCATTGCGTCCCATCTTCTTAGTTACCATCGGAGCCAGCTGATAAATTAAACTTTTGCCGAATCCCGTAGGAAGGACGGCAAACACATCTTTCCGATCGACAAATGCCTTGATTGCAGTTCTATGTTCGTCTTTTAAAATGAATGCGCTGTCGATTTCTTTTACAACAGACGCGATAGCGGAATCTCTACATCTCAGTTCTCCAGCGGCAGTCATCTGTGAGGGAAACCAGTTCAACCCAAGCGCTCTTTGATAACGTGAGGATTACGTCCCTGCAGATCATCTGTCCATCATCGTATAAAGCCCGCCCTGGCAATTTGATTGGCCCGACGATTTCTGAACCGATCATAATTACTCCTCAATGGAGCGAGTCCAGACCGAACTTCCCGATCAAAAAATGTTGTGGGCGGGGTTCGGGCTGGCATCCAGCCTAATTAAAAGGTATTAAACAATTCACAATTCAAGTATAATGGTTCCTATGCCACCAAATGGCATTCTTCAAACTGGCATCCCCTTTATATAAGTTATATAACAGCCGTTGGCATTTAGCCTATTATGAAGTTAAAACCGCCAATAGGTGGCGCCAAATCACCGTCTTAATGTACGAGTCATAGAAGCAGTGAACTGATTTGTTCAAAATGACAGATTCGTTCTGGAACTAAGCAACTAGGTCACTGAATCACAAATACGCATAACTCTTTCTGTGGCTTGTTTGGAACTATTGTCATTGGAGAAATAGAGCAAAAACAGAACATATTTGGAATATTATGTCTAAAATGTCACATCACAATATTCACTCTTTGTTTACTGAACTGTTTTATAAAATCATCAGATTTGCAATCGCGCCAATAATCTGGAAATATTTTTTTATATATGTTATAATTATGAAAATAACTCATAGGGCCATTTTTCCACCACATTTAGAATTTTGGGTGCATATTAATTCTGCTGGCATTTTTTGCAACCAACCCCCTGATAACATTAAGAGAAACATAAACGACAAAACTAACAGTTTTCTATATTGTTTTTCGTCATTGGAAAGAACAACATTTTTGGCTTTAACCCTCTGGGGTCTGAGGTGTTTTCGGGGTCCTTGAGATGTTTTGGCATGCTCTGACATTTGTGCTTTTTTCAGTTGCTTATAAACATATTAATGGCACAGGTGAAATTACACTCTATATAGCACACACAGGGCTACCATAATGTGTGAGCAACATGTATGTACATGTTTGTATTTTTGAGAGAATATTGTTTATGCGTGGTTATTGAAAAAACTAAAAAATAAAGTTTCTAATATAAGGCCACAAATAACATACTAAATATTTGTCCACAAGACTTTTGACTAGTGGATGTTGTCGCCTAGAGTTTTTGCTTCAAATTGATCTGAAAATCATTCTGCCTAATCATTCTCATAAAACAATAGATTGTTTTAAATTGTGAAAAACATTTTTTTGTTTGCAAAGGCAATATGCGGATGGGCGGAACGGCCCAACCCCCTCATGAATAATTAGGCAGTTCTCACCTGAGCAGACTGCATACTAATGAGCCTTTCATTCAGGGGTGTCACACAAGAAAGAATGCAAGGACAATATATATATAAATAAATAAATATTTATATACACGCACACACACACATATATATATATATATATATATACAAACAATCAAAATATAAATGAAAGCCAAAAGCACATTTTTAGTCACACCTTTTAGCCATCCACACATAAAAATAAACCAGTCGCATTTCAAAGTCGTACGCGAAATGACCGCCAGGTGGCGCAAAGGGACATTTAGCAAAACGTAAGTGGGGCTAATGTCTATTAACAGTAGCCTAAGGATGAAATACTACAAGTTAGGGTAATTTCCAAATAAGCCTACAACAAATTGTTGGTCATACAGATAAGATATAATCTTTTAAAACTGTAAAAGGCTAAAGTAGGCCTACACTCACAGGCTAAAGACAAAACGTTTTCTCGCTCATGTGAGAAACAAACGTTTGGGCACGTCTCAGTGAGAAACTGCATAGCCGAGCGGTAGAACTTACGGTTCGATCATCAAGATGACATGGGTTCAAATCCCGCACAAACATAGTCTGCTGTAAATTTTATATTTATTATTGCAGAGAGATTTGTCTAGCTCTAAAACTCTGTTACGACTTTGCATCTGTATAATAATAGGCTACCAATAGTAATTTCAAAAGCAGTTCTGTAAAAAAATTAATTATATATAGCCTATATATATATGGCTATATATATTTTTTTTATATATATATAAAAAAAACCCGATTTCTCACGCTGAAGTGTCAACCCGGTCGGACAAATTCCTGAAAGATATAGTTTATCTATAGATCTACCTGTTGAGCCACTCGTGATCGACTAGTTATACCGCAAATTAGTAAAAAATATCCCGTAATCTATCTAGAGCGAGCGTGCATGCGAGACAGATATTGTGCTCCAAACCGTGCGCGCGCATGGCAGAGAGGTCTGTTCCCTACAACCTAGAGTTTTTAAAAACATGGTTTTAAGTAAAGTGTGATTTGCCAGGGGGGACTGGGATTTCCTTCTGGTCTAAACATCCCTGCTTCTGCTGAATTATTTGAATCCCCACACCCCTCCCTCCACAGCTAATCAATGCTATAGGCTACTTCATCAATATCAAATAAAATAGAGATATTCAACAGGCACGTTTAAACGACAAACAATAAAATCAAAACCAGCGTTTCAGTTGTTCATTAGTTCCAGTGGCCTTAATGCATGCACGGCTTTTCAAAATTTCACAAAGCGTGTTGAGATTATTTTGAATGAAATATTGAAGTTTATAATTAAGTGTTCTGGCACACCACGTACGCCGAGTGGCCCTATGCATTTTTCTAAAGTCGGGTTTTATTCTGGCATGGTGAGTTAGTGTTCGACAAACGCGGCGGCGCGTTCATTTAGATTAATTTATTTTTCTCATTATTACAGCTAAAATAACTTAATAGGCGACTCCGTAATTTTTTGGTCATACAGATAAGAGTAGAGTAGCTTACATCGTTCAAAACTGTAAACTTGTATTCATATTAGGCTAACGACAAAAACAGTATAGCTATCTGTCGTCTCTGTCTCCGGGAACTGCGCGTCACAAAAATGAACCGAAAGCCACTTCAGCTCAGTCACGATAAGAAATCGGCTATGTATGTCTAAAGCCTTTAAATGTCTAAATATTTAGGCTAATAAATATTATCTGATTATGTAGGCTAATCCATATGAAAACAAGAGGATCTACTCAAACGTAAGCGCTTCCCAATGAGAAAATGACAAGACAAGGGTGAAAATCTCGCTCTAATTAAATGTAGGCTAAATCGCCCTGAATTAAAATGTAAAAACAGATCAAATAATGTATGTGTCGAAATGTTGCGATATTGTTTCATTTAAGTTCATAATTATTCTATAAATGTTATTTAATTTAGCAGCATTACCACGAAGCACCGTGTTTCGATATTTATTTGAATAAAATAAAATTAAAACTTAATTCACAAATTGCATTCCTGGTTGTAAGGATCCAAAGATCCCTGTAGACTTTATTGAGTTGAACATTTTGTTCATGACAACAAATTAACAAGCGTTTTTTTTCAGATTATATTTAGTTTTGCTTGGAAAAAGCTGCCCCAAACCAGTTTTATTTCATCAGTTATTGAAATAATGAAATATTTTGTAATAAACTTTTATGACAGAAATATCACTAGGCTACATGTAACTTAAATCATTTAATTCCTTCATTATCAACACTGTCTAGAATAGCGATTTAAGTGTGAATTGCGACTTCTCTTTGTGTTAAGTCAGCCTCAGACTCCGATAGCCTGTGGGGGGGTTGGAGGGACAGTTGCTGGACAAAGGTGTTAATGTTCCTCTTTCATATGGAGAGTGTCGGATAGCCAGCCTGATGAGCAGGCAAAATTATTGTAAGGATAAAAGAGATCCAGCGCGAGAGAGGCAAAGAAAAACGCATGTTTTTTATTTAATTATGTTTCTTTGGACAATTTTCGTTTTGTACTGTTTTAATTGTTTAATTTAGCTGTAATTTCTTTGGCAATACAAATTTAAAATGTCGCAAGAATAAGATTAGCCTAGTGTTTCTTATTTTGCATCGCAAAAGAAATAAACTCTAAACCCGATGCAACCCTGTTTTAAATTAAAAAAAACTGTCCCGACACTTTATTTAAACCTTGAAATGTTCGAACTTGGTTTCAAACTTAAGTCATTTTAGTGTTCTTTTACATTACACAATAATTTAGCAGACTAAAGACGAGCTTCTTCATTTTCATTTTCTGTTGCAATCGGCTGACAATCTTCCTTCATCAGTTTTTGTCGTTTGTGCAGCGGCTGCGGTTATACAGGAATGTAGCAAATTTATGTTGTAATGATAATTAAACAAAACTCTTGACTTTAAATAAGTAAACCGATATAAACAGTTACCTATTTAAGCATCAAGGTGGTAAAATATAAACGCTGTAGGACAACATCGGTTAACAACATGTAGGCCTATGCACATTGAGATTCGATCTCGGGTCTATTGAAGCTCCTCGAAGCTCGTGTTGATGCGTTGATCACTGAGCTACCGTCTGTACGCTGTTAAAGTTGTAAAGTCTCATTGATGTAGCCTAAATGTTTTTATTGCAATGTTTTATGTTGAAATGTTTTCATTATTTATTCAATTACATTTCAGTAGCCTAATTTCAGTATTGTGATTATGAATTATTTTAACTACGTTTCACTTGTTGAATACATCTGCTACCAGCTTTCAATCGCTCTGAATCAGGCGCGGTGCGGCCGCAGATTACGCATTAGAGAGAATAAACCGGAATAAACCATAGAATAAACGAACACTTTTCAGAGTCTATGATTGTAGCGCCTCTTAGCGGTAAAAGGCAGCAAATACACCACACATTTTACCGCCGCGGTGGAACGGCTGATGTGGGCATTGTCATGGCTTGCCTCAACATTTGCGTTTGAATAGCGCGCGTCCTCCGTGGGCGTGTCAGATTAACGCGTAATGAAGTGTAATGAGCTGGGGGGAAAAAATCTGACAGCACTCTCTTTTCATACAGATTGCATAAACTGAGAATATTTGTTTTTTATATAAATTACTTCATTGAAAAGAAGAGAATTCAAGCTTCATAAAGAAAAATCTCTCGTGCCTGTGTGACAAGTAATCGCAGAGTTACAGTTAATCTTAGGACGCGTTTCAGAATGGACTTCACTGACAGAGAGAACGCAGAACTCGCATCATGTTTGTTTTTCTTTATTTGGTGAAAAGCACAACACTCTGTTTTTATTGTGAGTATCCACAAAAAAAATTGAAACTTAACAGGATCTAATGATGTATCACACTTATATGTAAAATGAAAATCAACCGAGTATTTTGAGTCTCTTTTGCACTGATAAGAAAAAAAACGAGACAATCGCGCCGGCGCGATAGCCGACCCCAGGGGGTTAAGCCCCATGAAAATCACGTTAGCTGCCTATCTCACCTAACATGATGACAAAACCAATAACGTTACATAGCGGCTAACTAAGTCAACGACAGGCAATTTTTGCTGTTTAAATAAAATGTCCTCGTCAGAAACAAAACCATGGAAGATTTCAATCAACATGATAAGTTAACTTAGCTAACTTACCGTCCAATGCAAGACATAGCAGAAAGAAAAATCTAGCATCCTCAGAAATGATACATTACACTAAACTAGCACTACCATTACTTCGATCGAGATAAAACTGTTATATATAATATATAAACTGTTATTATATAATTTATATAAATAAATCATGAATAAGGACATTTACCTCAGAGGACGTGTTGCTCAACGAGGATTGCGACTGCCAATCTTGAGGAGAAAAAATGCCGCGAAGCTCCCAGCGCGGCGGCGCCAAGTGAAGAAGGGGTGGAGTTACGAGGTTTCTCAGACAGTTGAAGTGTCCAATGGAGTTAAGAGGTTTGCTCACAAGCTATTTTCAACACTTTCGATTGGTTAATAATTTGTAAAAATAACAGACCCACGTGGAGACTGACCAATAGCATCGATTTGTAAAAAAATATTAAATTGACCAAATTTGGACATACGAGGTTTCCGCCCGACAGCGACGATATGCCTTATTAATGTCAGCTTTCTTCTTTACTTCATTCCAATTATACTTTATTAATTCATTTCTAAATGCAGAAATAGTTTCTTCGGTTCTTATTCTCTGGAATTTTATCTCATTGCACTCCTTTTTTTCCCACTAAAATTGCAGTCATGAGTCACAAAGATGAATACCTTTTATACCTTTCAGGTATAAACTGTAAACTGCTGTTTTTTGCAGACAAATTCAAATTAAAAGTGTATTTGTCACATACTGTATAGGTTGTTGGAAACACAGAAGCGAAGGCCAGGGCTTCGTTCAGCCCCGACAAAACGTTGCACAACATTTTTTAAACAAAAACGGTGATACCTAATTCAGACTAAAACACATCTTTTTAGCCTCACATACTGACTTTATTTGTAGTTCATACTGTTTTAATACCCTGTATTTTCTTTCTCATTTTTAGGAAAAGCACTTATTTACCATTGTTTATTTCTATACCAAATGTCATACACTTGCAATGAAGCTAAAATGTAAACAACTACATCATTATGTTGATATCCTATATTTTTACAATTAAACTTACGACAAACATGATGTCTTCTAATATCCTCTGTTGTTGCGTATACCGAGCTGCATCGAACACATTTGTAAATGACTTTCCTTGAACCCATTGTGCGAGTTCACTTTAACCCCCTGGGGTCGGCTATCGCGCCGGCGCGATAGGCAGACTTTTTTTCTTATCAGTGCAAAAGAGACTCAAAATACTCTGTTGATTTTAATCTTACATGTAAGTGTTATACATCAGTCGATCCTGTTTAGTGTATATTATTTTTCTGTATACTCACAATAAAAACAAAGTGTTGTGCTTTTTGTCAAATGAAGAAAAATAAACATGATGCGAGTTTTGCCTTCTCTCTGTCAGTGCAGTCCATTCTGAAACGCGTCCGAAAAATTAACTCTAACTCTGCAAATACTTGTCACACAGGCACGAGAGATTTTTCTTTATGAAGCTTGAATTCTCTTCTTTTCAATGAAGTAATTTATATAAAAAACAAATATTCTCAGTTTATGTAATCTGTATGAAAAGAGAGTGCTGTCAGAATTTTTTTCCCCAGCTCATTACACTTCATTACGCGTTAATCTGACACGCCCACGGAGAACGCGCGCTATTCAAACGCAAATGTAGAGGAAAGCCATGACAACGCCCACATCAGCCGTTCCACCGCGGCGGTAAAATGTGGGGTGTATTTGCTACCTTTTACCGCTAAGAGGCGCTACAATCATAGACTCTGAAAAGTGTTCGTTTATTCTCTCTAATGCGTAATCTGCTGCTCATTCAGAGCGATTGAAAGCTGGTAGCAGATGAATTCAACAAGTGAAACGTAGTTAAAATAATTCATTACCACAATACTGAAATTAGGCTGAAATACTGAAATGAAATTGAATAAATAATGAAAACATAAAACATTGCAATAAAAACATTTAGGCTACATCAATGAAGCTTTACAAAAGCATAAGACTTTAACTCTAACAGCGTACAAACGGTGGCTCAGTGATCAACGCATCAACACGAGCTTCAGGGAGCTTCAATCGACCCGAGATCGAATCTCAATGTGGCATACATGTTGTTAACCGATGTTGGCCAACAGCGTTTATATTTTACCTTCTTGATGCTTAAATAGCTAACTGTTTATAACTGTTTACTTATTTAAAGTCAAGAGTTTTGTTTAATTATCATTACAACATAAATTTGCTACATTCCAGTAGAACCGCAGCCGCTGCACAAAGGACACAAACTGATGAAGGAAGATTGTCAGCCGATTGCATCAGAAAATGAAAATGAAGAAGCTCGTCTTTAGTCTGCTAAATTATTGTGTAATGTAAAAGAACACTAAAATTACTTAAGTTTGAAACCAAGTTCGAACATTTCAAGGTTTAAATAAAGTGTTTTTTTTTATTTAAAACAGGGTTGCATCGGGTTTAGAGTTTATTTCTTTTGCGATGCAAAATAAGAAACACTAGGCTAATATTATTCTTGCGACATTTTAAATTTGTATTGCCAAATAAATGACATTAAACAATTAAAACAGTAGGCCTACAAAACGAAAATTGTCCAAAGCAACATAATTAAATTAAAACATGCGTTTTTCTTTGCCTCTCTCGCGCTGAATCTCTTTTTAACAAGTTTATTTAGTCTCCCTCGCTCTCCATATGAAAGAGGAACATTAACACCTAGGCCTATTGTCCTGCGCGCACAATACAGCACTGAACTGTCCCTCCAACCCCCCACAGGCTATCGGAGTCTGAGGCTGATTTAACACAAAGAGAAGTCGTAATTCACACTTAAATCGCTATTCTAGACAGTGTTGATAATGAAGGAATTAAATGATTTAAGTTACATGTAGCCTAGTGAAATTTCTGTCATAAAAGTTTATTACTAAATATTTCATTATTTCAATAATTGATGAAATAAAACTGGTTTGGGCCAGCTTTTTCCAAGCAAAACTAAATATAATCTGAAAAAACGCATGTTCATTTGTTGTCATGAACAAAATGTTCAACTTAATATTAAATTCTACAGGGATCTTTGGATCCTTTCAACCAGGCATGCAATTTGTGAATTAAGTTTTTATTATTTTTTTTATTATTCAAATAAATATCGAACCACGGTGCTTCGTGGTAATGCTGCTAAATTAAATAACATGTAGGCCTATAGAATAATTATGAACTTAAATGAAACAATATCGCAACATTTCGACAAATACATTATTTGATCTGTTTTTACATTTTAATTCAGGGCGATTTAGCCTGCTACATTTCATTAGAGCGAGATTTTCACCCTTGTCATTTTCTCATTGGGAAGCGCTTACATAGGCTACATGTTTGAGTAGATCCTCTGTACCTCTCGTTTTCATATGGATTACATAATCAGATAACATTTATTAGCCTGAATATTTAGACATTTAAAGGCATTAGACAGAGCCGATTTCTTATCGTGACTGAGCTGAAGTGGCTTTCGGTTCATTTTTGTGACGCGCAGTTCCCGGAGACAGAGACGACAGATAAACTTTTGTCGTTAGCAAAAGTTCGAATAAAACCCGATTTTAGAAAAATGCATAGGGCCACTCGGCGTGGTCTGCCAAAACACTTAATTATAAACTTCAATATTTCATTCAAAATAATCTCAAAACGCTTTGTGAAATTTTGAAAAGCCGTGCATGCATTAAGGCCACTTGAACTATGGACAACTGAAACGCTGGTTTTGATTTTATTGTTTATCGTTGTTTAAACGTGCTTGTTCTGTTGCATATCTCTATTTTATATTTGATATGGTCTATTGGTGAAGTAGCCTATAGCATTGATTACTGTGGAGGGAGGGGTGTGGGGATTCAAATAATTCAGCAGAAGCAGGGATGTTTAGACCAGAAGGAAATCCCCGTCCCCCTGGCAAATCACACTTTACTTAAAACCATGTTTTTAAAAACTCTAGGTTGTAGGGAATCAAAAAAAATAATAATAATAGGCCTAATAAAATATATATATATATATATTGGCTATATATATAAAATTACTTTTTTTACAGAACTGCTTTTGAAATTACGATTGGCCTCATACGATTGGTACAGATGCAAAGTCGTTCTGTTGGATACTATTGTTCCTTAGTGTAAAATGGAAATGCATGGTAATTTTATTTTATAAATATAAGCAAAAAACTGTATGGTGTACCAGAGTTTTAGAGCTACACAAATCTCTCTGCATTAATAAATATAAAATTTACAATAGACCATGTTTGTTCGGGATTTGAACCCGTGTCATCTTGATGATCGAACCGTAAGTTCTACCGCTCTGCTATGAATTTTCTCACTGAGAAATGCCCAAACGTTTGTTTGTCATGAGCGAGAAAACGTTTTGTCGTTAGCCTGTGAGTGTAGGCCTACTTTAGCCTACATGAATAAAAGTAGACCTTTTACAGTTTTAAAAGATGATATCTTATCTGTATGACCAACAATTACGCAGTAAGTTCTTTTAGCTGTTATGAGAAAAATAAATTCAAATGAACGCGCCGCCGCGTTTGTCAAACTCTAATTCAACATGCCAGAATAAAGCCAGATTTTAGAATAATGCATAGCCACTCGGCGTGGTGTGCCAAAATACCCTAATTATAAACTTCAATATTTCATTCAAAACCATCTCAAAACGCTTTGTGACATTTTAAAAAGCCGTGAATGTATTAAGGCCACTGGAACCCGGATCGTAACTGCAACGCGCTGCATGTCTCAATACAGGAGCAGAAGCGCTGGTTCAGATTGTATTGTTTGTTGTTTAAACGTGCATGTTGCATATTTAAAAATATTTGTTTAAAAATAAATGTTTGTTGTAGGCTTATTTGCAAATTACCATAACTTGTAGAATTTCATCCTTACTGTTAATTGACATTAGCCCCACTTACGTTTTGATAAATGTCCCTTTGCGCCACCTGGCGGTCATTTCGCGAACGACTTTGAAATGCGACTGGTTTATTTTTATTGTATTGGTCTACTTTAAAAAATAATACTTTATAAGACATTTATGGAAAAAGACTATTTTCTTTTCAAGATTCTGTAGAATGGCCCATATAGCATTTGACTAGAATTTGTTTCCAGGTATGACTAAAAATGTGCTTTTGGCTTTCATTTATATTTTGATTGTTTGTATATATATATATATATATATATATATATATATATATATATATATATATATATATGTGTGTGTGTGTGTGTGTGTGTATATATATATATATATATATATATATATATTTAGGCTATATATATACAAGAAAGAATGCAATGACAATATATATATATATATATATATATTGTCCTTGCATTATTTCTTGTGTGACACCCCTGAATGAAAGGCTCATTATTATGTAGGGTCACTGTCTGAGAACCACTTAATATTCATGATAGGGGTTGGGCCGTTCCGCCCATCTGCATATTGCCTTGGCAAACAAAAAAATGTTTTTCACAATTTAAAACAATCTATTGGTTTATGTGAATGATTAGGAAGGATGATTTTCAGATCATTTTGAAGCCAGAACTCGAAGCGTCAACATCCATTTGTCAAAAGTCTTGTGGACACATATTTAGTATTTGTTTTGTGGTCTTATTTCAGCAGCTTTCATTTTAATTTTTTTCAATAACCACGCATAAACAATATTCTCTTAAAAATACAAACAATGTACATACAAGTTGCTCACAGATTATGGTAGCCCTGTTTGTGCTATATAGAGTGAATTTACACCTTTGCCATTAACATGTTTATAAATAACTGAAAAAAGCACAAATGTAAGGGCATCACAGAACATCCAAATGGCCCCAAAAACACCTCAGACCCCAGAGGGTTAATACCGCGTGCTTTATATACACCGGGGCCCGCCGTTTCCAGGAAACATGACGTTCAACCCGGAAACCGTAGCAAAATGTTGCGCACCGTTTTGAACTTGAACGTGCCACATGAGACTTGGTTGTATCTCCAGCAGGATTCTTTATTGAGAACACACGCTGTCAGTATGCTCGTTTCCATTACAGATTTGCGCAAAGCTTTTGCGCTTTTTCTAAATGTCGATAAAAAAACCATTGCGAAATGACGGCCTTTCCATTAACCTATGTTATGCGACTAAAACGGCATTTTTTCCTCTTGCGATAAGTCATTCCAAAAATCATGGCAACGGACGTTGGTAGGTTTATATATATCCCAGCCACCGCACTAGACATTATTATTATTATTAATAAAAGGAGACGAGGTGTGTTATCCAAGCATTAATGGCAGGGAAAGACCATTATACTGCGAACGGCACATATAGCCTAATGCTACGTTCACACCGGACGCGAATAGCGCGTCAGGCGCGAGTGATTTCAATGTTAAGTCAATGCAAAGACGCGTTACGCGCATAAAAAATTCCTGCGGCGCGAATGAGGCGTAGAGCGCGGCGCGGTAGACACGAATGCCTCATGGCGCGTTACGCGCGAATGGTGCATTTTGTGCATTCACGCGTTTGACGTGAATTCGCGTCTGCCGCCCGAGTTGAAAAGTTTGAACTTCTGCTTCATTTCGCACCGCGTTAACCAATCAGGAGCCTAGCTGCCTGCTGGAGGTAAAGTGATGTAAACTCCCGCTCGGAATCTTTCATTCCAAAATCACTGACAGCTATGGAGGAAAAATTAATTCTTGCTGTAAGCAGTCACCCAGAATTGTACGATTCCACATCATATTTTTACAGAGACAGGTACAAAAAGGACCTCGCATGGAAGAGGGTCAGTGAGGAGATTGGGCAACCTGGTAAGTTGTAAATACAAATTAATCTTTAATATTTAATATACGATAGAAATGCTACAGTCACTGTAATTTCTTGAACAAGAACATGTGGACATCAAAACATGCAAACTCAGAGCGAGGGTTTACAGTTTTATTGAAATTGTGATTCGCATATTTAAAAAAGTATTGAAGTTTTGTCGTGTTGTATTCCTGTAATGTGTATAAAGACGTTGCAAAATATTTATGGGTATATTTTTTACACGCGCTTATATATATATATATATATATATATATATATATATATATATATATAATTACACTTCACTTTTGTGTCACGTTATTGCCCTGCTAAGCAGCTAGCTATTTTAAACTATTTTCCTGCTACTTTTGAGTCACGTTATTAACCTGCTAAGCAGCTAGCAAGCTGCCTTGCGCTATTTTACAATTATTTTCCCGCTTATATACAGCTACATTTTTTGCTTACAAGATATTCTTTATTCAGAGGACTTTTGCAGAAAAAAGTGGAAGAGCCTCAGGGACACATATCTGAAGGAGAAGAGGAAGGAGATGGACAAGAGGAGTGGGTCAGCAGCAGGGTCTGGGAAGAGGTGGAAGTACTCTCAGATCTTGGGATTCCTTGACCCCTTCGTCACCCCACGGGACTAGTGGTAATATGGAGGGGATCGAGGCCCGGATCAGAGAGGACAACCACCTCGACGACCAGGGACACCCTGGAGAAACGGCGTGGGAGATAGAGACTGGTGTGTTTCCGATGAATCCACATTACAAGGCATATATGCTGTCATTGTTTACAGATAAAGAAATGTATTCGCTCTATGATCATTGTTACCAACGTGTTTACATTTAATATTGTCTTGATAGAGGAAAATGATCGGAGGGGGGAAGAGGATAATCTGAGATCCCTTGCCTCTTCTTCTGTCTCCCCAGTCCCTGGTCCCTCAGCCCCTGCTGCTGAACTCACAGGTGTGTGAAGGCAATAGTACATACATACTTTCTAGCTACTGTTCATTTGCATGTTTATCTATGTACATGTCTGAAGTATAACTTGTAATTACTTGATATATAGTTCAAAACAATTTCACACTTAAGCACTGTCTATGTCACCGACAGATAGTATTCTCAGAATATCTAGACAAATTTGTTGTTTCAATTAATTTTTTAACCTTTATTGTGAACATGAAAATCAGGTATCATCTTTCTGCCTTCTCATTGCACTGTGTATTGCTTTCACAGGCCAACAGAGGAGGAGAGCCCAACGGCGGCCCCGTGAGCGGTCCCAGGATGGTCCGTCGGAGGTCGAGCAGACGATGTTGGAGCTTCTGATACAACCTCCGGCGCGACCTCCAACCCCACCGCCACGCTCCGCTGATGAGTACTTCCTCCTCAGCCTTCTGCCTTTTCTGCAGAGTATGCCGCCTCATTTAAAGGAAACAGTAAAATTTCAAATGTACAAATTGGCAATGGAAAATAGCACCATTGCGCTAAATTTGGAACAATTGGACGCCCCCACACAGTAAACTTTAAAAATAAAAATAAAAAAAGAGGCGGCAGGCTCTGCAGGAAACGCAGAATGCCCTCCTTCCTCTTCTCCTATGCCGTTCCCTGTGGCTCTTCCACCTTCCAAGCGAGGTCCTTTTTGTTCCTGTCTCTTAATGTAAATAGTTTGCACATATTGTTCATTTTTTTCAGTTCATATTGTTATTTTATATTATGTTTTGCCTAAATATTTTTTTTTTACGTTTTGCCTCAATATTTTTTTTAATGTTATACCTCATATTACTTTATATGTTTGGTCTCAATAAATTATTTTGAAATATGACTAAATGCCTGGTGTGGTTCTAATGCACAAACAAAGCAAATCTTTTATCACATAACTTGATTTCAATATATGAGACATTTTGATTTTGTATTGATTGCTTTTTATTCCATATCTAAATCTAGATTATATGAAACATTATTATTGTAATGTAAAGACAACCAACATTAGTGTCTGGACAGTGTTAAATAAGGAAAAAAACACAGGACAGGTTAATTACTTTTGGAGGCTGGCACTATTTATCATCAAAACAAAAATAAATAATTTAACCTGATATACTACCACGGAAAACCTGACATTTTGGAAAAGTCTCAACTTAATAAATGTGCATGTTGTGGACCTTACATCCTGGAACTGGGGCTGACAACCTGGGGAAAAAAATACAAAATATAATGGACTATTTTTAGATAGTTTAGCTCTTTATAGGTTTATGGGTGGCTCTTAAAAGAGCCGCTGTGGGGAAGTCATGAGGAGGACTTCAAATGCTACTCCGTCAGCTGCCATGGTACAGCTCCCTCCGCCGAGTAGTGTGCCATGAAGACATCCCTCACCCGGAGTGCCTCTCTGGAGGAGTTGTTGGCCGCAACCCGACCCAGACCTGGCAGTGGCTCCTCTCCAGCATATCCCGCGCCCCTCGCAGCAGGTGCCTCTCTCCACTCCGAACACCTCAGAAAGTTGTGGAGAAGACACGTCGCCTTCACACACTTCTCCGCAACTTCTGGGTGGACCTCGATGAGGCGGCGGTACATCCTCCACTGTGAGGAGAGGATACCAAAGGCGTTCTCCACCACCAGCCTGGCTCTGGAGAGGCGGTAATTGAAGACACGCCTCTCTGGAGGAAGGGTGCGTCCAGGGAAGGGCCGCATGAGGTTCCTCCGCAGTGGGATCGCCTCATCAGCCACAAAGACATGGGGCTGGGGTCCTCTTTCATCAGCACTGGGAAGAGGCTGGTCAGGAGGCAGATGAAGTGTACCAGCACGGAGAGTCTGTCCAAAGGCGGAGTTTGCCAGAATCCCACCGTCGCTGGTCCTGCCGTACCCCCCAACATCGATCACCCGGAAGCGATACCTCGCATCCACAACTGCAAGGAGAACGATGGAGAATGTTCCCTTGTAGTTGTGGAACTGGGATCCTGAGTTGGGGGGTGCCTTCATTACCACGTGCTTCCCATCCACCGCTCCACAGCATAGAGGGTAGTTCCACCGCTCCTGGAATCCTTCTGCGATGGACCTCCAGTCATCAGTGGTGGGCACAGCCATGTACTCCTCCACAAGACAGTCGCAGATTGCAGTCACAACCTGGTGGACGATCTTGCTCACTGTTGAGACACCAACCCTGAAGCTGGACGCTATGGTCCTGAATGAGTCCCCTGTGGCAAGAAACCTAGAAAATATATGTGTATATGGTTTAAATCACTAGTGTGCCAATAACCAATAACTGATTATCAAAAGAAAGAGTAACGTTACTACATATTGTTTACAGATAGAGACATGACAGTATCATTTGGTCATAGCAGTTAACTGAGTAACATTATCACTAGAAAGAGCACTACATATTGCTTACAGATAGAGACATTATCACGTCTGCCAAAATAATATTTTATTTTTTAGGTTAACGTTACAGCAGTTAACTGAGTATCACTAGAAAGAGCACCAACAGTGGTATCCGTACCACACAGTTTTAAAAACATTGATAGCATAGCATATATTAGCATATATTTAATAAACTGTATTTAACATTTTATATACATTTACTAACCGAAGACAGATGGACAGGCGCTCCGCAGCTGGAATAGAGCGTGAAGACTAAAATTTCATCTTTGAATATAATTTCATTAATTAATATTATGTATCTGTATTATTATTCTTTATTTAGTATTCATAATAAGTTGTATTATCTTATGAAGTTTAAAATGCATGAGTAGACTATAGATTGCATGGACACATGTGTTTAAGGAACATATTTTAGACACAAGGAGGGTAGCTGGGAGGATTATGTATTCTGCTTAGAGGTATGTAATGTTCACTTAGCAGAGAGTTCCAATGATGAATATACTTCAAATGTGTACAGTTGGTATGCTCTTTGCAAGAAAATGAATGTTTCAACTGATGCAAATGTACCATTTGTATACCACTAATGTATACACTGAGAAATAGTTTCTTAATGTGGAAAGTGGATTGTACCATGTGCATATACATTTCATTTTAAGCATAAGCAATATGTTTTGTTACCTTACAAGGAAGCTGTAAGACTCTCTGTGATGTATAAAAACTCAATCTTACTGTACTACAGCAGAGAAACATGGAGGCATGACTGGGTGAGAGGAAGGAGAAACACGAAACGCATAGACCTGGCATGAATATAACATCTTCTCAGAGTTTCTCTCCTGACATATAAGAATAAAAATCTTTCTTGGCAAGATAACTGGTGTCTGGTCCCGTGAATTAAATAATAACGGGGAAAAGGCTTAATTCCAAGTCTACAATTTGGCGTCACGAACAACAGGATCGCATCTTCAGGCATTTGTCTCAATCATTCAAGGTAAGACTTTTTCTTTTTCTAAAATAATTCTAAGTCTGCCTGATGATTAGACATTGACTGAAACTGCTTAAAAGAACTGTGTTATTTAAAGTACCAGTTGTGTTGCCAATGAATATATGTCAGACAATTAAATTTGGCTTATTTAAGTTGCTCTGATCAGTAAAACCTCTAAAATATTTGAATGATGCTTGGGTAAAAGTGGATCTTTTTTAGAAAGAAGACCATATAGAATTAGCTATAAGACGGTTAAGCTAGGCAAATTTGCTTGTTTACAACTGCGACGTGGTTGGATTGTGGCGGGACTGTCTAAAACGATGGCAGAATGAACCCTAAAGCATCCAACACACAGAAGATTCGTTCTCAGAAGGAGACGAGGAAAGTGTAACAAGCAGTGATTTATAGCGGTTTAAAGTGGCGGGTCTGTGCTCTGAGTTAGTGCAGTGCAGTATATAGAAGATACGAAGAAAACCCTAAAACGTTTAAATACGCAGAGGATTGAACCCTTAGAAGAAGGGTATCAATGAAAAAAAAAAGAGCTAGAATCGCGGGCATTCTGATTTTGACCATAAAACTGTTCAAATGTTTGAGGATACTGATCTGAGTTGAACTTAAAGAAAAAAGAAAAAACAAAGAAATTAATCTAAGATAAACTAGAGGAAAAAGAAAGAATAAACTTATCTGAGTTGAACTTAAAGAAAAAAGAAAAACAAAGAAATTAATCTGAGATAAACTAGGAAAAAAAGAAAGAAGAAAAAATGTATCTGAGTTGAACTAAGTAAATTAAAAAGAAAAAAGAATAGATAACTAAAAATATAAGGGATAACTTGTTTTTAATCTTTCTTTAAAATTTTCTTTTCCCTGAGTTCTTATAGGGCTTAGAAAAGAGAGAGAGAGAGAAGCAGCCCCTCCCTTTGGAATTCACTCTATATACATACACACACACACACATATACGCACACACACATAGCCCTGCTGTTCTGAGCACAGAGACACAGAGTGACAAATTCTTTGAAACATGGGAGAAAGTGTCTGTAACAGCAGAACAATATCTTCTTGGTACCTGGAAAGGAAGAGGAAGAAACAAGCTAAACTTTTGAAAAAAGGTCTGGATATCAATGCATCTATGGATGAGCAGTTAAGCTGGTTCGAGTCCCAAAAAGACAAGATCAAATCAAAAGCATTCCCAATACTGGCGGCTCATTGGATTGTGAAACAAGGTGGAATTTTTTGCGATATGAATGGTGGTCCAGTTCCACTTGCTGAAGCAATGAAGCCTCAAATTGAAGCATATACCAAATTGAACAAAATCATGTCTATTAAATGTTCAGATGAAGCAAATACAACCAGTGAAGATTTATTTGATCCAGATTGGACAAATATAATAACTGAAGCTGAAAGAAAATACTCACAACCACCAGTGAAATCCGCAACAACTGTAACGCCTCCTCCTTACAACCCAATTTATCCAACTTTGCCTGAACAATGTACAAGTTCATCTAAACCTCTGACACAGCCTCAAGCTTCGAGATCAAATGGAGGTCCAGTTGACAAAATGTATATTGCATCTGCACAAGCAGCTCCGGTAATAACAAGATCTAAAACAGTTCAGCCAAACAGAGACATGCTGCGATGTACACCAGCTCGGAATTATGATTCTGACTGGGGCGATGAGACAAAAGATGACGACATGATCACAGTTGATAAGATCGGTCCTGAATTTTATTCACCTGCGATTAAAAGGGAAGAATCTGAAATGATGACAGAAGAAAGACCATTCACACCAGGAGAACGTCAAGCCATTCTCACAGCCTTGCCTCCTCTGAAGAGACAAGATCCAAACACAGAGTTTTGGCGAGAATTGGACTCATTAGTTGAAGCACATCAAATGACATTAAGAGATATACACACCATTGTGAAAGCTAAAATCCCAAGAGACCGATGGGAACGCTTGCCAGCATCGATAACAACAGCCCAGTGGGTAGACTTGTGGGTCGACGGCCAGGGAAGACACCTGGGTCTTTGGCAAGCATTAGATGAGTTCCGAAAAGTAATCCAAGAAATCTTGGGAAGTGGTAAAATTCCATTCACATCAGTGACATTGATTAAGCAAAAGGATGATGAATCTCCAGATGAATATGCTCTGCGTAAGTGGAATGCTTATGAAAGATGGGCCCTCTGTGCTAAGAAACAACCTGACAGAGATGATGTACAGTTCACTGACACACTTGTCGATGGTTTCAGCACAAAATACCAACATGCCTTATCACTTGGAGTCAATCCAGGTGAAACATTTGACCAAATTATGCAATGGGCTGGCCGCTTAGAGATGGCTATGAGATCAAATAAAGAAGAAGGAAACAAGCCATATCGAAGAGGAGTGGCAACAGCTCAATACAACAAGGACACAAAGAATAGGGTGATTTTCTGCAGCAACTGTGGAAAGCGTGGACACTCCAAAATAGATTGTTGGGCTAAAGGAGGTGGAGCAGAAGGTCAAGGTCCATCATTTAGACAGGTCAGTGCGAAAAACCATGAAGAAACCACTCAAGGGAAGACATGGACTGAAGCACAAGTCCGTCAGCTCATTGAGGGAATTATGCGTCCGCAATAGGAATCAGCGGCCCCCTGTATTAGTAAGAAAAGAGACAATCGCCTTTTCGTCAATGCATTAATAGGGGGCCACCCATGTGACATCCTTGTTGACACAGGAGCAGCCATTTCAATAACAGATCTGAACCTACCTACAACAGATGAAACTATGGAAGTTGAAGGAGTTGGAGGAGGTATCACAAAATTTCGCAAAAGTATTCAAGTTCCACTGCAAATACATGAAGATGAAGTCTTATGGACATCTTTCTGGGTTGGGCCGAATTCACAAGGAAGCCTTATTGGCATGGACATTCTTCCATTGTTGAACATGATCATATTCACTGACAGTCGTCAAATCGCTACAACAGCTGGGATAATACCACACGAAGATCGCACATGTAATTTAAGTTCTGTTGGTGCAGCAAAACCAATCATCAGAAATTGGGGAAAAGATGGTGTGTGGGGTCTTCTGTGCAGTTTATATTCAGATGTTTGGGCTAAACACAAATTGGATTGTGGCAAAGCCAACATTGACCCCGTTGTTATTGAGGGACCGATACATCCCCCTCATAAACAATACCCTATCCGACCTGAAGCAAGACAAGCCGTGGAAGAGATAGTGGCAGACTTGGAAGCTGAAGGAATCATCAGACAAACTTCATCTACCACTAATAGTCCTGTCTGGCCTGTCAGGAAATCGGATAACTCATGGAGATTAACCATTGATTACACAAGACTTAACAGTGTAACACCAAAACCGCATCCTATTGTGGCCAATCCTGCCACCATTCTGAATGATATTCCAGGAAATGCAAGAATTTTCACGGTACTAGATGTACTGTCAGCTTTCTGGTCTATACCTATTGATGAAAAATCTCAAGAGAAATTAGCCTTCACAGTAGGCGCAAAACAGTATGTTTGGAACAGACTCCCACAAGGTCTTAATCTTTCCCCTGTTGTATTTCATAGAACTTTGGATCAGTTCTTAACCCTCTGGGGTCTGAGGTGTTTTTGGGGCCATTTGGATGTTCTGTGATGCCCTTACATTTGTGCTTTTTTCAGTTATTTATAAACATGTTAATGGCAAAGGTGTAAATTCACTCTATATAGCACAAACAGGGCTACCATAATCTGTGAGCAACTTGTATGTACATTGTTTGTATTTTTAAGAGAATATTGTTTATGCGTGGTTATTGAAAAAAATTAAAATGAAAGCTGCTGAAATAAGACCACAAAACAAATACTAAATATGTGTCCACAAGACTTTTGACAAATGGATGTTGACGCTTCGAGTTCTGGCTTCAAAATGATCTGAAAATCATCCTTCCTAATCATTCACATAAACCAATAGATTGTTTTAAATTGTGAAAAACATTTTTTTGTTTGCCAAGGCAATATGCAGATGGGCGGAACGGCCCAACCCCTATCATGAATATTAAGTGGTTCTCAGACAGTGACCCTACATAATAATGAGCCTTTCATTCAGGGGTGTCACACAAGAAATAATGCAAGGACAATATATATATATATATATATATATTGTCATTGCATTCTTTCTTGTATATATATAGCCTAAATATATATATATATATATATATATATATATACACACACACACACACACACATATATATATATATATATATATATATATATATATATATATATATATATATATATATATATATATATATATATATATATATATATATATATACAAACAATCAAAATATAAATGAAAGCCAAAAGCACATTTTTAGTCATACCTGGAAACAAATTCTAGTCAAATGCTATATGGGCCATTCTACAGAATCTTGAAAAGAAAATAGTCTTTTTCCATAAATGTCTTATAAAGTATTATTTTTTAAAGTAGACCAATACAATAAAAATAAACCAGTCGCATTTCAAAGTCGTTCGCGAAATGACCGCCAGGTGGCGCAAAGGGACATTTATCAAAACGTAAGTGGGGCTAATGTCAATTAACAGTAAGGATGAAATTCTACAAGTTATGGTAATTTGCAAATAAGCCTACAACAAACATTTATTTTTAAACAAATATTTTTAAATATGCAACATGCACGTTTAAACAACAAACAATACAATCTGAACCAGCGCTTCTGCTCCTGTATTGAGACATGCAGCGCGTTGCAGTTACGATCCGGGTTCCAGTGGCCTTAATACATTCACGGCTTTTTAAAATGTCACAAAGCGTTTTGAGATGGTTTTGAATGAAATATTGAAGTTTATAATTAGGGTATTTTGGCACACCACGCCGAGTGGCTATGCATTATTCTAAAATCTGGCTTTATTCTGGCATGTTGAATTAGAGTTTGACAAACGCGGCGGCGCGTTCATTTGAATTTATTTTTCTCATAACAGCTAAAAGAACTTACTGCGTAATTGTTGGTCATACAGATAAGATATCATCTTTTAAAACTGTAAAAGGTCTACTTTTATTCATGTAGGCTAAAGTAGGCCTACACTCACAGGCTAACGACAAAACGTTTTCTCGCTCATGACAAACAAACGTTTGGGCATTTCTCAGTGAGAAAATTCATAGCAGAGCGGTAGAACTTACGGTTCGATCATCAAGATGACACGGGTTCAAATCCCGAACAAACATGGTCTATTGTAAATTTTATATTTATTAATGCAGAGAGATTTGTGTAGCTCTAAAACTCTGGTACACCATACAGTTTTTTGCTTATATTTATAAAATAAAATTACCATGCATTTCCATTTTACACTAAGGAACAATAGTATCCAACAGAACGACTTTGCATCTGTACCAATCGTATGAGGCCAATCGTAATTTCAAAAGCAGTTCTGTAAAAAAAGTAATTTTATATATATAGCCAATATATATATATATATATTTTATTAGGCCTATTATTATTATTTTTTTTGATTCCCTACAACCTAGAGTTTTTAAAAACATGGTTTTAAGTAAAGTGTGATTTGCCAGGGGGACGGGGATTTCCTTCTGGTCTAAACATCCCTGCTTCTGCTGAATTATTTGAATCCCCACACCCCTCCCTCCACAGTAATCAATGCTATAGGCTACTTCACCAATAGACCATATCAAATATAAAATAGAGATATGCAACAGAACAAGCACGTTTAAACAACGATAAACAATAAAATCAAAACCAGCGTTTCAGTTGTCCATAGTTCAAGTGGCCTTAATGCATGCACGGCTTTTCAAAATTTCACAAAGCGTTTTGAGATTATTTTGAATGAAATATTGAAGTTTATAATTAAGTGTTTTGGCAGACCACGCCGAGTGGCCCTATGCATTTTTCTAAAATCGGGTTTTATTCGAACTTTTGCTAACGACAAAAGTTTATCTGTCGTCTCTGTCTCCGGGAACTGCGCGTCACAAAAATGAACCGAAAGCCACTTCAGCTCAGTCACGATAAGAAATCGGCTCTGTCTAATGCCTTTAAATGTCTAAATATTCAGGCTAATAAATGTTATCTGATTATGTAATCCATATGAAAACGAGAGGTACAGAGGATCTACTCAAACATGTAGCCTATGTAAGCGCTTCCCAATGAGAAAATGACAAGGGTGAAAATCTCGCTCTAATGAAATGTAGCAGGCTAAATCGCCCTGAATTAAAATGTAAAAACAGATCAAATAATGTATTTGTCGAAATGTTGCGATATTGTTTCATTTAAGTTCATAATTATTCTATAGGCCTACATGTTATTTAATTTAGCAGCATTACCACGAAGCACCGTGGTTCGATATTTATTTGAATAATAAAAAAAATAATAAAAACTTAATTCACAAATTGCATGCCTGGTTGAAAGGATCCAAAGATCCCTGTAGAATTTAATATTAAGTTGAACATTTTGTTCATGACAACAAATGAACATGCGTTTTTTCAGATTATATTTAGTTTTGCTTGGAAAAAGCTGGCCCAAACCAGTTTTATTTCATCAATTATTGAAATAATGAAATATTTAGTAATAAACTTTTATGACAGAAATTTCACTAGGCTACATGTAACTTAAATCATTTAATTCCTTCATTATCAACACTGTCTAGAATAGCGATTTAAGTGTGAATTACGACTTCTCTTTGTGTTAAATCAGCCTCAGACTCCGATAGCCTGTGGGGGGTTGGAGGGACAGTTCAGTGCTGTATTGTGCGCGCAGGACAATAGGCCTAGGTGTTAATGTTCCTCTTTCATATGGAGAGCGAGGGAGACTAAATAAACTTGTTAAAAAGAGATTCAGCGCGAGAGAGGCAAAGAAAAACGCATGTTTTAATTTAATTATGTTGCTTTGGACAATTTTCGTTTTGTAGGCCTACTGTTTTAATTGTTTAATGTCATTTATTTGGCAATACAAATTTAAAATGTCGCAAGAATAATATTAGCCTAGTGTTTCTTATTTTGCATCGCAAAAGAAATAAACTCTAAACCCGATGCAACCCTGTTTTAAATAAAAAAAAACACTTTATTTAAACCTTGAAATGTTCGAACTTGGTTTCAAACTTAAGTAATTTTAGTGTTCTTTTACATTACACAATAATTTAGCAGACTAAAGACGAGCTTCTTCATTTTCATTTTCTGATGCAATCGGCTGACAATCTTCCTTCATCAGTTTGTGTCCTTTGTGCAGCGGCTGCGGTTCTACTGGAATGTAGCAAATTTATGTTGTAATGATAATTAAACAAAACTCTTGACTTTAAATAAGTAAACAGTTATAAACAGTTAGCTATTTAAGCATCAAGAAGGTAAAATATAAACGCTGTTGGCCAACATCGGTTAACAACATGTATGCCACATTGAGATTCGATCTCGGGTCGATTGAAGCTCCCTGAAGCTCGTGTTGATGCGTTGATCACTGAGCCACCGTTTGTACGCTGTTAGAGTTAAAGTCTTATGCTTTTGTAAAGCTTCATTGATGTAGCCTAAATGTTTTTATTGCAATGTTTTATGTTTTCATTATTTATTCAATTTCATTTCAGTATTTCAGCCTAATTTCAGTATTGTGGTAATGAATTATTTTAACTACGTTTCACTTGTTGAATTCATCTGCTACCAGCTTTCAATCGCTCTGAATGAGCAGCAGATTACGCATTAGAGAGAATAAACGAACACTTTTCAGAGTCTATGATTGTAGCGCCTCTTAGCGGTAAAAGGTAGCAAATACACCCCACATTTTACCGCCGCGGTGGAACGGCTGATGTGGGCGTTGTCATGGCTTTCCTCTACATTTGCGTTTGAATAGCGCGCGTTCTCCGTGGGCGTGTCAGATTAACGCGTAATGAAGTGTAATGAGCTGGGGAAAAAAATTCTGACAGCACTCTCTTTTCATACAGATTACATAAACTGAGAATATTTGTTTTTTATATAAATTACTTCATTGAAAAGAAGAGAATTCAAGCTTCATAAAGAAAAATCTCTCGTGCCTGTGTGACAAGTATTTGCAGAGTTAGAGTTAATTTTTCGGACGCGTTTCAGAATGGACTGCACTGACAGAGAGAAGGCAAAACTCGCATCATGTTTATTTTTCTTCATTTGACAAAAAGCACAACACTTTGTTTTTATTGTGAGTATACAGAAAAATAATATACACTAAACAGGATCGACTGATGTATAACACTTACATGTAAGATTAAAATCAACAGAGTATTTTGAGTCTCTTTTGCACTGATAAGAAAAAAAGTCTGCCTATCGCGCCGGCGCGATAGCCGACCCCAGGGGGTTATTAACTTACCTCAAAAAAACACTCCGTCGTTGTCCGAATGCTTCGTCTGTGTGTCTGTTTCGCGCCTGATATGCCGTGCTTGAAATCTGTTATGCCGCGCTTTGATCTGATTGGCGGTTGGCATGCAACCAATGATTGTCTATAGGCAACCAGTGGAGAAATTTAAGCTGACCAAAAATCAACATTGATTCAATGTTTGTCTTTTCAACACTGAAAAACATTGAATTATCAACATTGATTCAATATTATTTTAGCATTGAATTTTCAACCTCAACCAAAATGGTGATTCTGATGGAATTTCAACATTTAATCAATGTCACCTTGCTATCTGGGTAGTATATTACAAAACAATACAAGTAAGAATAATATTAATGTAGTATGCATGTACAGTGTGGTAGCAATATAGATAAAATACAGCAAAAACTGTAAACATAAAAAAAAAAAAAAAAAAAAAAAAACTTTGCACCTTTTTTAAACAATCACTGCCAGCTATCAAGAAAACCAAATACTATTTATTTCCCTTTTTTATGTACTATTTTTATTATTATTATTATTATTATTATTTTTTAATCAGATAGGGGCGAGAGAGCGGACAAAAACAGTAAGGGTCAAAAGCAAAGGAGTGGTTATGCAAAGGGTAATTTATAAGAAAATGATTTTTTTTTTTAAAGTACAAAAGAAAAGGTTGCCAAATCATGTGAAATTGTTCTGTTCTGCCAATCATTGTAAATCAAACTTTTTCTATTTGAATAAACTGCAACAGGTCATGCGTCCAATGAAAGTAGGTTGGTGGAAGAGAATTTTTCCAGTTCATCAGTATAAGCCTTTTGGCAATTATTAAGCAAAAAGCTAAAGCGTTTGACTGTAGAGATGATAAGGACACCTTTGCGGGATTAAGACGAAATAGTGCCACTAAAGGGCACGGTTCAACATCTAAAATAAAAGCGTCAGAAATTGACTTGAAGATTGATGTCCAGTAAGAGGTCAACGCTGGGCAAAGCCAAAAAGTATGATACAGAGTAGCTGGGGCTTGTTGACATCGGTCACAAGTAGGATCGAGATCCGGGTTAATTTTAGCTTAGCTTTTGTCCAGTATATTCTGTGTAACAGCTTAAACTGTATTAGTGAGTGACGAGCGCAAATAGAGGTGGTATGTACACGACAAAGGGCCTTTGACCATTCCTCTTCAGTAAAACGTGATTAATATCGGATTCCCAATTCTGCTTTATTATTTACAATGCCCCTTCTAAACCATAATGCGAAGGCTCCGTCTGAAATGAAAGATAAAAAAAGAAGGATTTTTATATATAGGAGACAGACCCGACATTGTCTGAAAGCCAAAGGGTTTTCTAAATTGTTGCCAAATTTTTAGGCTGTGCAGAACTAAAGGGTTAGAATAATAATGGGAAAAATTTATAGGAAGAGAAGAACATAACAAAGCATGTAAAGAGACTCGGTTACAAGAGTCAAATTCTATTTCAACCCATGCCGGAACCCAATGACAAAGACCATAATGTGACTGACTCCAATATAAAATGCTATGAATGTTTGCTGCCTAGTAATAAAATAAGAAATATGGAAGTGCGAAGCCACCTAATCTTTTGGGTTGCTGAAGGAATAATTTCTGGATTCTTACTGGACCTCCGTTCCAAATAAAATCCTCTGTTCTGAAATCACTCGATCTAGTGACTTAAAGAATGCTTTTGGTATAAATACCGGAATATATTGAAATAGAAATAGAAATTTGGGTAAAATAGTCATTTTTATGGCATTAATTCTACCTACGTGTGAGAGTGGGAGAGTTTTCCACCTAGCAAGATCCTCTTTTGCTCACTCCAAGATTGGAATAAAGTTATGTTTGAATAGATCTACATATTTTCGTGTTACTGTAACTCCCAGGTAACGAAATTGATCTGAGGCTTATTTAAATGGCAGAGCTGATGCTAAAAGAGCTTTTGCGACTGTGTTAATTGGAAAAAAACTCACTCTTATGCTAGTTTATTTTATAACCTGAGACACTTCTAAATTGTCCTAAAATACTCAAAACATAAGGAAGACAAGTTTCTGGATCTGAGAGATCTGGATCTGTCATCAGCATAGAGGGACATTTTCTGTTCTTTTCCTGCTCTATGGATGCCAGTGATATTGCAATTAGTACGAAAAGAGATTGCAAGAGGTTCTATTCACCTTATTTTTAACGGAAATATGGACACAGCCAGTTGACGTTTTTTTTTGTGCGAGACTTCCGGTCAGGCATTTCCGGTCAATGTCTAGCTAACTCACTTTTCACCGTAGCGGTTAATCAAAGTCTCCGTAACAAATAACTCATCGTTATGGCTTCGAGGAAAACCGGGATTGTTTGTGCAGTTAGAGGTTGTCATAATAACTGGTACAAAAGAAAGATTTACTTTCAGCAGGAGTGTTTTAATCATCGATCGCGTACGAGAGCTGAATGTGGATGCGAGGCGCTCTACGACCTTCACCCCCCGCCGAAGAATGAGGAATCCCTTCGCCTGTGGTTAAAAGCTTTAAATTTGAAGAAACCACCGAAGTGACCGTATGTTTGTTCTTGTGGCTGGGCTACGAAGTCCCAATAAATACAAAAAGGAGACGTGTCAAGAGGTTAGCAGACACAGGTAATGTTAACTCTTGTTAGTTCTCAGTTTGTGTCCCTCTTGACAGTTAACATATGCTCTCACATAAAGCCAACTGTCTTTTAAGTTTGTTCTCTCAGTATATTTATCCATTGTGCATCAATTAAAAAAAGTTACATAGAGGTTAGAGGACAAAAATTTCCGTGTCAAAAAACTGTCATAAAAATGTTAAGCTTGCACAGACTTAAGTTTGGTATCATTTTAAAGAAGACCCGTGGCAGATTATTGCTGAAGTAAAAAAAAAAGTAAATTTAGTTATATAGGTTTAAGTTTATGAAAATGATTATTATTACATTATTTTATATAAAATATATATTTTATGAAAAGTTGAACTCTAAAACGGCTAGAAAATCAAAGCCATATATCTAAAAAAATTAGCTTTTGGTAGAATTGTTTGGGCGCAGTAACAGATTTTCTCCAGTGGGTGCCAGCAAAACTCCACTGGTGCACACAGTGATTGGATTTGTTATTTGTAGTTGAATTTTTCTCTATATATATTACAAACACACACACACACACACACACGCGCATATGTATTTTTTATAAGACACATACTAACCACACTCAGACATCCATACCAACACACCCACACAAATATCGTTGCATAATTTACCCAATTGGCTCTATAATATATATATATTATGAAACATATTAAACCTGTGCCAAATTTTCTGCAGTTAGCATTAACACAGGCAAAGTGATTAAAAACAACAACTGAAAAGAACAAAAATGTCCATATGGATGCACAAGGGTTAATGATATATTTGTATTTTTTTCATCCCTGCTGGGATTTTTTTTTTTACAGTGTAAAACCCTTGACTGTCACTTTTGATCAATTTAATGCATCGATCCTTGTTGAATAAAAATATTAATTTCATAAAAAAGATCTTACTGATGTCAACATTTTAAACCGTTATGTACAGTTTTGGTTTGTTTATTGCGAAATAACTCCCGATTGTTTCTCTGTCATCTAAGCAAGGCTTCGTTTCCCAAACGCACTGGGCCTGTGAGCTCAGCGAAGCACCAGCATCAAACGCTCTCTGTGATTGATTGGTTTTGTCTTGTATACAGATGACTAGGAGAAAAGGTTCTATCCTACACAATTACCCGCTAACATTCGCTTATTTTTCCACTTAGAAGCTTATTTTACGCACTGAATTGCGTGCTAAATTAATAAAAAAATTACTGGTAAAAAGAAATACACATTTGGATCGATATTTTTATGTGAGGATCGATCCTTTTCGATGCCACGTCAGTATCGATACTTCAGGATCGATCAGCCCATCACTAATTTTTAGTTGTCCCGCCAAATTAATTATAGGAAGGACACTGGAAATCTGGCAATTAGATGTTTAAGGAATGCAAATTATCTACATAACAAAATTTTGAGCTCAAACTTGACTTTTGACCACTATTTTAAAGTTACTGTACTCTGCCTTTGTATTGTCAACAAAAAGTCAGAAGTCATGCCAAGGGAAAAGCCAGTAACTTCCACATTATCAATATTTGGTTGCTGATCACCATTAACAAAATCATTATAGTAACACCTGTATAAAATCGTTGCATTCTGGTGGCCCTATTAGGCCTAATACATTAGACATGACAAAATACCTCCATAGCGGTAAAGACTAAAGAGTATCTTCAAGTGGTACTGAGTGGCATAAGACTTGCTAAACACGCGTTATAATGTAATGTAATGTAATGATCATGATAAAACAGATCCTCGCGCACATTCGACCCGGAGACTGGTTTATAGCGGTGGATCTGAAAGACGCATACTTTCACAGGCGTTTACTGAGTTTTGTGTTCGAAGGTTTCACGCTCCGTTCACGAAAAGTAGCCTATGCAGTGCTTTACCCCTTAGGACTCAGTAGGGAGCGCGTTCTGGCCTACTTAGACGACTAATGCATTTATAGCACAACCTTCTGTGTTCTGCGTCTTTTCAGTATGCGTTGGTTTCAGCTGTCTGCCCTATTATTGTGCGTGCACTTCGCTCGTCCCGCGGATTTATTCCGGACGCTTTGTTTTGTATGCATGCTTTTAACAGCTGTTCTGATGTTGTATGCACCAGCACTTCTTGCTTCATTGTGTTGTATGCGCCAATATACCCTTGTTGCTTCATTATTATCACTCTGCGATATATTAGTCCCGCGTCGGCTCGACCGTGTTCAGGGCGGAGCTGAAGGCGCCGGCGAAGTTTTGGCACTCTGCCAGCTAGATGCATTGTTTCAACTAGGTCCGGTACCCGAACTGGGTGAGGCGGGGCTTTAGTTCTTTGTTGTATTGACCTGCTTCGGATATCGCACGTTTGTCGATGGAGCGGGTTAAGAGCATACTAAATGTTCTGACCTTTCAAGTATTGTATAATATCAACTTATTTTTAGACTATTTAATTGTTTACAGATACAAAAACATGATATTTAACTTGTGTCCAACTAAAATGTGTATTATTAAAATGTTCTATCTGTTTTAATTTGAATTGTTGTATTTAGTCATATTTTGATCGAGTGGATGTTGTCCTAACCACATGTAAATAACTAAAAAAGAAGACAAGGAGGCAAGAAGATACAGTATTTCACTAATGTAATTTATTAACTCATTTCACAATTACTATTAAAATGGTAAAACATCACCTTCATGTGTAAAACTGAGCACTAGCTATAAAAAGAAAAACACCAAGGGACTAGCCTAACAAAGGGTCAGCGGAACAATTTTTAACAGTTAGGTATCATCACACATCAACACAGACACAGGAAAGCTGGTGTCTGGCATGCCCATACAGCAGGTTAAAGACTAGAACCTGAGCCTATTTACACATATGTACATATTTATGGCACAGTATGAGTCTGCCTGACAGAAACTCATCTACAATCCTTGGCAGCATGTGACTAAAATAGAAGGACTTGAGTTTAGGTAGAACTTGTGAACAATACTCCAAATCAAATGGCACATCAATGACAACTTTGTCAGATGGAGCCCAGACAAGCAGCTTGCATCTCTCTAATCTTGTACAAAACATACCTAGTTGGACTTGAAGGTAGTTACCACGGGATCCATTTGGTTGGAGCTGTGGAACCCTGTCCACCATCTTCACATCTGTGAGCTTGCTGGAAAACACTTCAGCCAGAGATGCACAGTTCTTGGTCAGAACAGGACATTTAATCTCCAGCAGCTCTGTGGAGTTAACCATGCCATCTGGGCTTGCAGAAAGCCATGGTTCTGTAAAACTAACTACAGTGCCTCTCTTCTCAACTAAAAACAGCTCTCCATCCATGCGTAGGCCACCTCCTCATTCTCCTGGCCATACCTGGTTGCAGTGTTACATTTATTCATTTAGCTGACACTTTTATCCAAAGTTAAGTGTCTTGCTCAGGGACAGTCTCGCAGTGGATTTGAACCCGGGTCTCTCACACCAAAGGCATGTGTCTTATCCACTGCGCCATCACCACCCCTGTGTTCCCATGGAACCTAGGAAACAGGTGCTCTCTAAGAAAATTATCTGGCTTAGTAGATGCACGCACGGGGACCTTATTTGCAGAGCTAGCAGTTACTCTTAATTTACGTGCATCAAACCACAAGTGGGAGGCACTCTGTATTTTAGTGAACTCCTCCAAACTGGCACATCTCCATCTTATCTCCATCTAATTTAATGTACATATCATAAAATGACATGCATTTCTGGCACTGTATGTCTGTGCCATGTTCACTATGAGGCAGCTGGAGCTGTGTGGGAGCTGCTGGAATTTGATCTGGTTCAGCAGAGATGCATTTGTGCAGAAGGCTGCCCACTGAAACACTGGTGACTTCTAAGCTCATCTTCAGTGCTTCATGTGAGCTGTAGGCAGGGGTTGGCGGTAGAGATGGAGAGATGGGCAGGATGTTCTCAGAGACATCAGAACCTTCTTTGTGGTGCCTGAAACATATATTACTCAACCTTTTGGGGACTAAATTGCGCTGTGTCCCTGAGTTCCAGTGGCGCTGCTCATCTGTGCAGGACAATCCAGTCAGACCTTTGGACACTGCAAACTGCACCTTGCTTTAACAAAGTTTAAATAGAACAGTTACATATTTTTTATATATTACAGTCCTTAGTGTCACAATACTTATATAGAAAATATGGACAGTTTATGGTGACAACTATAAACTGTCCATATTTTTAACTTACCTTGATGATGCATTTACCCAAATTGCCATTTGCGATTAAACTGATATGAATTAGAATTGGTATACTTACCTACACAGAAAGGAGGTGGTTCACCAAAATGTGGTGTGCTGACAGAATATTACCTTTACCCAAACTTGAACGACCTTACCTTAACCCAAGCAGCATCAATGAACAAGAGATTAGACTTTATTATCTGGAAAAGGAGCACAATCTGTTGATTAAAAAATAAAAATGTTAGTCATATACTCAATTTTATTTCCCAAATGCCTTAGAAGCCAAAGTTTTCATCAGCTCTTCTATCTGATACCCAAACAGCACAAATAAAATAGAAAAGTTTATTTCTATTTTATTTGTACTGTTTGGGTATCAGATGCTTCAATGTAAATCTAGCTTAAAATTGAATGCAACAAACTTGCATCAAGAGCTCTGTGAGTACACATCAGATTGGTACAATGTGTCAAACTTCAAGCCTACACATTATGAGGTAGGCAACATCAGTTAACATTTAGATTTCAAATTGTAATGTTAGTTAAATCCCAAATATTTAGCACTGCTATCTATGTAAAATATGACTAGCAATCTAATCACAACAAGGCAACAGCTAGTGTGTTATGGCACTGAACTATATAGACTGTATATAAAACAGACAACTGAACAGACAATTCATTAGCATACCTTCCATAAGATCGCCGCTGCGTGACTCCAGGACTTCCCCTGACCCGCAACACAGGAGCATCCGGCCGTCTCGATAGTGCCGGTTGAGGTAGTCAGGATCCATGCAGAGTGAACGTCAAATTTGCTTTGGCTTGGTTGAACATCAGCCTTCATGAATACCAGCTCATCGATGTTGTCATTGATAAACACCTTGCCAACTTTTCCACTGTGGAGGTACTGATACACCTCTGTACTTTTTTAATTGCGCATTGTAGACCCATCTGCACCAAGTGACAACACAAAATAATTAAATATGTCCTCGTACGTTATATGAGGCCACTTCTTCATGTCATCCTCCCACTCGTGAATCGTTTGAGGGTGTGGCACTGACCTGCCATTTCGATTGTTTAGTGATTTTTGGAAATGTTCCCACGACATAGTTCACCAATTTAGTTCAGCTAACGTTAGTTAGCCCAGGGAAGCGAAGAAACGGAAGTGCCGCACAAAAACCGGAAGTTGGACCCATATTTACTTCCGCGTTCGAAAATAAGGCGAATAGCTATAGCAAACAAAAGTGGGGACAGGGTCCTATGGTGAAGAGAAAAATATTCAGAACTAATACCATTTGTTTTTATCGACCAAAGGGGAAGAATATAAGAGTTTTACCCATGACACAAATTTATCACCAAACCCAAAAATTTTTAATGTATAAAATAAATAGTCCCACTCAACACGGTCAAAAGCCTTCTCTGCATCGAGAGAGACTAGGGCTTCTGGCATGTATGAGTCTGATGAGGTATAAATTATGTTCATCAGCCTTCTAAGGTTAAAGAAGCTTTGTCTGTTTTTTATAAAGCCGGTTTGGTCCGGATGAATGATGTCTTGAATAACAGTTTCCAACCTTAGAGAGAGAATTTTGGCCAGGATTTTCACATCTACATTCAGAAAGGAAATTTGGACGATAAGCCCCACAATCTAGTGGGTTTTTATTAGGTTTCAAGATCAGTGATATTGACGCCTGACGCATGGAGGGAGGAAGATGCCCATTGTTTAGGGATTCTTCGAAAACCGAAAGTAGTGATGGGGAGAGCTGGAGAGAGAACTTTTTTAAAAACTCTGTGGGAAAGCCATCTGGACCTGGGCATTTTCCACTCTGCATCTGAGTAATAGCTTGCAAAATTTCGGTTAGACTAATAGGATCCTCTAATTTGGTTTTTGACTCGTTACTGATTTGAGGGATGTCAAGATTTTCAAAAAAAATTATCAAAAAGTTTAGAATATTTCATTTTCCTTCCCTCTTCCATCACCAATTGTCTTCTAGAGAATTCTTTTTTTGTAGGGATTCTCTTCCCTCCATACACCAACCAAGTCCTCATTTTGCATCCACTCAGTGAAATATTTTCAGGATAGATCTGACTTAAAGTTTGCGCTGCTTGTCGCGTCCAGTCTCGTGCACCATACATTAAAGTCCCCAACCACAATATAGTTGCCTTTGCACAACAGCTTCATTTCTTCAGTTCTTTTCTTTCATTTTCTATATTTGGTGCATAAATATTTATCAGCCTGAAAAGTTCATTATGAAACACAAATTCAGTCACTAACACTCTCCCATTGCCATCCTTGTATACTTGCTTCACATTATTTACTCTACCTTCTTTTATCAGGGTTGCCACGCCATGGGCTTTTGCATTCCCGTGATTGAGAAAAATATCACCTTCCCATCTCTTTTTTATATTGTCCATTGTGTCATTAGACCAGTGTGTCTCTTGAAAACAGAGTATATCGCCTTTCAGTAATCCCTTCACCCTCTCAAACTTCTTTTCGTCTCTTAGTCCATTGCTGTTCAAACAGGCAATGTTCATAATGCCCCACATAGCAAATAATATTGTTTTGAGAACATTAACACTCATTTTGATACTTCCAGGCACTTCCTTTCTGCATTTTGCTCCTCCCTTTCTTTCTTCTTTCTTTTCTTCTGCATTCTCTTTCCATCGCTTGTGTCCATTTCCTCATAATCGACTTTGGCATGACTCTCTGGCAACTCTTTCTTTCCTCAACCTCCTTCCGTCTGCGACTTTTCGCCTCGCCTTTTCGTGTTGTCACCCTCCTGACTCTCGCCTTCGCCTTTCGCTGTCTTCACACTCCAAGTCCTTCGTTGCAATCACCTTACTGGGTTCCGCTTTTCTCTCTTTCTTTCTCTGCCTCCGCCCTGGAGCCTCCTCCTCTTGACTGCTCACGTTCTCAGTCGCTCTCCACTCCCCAATTCTCTCTTCTCCACTCCATGAGTCCCTTCTCTCTTCTTCTTCAGTCGCTGCACCTTCCTCTTCTTCGCTCTCCACCTCCTCTTCCACCTCATACAGATCCGACTCCCTCCCATCACCGTTTTCCTCATCCATCACCGTTTTCCTCATCCATCTCCGCCGGTGTTTCACACACACAGTCCAGGTCGCATATTGCACATACTGCAGTTCGCCTCCTTGCATTCTCTTGCGTATTGGCCCTGCTTGTCACATTTATAGCATCTGAAGCTCGGGCAGTCTCTAACAATGTGACCTGGCTGAATGCACAAACGACAGACTTTCACTTGACTGTCGTGTATTACCCTGAAGTGCTCCGTCCCTCCCAATGTCTCAAACTTCGTAGATTGTTAAGTGCATGAATTCGATGTGTTCAATTATTTATGTGCGGCTCAAGAAGTTCGCAAAGATAAGATATTCCTTCCACAGAAAATCTGTATCTTTCATACACTATCAGAAAAGGCAAGAGGATTTTGTCCGGCTAAAAACTCTTTCTCTATGATGTGCTCGTCTAACAATTTGCGCTGAGATGTCCACAGGATTTGAAAGAAAATGTAAAGCCATTGCAACAAACACTGGGAATTAGTTACGTCACCTATATCTTTCTTTGCTCACAGCTGATTGGTCAAACTTCAGTCTGAGATCTCGAATCCAGAACTTAACCTGCCCCGGAGCAGGTTAGCCGTGCAGCGTAAGGTACCATGGCAACCAACACCGATTAAAGCCGAGCTACTTTCATAGTACCTAAAACCCAGGGTTGGCGGAAACTAAGCTGAAACATAGCTGGCTAGCCACCTAAACCGGCTTCATGGTATAGGCCCCTGGTATTCCCAGGCGGTCTCCCATCCAAGTACTAACCAGGCCCGACCGTGCTTAGCTTCCGAGATCGGGCGTGCTTTTTATTTTATATTTTATTATTAAAACCATAAGTTTTAAATTAAAAACAATATAAAATACATTTTTGTACATTCAATTCCATATTACGATGACAAGCAATTATCATTTATACAAAATAAGTGTTACATGTAAGATCATTTCATTTTTCATTTACAGAACCTTCATTTACCATTATCAAAAACACTCATTTTAAATTTTACTCTCAGAAAAAAACACACAGCCACTCCAAACCAACAAGAAAAATTCAGTCTACATATATCTTAATAATCTAAATAATTCTCAATAACTTTTCTCTTTTTTCTAAATCAGTCCTCCTTAACTTCTGTTTTTTTAACACAAGCTTTAAATTCAGAATTTTCTTATATCTTAGCACATGTCCTCCTATACTTTTGTTTTTCAGTTTATTTTTGACAACACTTTTTTTCTTTTCTTCTGGATCTTATAGTAGACACATCTACTACCTTTATTTAGTCCAAGTCAACACTGAGCCATGAGTTCTCTTCTGATCTTTACTGCATATTTGCTCAGTTTCATGCATTGTTGCCCTACTCATTTCATATGTCATTTTTTCATGCATTTCAGGTTCACCATTCATTTCTTCCAATGTCCCTTGTGCTATTCCCAAATGATGTCTCTCTTCCTTCTTCCCTTTCTCCTTCCTCTTCATCCTCCTTGATTTCCTCCTGATTCTCCACATTAGTCTCTTTGTTCTCTCCATTTTCTTTCTCAGTCCCTCCAACATTTTCCAGTTCAGTTTCTTTCAACATTTGCCCCCCTACATCCTCTGAACCTGTATTTTGTATTTCATCCTGCTCCTCTATCCAACACTCACATCTTACCATAACCTTTCTACAATCCGGGCACTTCACTGCATCGCAATCCCTCGCAAAATGTCCTTGTTCCTCACACTGGAAGCATTTGAACTCTGGGCAATCTTTGAACACGTGTCCCGGATTCATGCACAATCGACAGGTTTTAACCTGACGATCATGCATGATCCGGAAGTATTGTGTTCCTTCCTCTGTTTCAAACTTTGTGCTGTATGGGAGGGATATTACTTCTTTTGGGAATTTAACCCTTAGGTATCTTGCACCATCTGCAATTTCTGTACCCGGATACATTCTTCTCCTGATGTCAGATGCTGGTGCTACTCCCCATTTTGTTAATTGTTCTACAATTTCTAAATCATCGATGTAAGCAGGCAAATGTATAAAGGAAACCACACATTCTCTTACTTGTAGTTGTCTTATTCCACACAATTTTTCTTTTATCGTCAGTCCCTCATCCAGGTTCCCGCACTCATCTTTGTTTGTCAATGTTATTTCATATACCTTCCCCTGTCTCGGTCTCACTGCCAGAATATTTCCTTCTCCGATCCTTTCATTCATCGCTTTTATAATGTCCTCCACTCTTGCATCTCTCAAATCCGCCATATCCACAATCACCGTCGCCTCTCTAGAATAACTCTTCATATGATCCATTCGTCCGTGTCCAACTCGTTGTCTTTTTACCGCTCCATTATCCGTTAGCCTTCGTCGTTCTCCTGCCGTGTCCATATCCTTGCCTTTTAATCCGTCCATTGTCTAAATCAAATTAACAACACTAACCAGACAGCAAACTGCTGCTGGGAAATGTATTAACTCACCAAAACAAACTAAAAAATCAAATAAACAAAAATAATAACTAATAGAAAGCACATGGGAGAGCCTCTCTCTCCCAACTGCCAACTCACTTCCTGGATCGTACCACTGTCTGGCGTGCTCAAGGTGGTATGGCCGTAAGTGAAATCTGCTGCCAAAATCGGGCTATTTGAAAGGTTAGAACATTAGTGAAGTAAACTAAAAAGCTTACAGCACCTGGTATTCCCAGGCGGTCTCCCATCCAAGTACTAACCAGGCCCGACCGTGCTTAGCTTCTGAGATCAGACGAGATCGGGCGTGTCCTTTTTTTCTTTTCTTTTTTTATCAAAAAGTACAAAAATAATATTTACATAACAGAAATAATTCAGTTTCACATCATTACATCTTCAAACTTATAACATGTTTCAATCAGGCGCATACGCATTAGAATCAATCCACAAATACATCACTTAAAAAAAAACTAAAAACAAAGACAAACCACAAAGCCAGGGCAAAACAACAAAATCTTACCCACCTCCTCATAAATCATATTTATCAAAGTTTTATACGCAACCCTTTTTTCCCAGTCTGGCATGTCAATTGCTCCCATCACATAATTGCATTTAGTAAGTATTAATGAATTAGCCACAACTACCTTTCCTCTTAATCTTAATTCTCTTTGCCTCCAGAATTTTAATATTTGTTTGATTTTGTTTAAAACTCCAGTCAATGTGGCATCTCTAGCCTCTTTCGCATTTACTCCTATACTCACTCCTAATATCTTTAAATAATCTTTCGTTATTTTAAACGGAACATCTAACCCTTCTAAATCTTCTACTCCTATACTCATTATTTCTGACTTATCAACATTTATCTTTGCACCTGAAGCTTTTGCATTTTTATTCTCTTAGCACTCTCTATATCCTTGACAGTAAAAGTTGTGTCATCTGCGAACTGGTAGATCACACTTACTTCCCCGTACGGAATTTGAATGCCTCTTATTTATTTATCATTTTTTATCAGAGATGCCAGCGGCTCCGCTGTTATTGAATATAGCAATGCAGATAGTCGGCACCCTTGTCTAACTGACCATTCTAATGGAAAGGGGTCAGTTAATACCCCATTGATTTTGACACAGCTTCTAGCGTTGTCATATATATAAATTTTATCCATTTTCTTATTCTGTCTCCAAACCCATATCTCGCCATTGTCTGCTCAATAAAACTGTGCTCTACCCTATCAAAGGCTTTATTCAAATCCACAGATAAAACCAATCCCCCTTTCCCGTCCTTTCCCATGTTTTCTACATCTCTTATTGTACATATGATATCCGCGATGTCTCTCCCCTTTATACTGTACGCTTGGCTTGGTGACACAATACTCCCTACTATCTGTTTAATCCTATTGGCTATAACTTTTGTTAATTTTATAATCCGAATTTAGCAGACTCAAAGGCCTGTAATTTCCCAACTTCAATGGATTTCCTTTATTTTTATATAGGATTATTATTATTCTTAAGCCCATGGATCTCAGCATTTCCCCTCTCTCCTCCATACCGTTATACAACTTTAGCAGTATTGGTACCGAGCCCGGGCTTTTATTCTTTTTTTATTATTTTTTGTCTGGTTTATTGCATCTTTTATTTCTTCAATACCTATTTCTCTTTCGCACATATTCTTCTCATCCTCATCTAGCTTCACATTCACAGTACTCAAGACTTCATCCACACACTCTTGTTTTACACCCTCTTTTTTTGAATAATTCCCTATAAAAACTCTCTATCTTAATCTATAATCCCCACAAAATCATTTATTTTGTCGCCTTTTCCATTTTCCAACTCTACAATATGCTTTCTCTTCTGCTTTTTATTTTCTAAATTGAGGAAGAACGTTGTACTACTTTCTCCCTCCAAAGCATACCGAGCTCTGCTTCTTATTATTACTCCCTTGCTTTTTTCTTTTTCATACTCTAATTCTGTTTTTAGCCTCAAAAAGCACTCTTCACCATACTCAGGATTATTTTCTATTTTTCCCACTTCCCCTTTTAATTCCAATACTTCTGCTTTACTCCTCCTCATAAAATCTCTTTGTTTTTAATACCCAATACTTTCTTTTTTAAATTTTCCCTTTCATTCCCTCCCACCACTCACATACATTTTCCTCAAATAGTGGATTCTGCATTAGATAGTTTATACATGTTACAATGTTTTCCTTATATGCCTCTTCCTTTAAGAGATTTGCATTTAAACACCACACTCCCTCTCCCCTCTCCCCTAGGGTACGTGGCATTGAACGAGAATCACTTTTTCAGAAAAAAACAACCATTTCAGATAATCGAGTTGTCTTATCTACGACATTTTCTCCCCTTTCGGGTGAGATTAAATCAATAGTGAATAAGCATTGGCATGTTTTATCTAGTGATACACAGATCGGCCAGTCTTTCCAAAACCCTCCACTTTTTGCCTTAGTATAAAAAGGTCGCATAATTTGAGAGATATGCTGGTTAGAGCTGATTCTTACACTCCGACTATCAATTTTCTTACAGCCCTTAATCCGGGCCATTTCCCTTGTAGGAGTTGTGCGAATTGTAATGCGATGATTATAGGTAATTCTTTTCCACATCCACGGACTGGCAAGATATTCTCTGTGAGAGTGTGAATTACTTGCCATACGTCCTTTGTTGTGTACTTACTTAAATGCCCATGTGGGCTTTATGTTGGTAAAACAAAAAGATAGTTAAGAATAAGATTACACGAACACAAAAGTAACATACGTAATCACGACATTAAGTCACCTGTGGCTAGACATTTTAATTAATTTGGGCATGATATTTGTACTTTGAAATTTCAAGGCATCGAGTTAGTTAAATCTCTTCAACGGGGTGGAGATAGGGAGCGTTATCTCCTTCAACGAGAGGCTTTTTGGATTTATATGCTTCAAACAGTATACCCCAATGGTTTAAATGAAGAATTAGCTTTAAATTGTTTCTTGTGAAACAATTTAATCTGAAATTAATTCTTATGTTTAAATTTATGTTTATTTTGTTTTATTTTATTATTATTTTCTTATTTTCTTACTCTTATCTTTTTATTTTTATTTTTTGGTAATTGTTTATAAGGGTTACATGTGAGCATTATCTATGACCTGTTTTGTTGTGTAATTATTCCTTGTGTGTTTCTACAATGTTGGTAACCTGATGCACCTGACGGTGCAGATGATTTGACGACGTTAATGGGGTTCATCTGTGATGTTTAATCCTCTGGGGTCGGCAATCACGCCGGCGTGATCTGCTCGCTTTTTTTCTTATCAGTGCAAAAGAGACTCAAAATACTCGGTTGATTTTGATCTTACATTTAAGTGTTATACATCATTAGATTCTGTTAAGTTTCTATTTTTTTTTGTGGATACTCACAATAAAAACAAAGTGTTGGGCATTTCACTAAATAAAGAAAAACAAACATGATGCGAGTTCTGCGTTCTCTCTGTCAGTGAAGTCCATTCTGAAATGCGTCCTTAGATTAACTGTAACTCCGCGAATACGTGTCACACAGGCACGAGAGATTTTTCTTTATGAAGCTTGAATTATCTTCTTTTAAATGAAGTAATTTATATAAAAAACAAATATTCTCAGTTTATGCAATCTGTATGAAAAGAGAGTGCTGTCAGTATTTTTTTCCCCAGCTCATTACACTTCATTACGCGTTAATCTGACACACCCACGGAGGACGCGGGATATTCAAACGCAAATGTCGAGGCAAGCCATGACAACGCCCACATCAGCCGTTCCACCGCGGCGGTAAAATGTGTGGTATTTGCTGCCTTTTACCGCTAAGAGGCGCTACAATCATAGACTCTGAAAAGTGTTCGTTTATTCCGGTTTATTCTCTCTAATGCGTAATCTGCTACCGCGCCGCGGCTGATTCAGAGCGATTGAAAGCTGGTAGCAGATGAATTCAACAAGTGAAACGTAGTTAAAATAATTCATAATCACAATACTGAAATTAGGCTACTGAAATGTAATTGAATAAATAATGAAAACATTTCAACTTTAACAGCGTACAGAAGGTAGCTCAGTGATCAACGCAACAACACGAGCTTCGAGGAGCTTCAATCGACCCGAGATCGAATCTCAATGTAGCATACATGTTGTTAACCAGCCCGATCTCATGAAAGTGCGTATCTATACCACGAATGTCATTTTTCGTGCTATTTATACGCCAAAAATGGTTTTTGCGTCTGTATGATACGCAGTTTTCGCGTGCATATGATACGGACTTTATGGCGTGTAATACGCACGCACTCCCCACCCCCCCTCCCCCCTAAACCTACCCAAGGGGTTTTCAGTGCGTGGCATATGCACGCAAAAACCATTTTTGGCGTATAAATGGCACGAGAAATGACATTCGTGGTATAGATACGCACTTTCATGAGACTGTGTTGTGTTAACCGATGTTGGCCTACAGCGTTTATATTTTACCACCTTGATGCTTAAATAGGTAACTGTTTATAACTGTTTACTATTTAAAGTCAAGAGTTTTGTTTTTATCATTACAACATAAATTTGCTACATTCCTGTAGAACCGCAGCCGCTGCACAAACGACAAAAACTGATGAAGGAAGATTGTCAGCCGATTGCATCAGAAAATGAAAATGAAGAAGCTCGTCTTTAGTCTGCTAAATTATTGTGTAATGTAAAAGAACACTAAAATTACTTAAGTTTGAAACAAAGTTCGAACATTTCAAGGTTTACATAAAGTGTCAGGACAGTTTTTTAAAATTTAAAACAGGGTTGCATCGGGTTTAGAGTTTATTTCTTTTGCGATGCAAAATAAGAAACACTAGGCTAATCTTATTCTTGCGACATTTTAAATTTGTATTGCCAAAGAAATTACAGCTAAATTAAACAATTAAAACAGTACAAAACGAAAATTGTCCAAAGAAACATAATTAAATTAAAAACATGTGTTTCTCTTTGCCTCTCTCGCGCTGGATCTCTTTTTAACAAGTTTATTTACTCTCCCTTGCTGCGCGCGCCGGGTCTCTCTCGAAATTAAACATTTCAGGGTAAAAACACATCATACAGCTGATAATACTGTATATGTCGCTGCGTGTCAGCCATACAAATCACGAAAAAATTATTTAGCCTTTAATTGTTGCTTCAAAGACACAGCATGCCTTGTTGAATTCACCTTACAATAACTTCAATTGAAATTTTGTGTGAAATTTTTTTTAAATAGGCTACAATAAATAAACTACAATATTTATAATTTAATAAAATATGGGGCCTACGTTTGGTCACAGATTTATCCTTACAATAATTTTGCCTGCTCATCAGGCTGGCTATCCGACACTCTCCATATGAAAGAGGAACATTAACACCTTTGTCCAGCAACTGTCCCTCCAACCCCCCACAGGCCATCGGATTCTGAGGCTGACTTAACACAAAGAGAAGTCGCAATTCACACTTAAATCGCTATTCTAGACAGTGTTGATAATGAAGGAATTAAATGGAATTACATGTAGCCTAGTGATATTTCCGTCATAAAAGTTTATTACTAAATATTTCATTATTTCAATAATTGATGAAATAAAACTGGTTTGGGGCAGCTTTTTCCAAGCAAAACTAAATATAATCTGAAAAAACGCTTGTTAATTTGTTGTCATGAACAAAATGTTCAACTCAATATTAAAGTCTACAGGGATCTTTGGATCCTTACAACCAGGCATGCAATTTGTGAATTAAGTTTTTATTTTATTTTTTATTATTCAAATAAATATCGAAACACGGTGCTTCGTGGTAATGCTGCTAAATTAAATAACATTTATAGAATAATTATGAACTTAAATGAAACAATATCGCAACATTTCGACAAATACAATATTTGATCTGTTTTTACGTTTTAATTCAGGGCGATTTAGCCTACATTTAATTAGAGCGAGATTTTCACCCTGTCTTGTCATTTTCTCATTGGGAAGCGCTTACATTACATGTTTGAGTAGATCCTTTGTACCTCTCGTTTTCATATGGATTATCCTACATAATCAGATAACATTTATTAGCCTAAATATTTAGACATTTAAAGGCTTTAGACATAGCCGATTTCTTATCGTGACTGAGCTGAAGTGGCTTTCGGTTCATTTTTGTGATGCGCAGTTCCCGGAGACAGAGATGACAGATACTGTTTTTGTCATTAGCCTAATATGAATACAAGTTTACAGTTTTGAACGATGTAAGCTACTCTACTCTTATCTGTATGACCAAAAAATTAATAGGAGTCGCCTATTAAGTTATTTTAACTGTAATAATGAGAAAAATAAATTAATCTAAATGAACGCGCCGCCGCGTTTGTCGAACACTAACTCACCATGCCAGTATAAAACCCGACTTTAGAAAAATGCATAGGGCCACTCGGCGTGGTGTGCCAAAACACTTAATTATAAACTTCAATATTTCATTCAAAATAATCTCAACACGCTTTGTGAAATTTTGAAAAGCCGTGCATGCATTAAGGCCACTGGAACTAATGAACAACTGAAACGCTGGTTTTGATTTTATTGTTTGTCGTTTAAACGTGCCTGTTGCATATCTCTATTTTATATATTTGATATTGGTGAAGTAGCCTATAGCATTGATTAGCTGTGGAGGGAGGGGTGTGGGGATTAAAATAATTCAGCAGAAGCAGGGATGTTTAGACCAAAGGGAAATCCCAGTCCCCCCTGGCAAATCACAATTTACTTAAAACCATGTTTTTAAAAACTCTAGGTTGTAGGGAACAGACCTCTCTGCCATGCGCGCGCACGGTTTGGAGCACAATATCTGTCTCGCATGCACGCTCGCTCTAGATAGATTACGGGATATTTTAACTAATTTGCGGTATAATAAGTAGTCGATTATGAGTGGCTCAACAGGTAGATCTATAGATAAACTATATCTTTCAGGAATTTGACCGACCGGGTTGACACTTCAGCGTGAGAAATCGGGGGTGTGGCGTGAGAGCCTGGAATATATATATATATATATATATATATATAGGCTATATATAATTTATTTTTTTACAGAACTGCTTTTGAAATTACGATTGGTAGGCCTAGCCTATTATTATACAGATACAAAGTCGTTCTGTTGGATACTATTTTGTTCCTTAGTGTAAAATGGAAATGCATGATAATTGTATTTTATAAATATAAGCAAAAAAAAAACCTGTATGGTGTAACAGAGTTTTAGAGCTAGACATCTCTCTGCAATAATAAATATAAAATTTACAGCAGACCATGTTTGTGCGGGATTTGAACACGTGTCATCTTGATGATGAACCGTAAGTTCTACCGCTCGGCTATGAATTTTCTCACTGAGAAATAGGCTACCCAAACGTTTGTTTCTCACATGAGCGAGAAAACGTTTTGTCTTTAGCCTGTGAGAGTGTATGCCTACTTTAGCCTTTTACAGTTTTAAAAGATTATATCTTATCTGTATGACCAACAATTTGTTGTAGGCTTATTTGGAAATTACCATAACTTGTAGTATTTCATCCTTAGGCTACTGTTAATAGACATTAGCCCCACTTACGTTTTGCTAAATGTCCCTTTGCGCCACCTGGCGGTCATTTCGCGTACGACTTTGAAATGCGACTGGTTTATTTTTACCGCGGTGGATGGCTAAAAATGGTATGTGGATGGCTAAAAGGTGTGACTAAAAATGTGCTTTTGGCTTTCATTTATATTTTGATTGTTTGTATATATATATATATATATATATATATATATGTGTGTATGTGTGTGTGTGTGTGTGTGTGTGTATATAAATATTTATTTATTTATATATATATTGTCCTTGCATTCTTTCTTGTGTGACACCCCTGAATGAAAGGCTCATTAGTATGCAGTCTGCTCAGGTGAGAACTGCCTAATTATTCATGAGGGGGTTGGGCCGTTCCGCCCATCCGCATATTGCCTTTGCAAACAAAAAAATGTTTTTCACAATTTAAAACAATCTATTGTTTTATGTGAATGATTAGGCAGAATGATTTTCACATCAATTTGAAGCAAAAACTCTAGGCGACAACATCCACTAGTCAAAAGTCTTGTGGACAGATATTTAGTATGTTGTTTGTGGCCTTATATTAGAAACTTTATTTTTTTGTTTTTTCAATAACCACGCATAAACAATATTCTCTCAAAAATACAAACATGTACATACATGTTGCTCACATATTTTGGTAGCCCTGTGTGTGCTATATAGAGTGTAATTTCACCTGTGCCATTAATATGTTTATAAGCAACTGAAAAAAGCACAAATGTCAGAGCATGCCAAAACATCTCAAGGACCCCGAAAACACCTCAGACCTCAGAGGGTTAAAAGCAATCCCTTTTCATCTTTACTTGATAACTTCTTTATAACTCGCACCCATAAACGGTTTGGGAGTTGAGCGCGCCTGTTCTCAGCACTATTTGAAGAACTTTCTTGACCCATCAAATTTAAAATTGGCACTACTTTAAGGGGGCTTTCACACTGGCAGTTTAGTTCGTAACGGGGCATGGTTTGCATGAAAAATCGTTAATGTGAACGCTGTCGTGCGGATTCGGGTGCGCACTTGTTCAGGAAGTAAAGTAACCTGTGCATGCGTTTTAGCTTATTGTGATGTATTCAGTTAAATAAAACACTTGTAAGGGATGATAGTGTTGATGATTTACCTTGGATACGAGCGAGAGTGAGCCTGCAGTGTATTCGTGCATTGCACGTGGAATCAGGGCAACAAATTTGGTAACCAACTGTCTCCTCAAAAGAGTCCGTTTGCAAGCAGCAGAAGGACACCTTATGTGACACACGCACAGTAAACCTGTATTGTTCACTCAACTGCGCATAATAGCAGCGAATTAATAAAAAACACAATATTGACCCGCGTTCTGTTTTCTATCATGCCCCGTGCACGTTTGCGATGACATAATCTGCACGCAAATGCACCAGGGTTCGATAGAATCAAGTTGAGTGTGAAACCAGACGAACGCTGCGGGGGGCGCCGGGAACAAACGCGCTCGGGCTCGGACCGCAGCAAACGAGCCCAGTGTAAAAGCCCCCAAAGCGTCCAGCCTCGTGCACCACACGTTGAACTCCCCAACCACTATACACTTTCCTTCACATAGTGTCTTCATTTCATTGAAGACTTATTTTCTGTCAACCTCTATATTCGGTGCATAAATGTTTATAAGCCTAAACAGTTCATTGCAAAACATAACTTCAAGTCCTTACAATCTCCCGCTTTCGTCTTTATATAACTGTTTCACATTTTGCACTCTGTCTCTTTTTATCAGAATAGCCACTCCACAGGCTTTTACATTTCCGTGACTCACATAAATTTCTCCCTCCCATCTCTTTTTTATATTATCCATTATGTCCCCTGTCCAGTGTGTCTCTTGTAAGCATAACACATCAGTTTTTAACTGTCTCTTCACCTTCTCGAACTTTTTTAGGTCTCTTAGCCCATTACTGTTCAGACACGCGATGTGCATAATACCCCACAGTGATTATCAAATTTTTTAAGAGATTTATACTCATTCAAATTAAACCATACTCTTACTTTCTGCCTTATGCTTTTCTGCTGTTTTCTTCTTTCTTCTCTTCTGCATACTTTCCCCCTCACTCGTGTCCATGTCTTCCTCCACGTTGTCACAGGATTCTCTGGCATTTATTTCTCCTTTCCTCCCCCCTCGTCCTTCTTCATTCTTTTTTCCTCCCGATGTTTTCCTCCCTGACTTTTGGCATTGTCACCTTCTTCTCCGTCATTTTTTACCATCTTCCCATCTCCATCTTCACACTCCAGGGGCCACATGTATCAATCTTGCGTATGCACAAAAACTTTGCGTACGCCAGCTTTCACGCTCACTGTCGGATGTACTAACAGTGAAATTAACACGAGAATGTGCGTTCCTCCACGCCAATTTCATGTCTGGCGTACGTACATTTCTCATAGTTTTTGTCCGTTGGCGACTCTTACAGGCAATGAAGTGAAGTTGCAAACATTACACAATGAATTGTTCTACAAGTCTATCGCACCACCACCTGTGGGAAGCATTGCTATTAATTTGCAATTTATAAAATAATTGACATATTATCACACGAGCTTTATGGGAATATTCTATCAATTATGCAAATTGATACAACCCTTAGTATATGGGAATGGCAGCTTTGGCCCTATTAGAGAACATTGCTAATGGCAGAATCTGAAGAGAATGAGTTTTTATGGCCAATAATTTTCTGGCCCAGGATGATGAGTGGCTTATCAGCCGTTTCAGATTTCCAAGGGCCATCCTCTTGGAGCTCTGTGCTGAGTTGGGTCCGAATCTAGGGAGAGAGACAGCGAGGAGCCACGCAATACCCGTTCCCTTGCAGGTGCTGACAACACTTGGTTTCCTGGCAACTGGTTCTTTCCAAAGGGAACTGGCATACCGCTCAGGAATAAGCCAGTCGTCTTTGAGCCGGGCAATGCCAGCGTTATGGGTCGGGATCATCCGCATGTCTACCAGGTATATAAGGTCCCCATATGATGCAGTTGACCAGCCAAACATTAAAACGCAGTTTGCAGCGATAGCAGGTTTTCCTAATGTAATTGGAGCGATCGACTGCACACACATTGCTATAAAGGCGCCATCTGAAGAAGAATTTGCATATGTGAATCGGAAACATTTCCATTCAATAAATGTGCAGATAATATGTGATGCACAAATGCGCCTCACAAATATTGTGGCAAGGTGGCCTGGGTCAACCCATCCCAGCAAACATTCGTCCGACGGCAACGTCGTGTCCCTGGCCAAAAATAGTTGCGGCCAGGACGTCATAAATCTGTAAAAATATGTAACACAGAACATTTCCTAAAAATGCATTCAGATACATTTGTACATGTCTACAGTTGCATGCATAATTGTTATTTTAACTTTTAGCTACGTGTAGTTATGTTTAGTGTATCGGGTGAGAGGACGTCACCTGGCGACGTCTTTTCCACGTGCATTTATAGTCCATCATGACCCTCTATGAAATCCTTGTTAAATATGCAAAAGTTGCGCTTAATCCTCGCATGGTTAATGCTGCAATAATTAATGTAATTGCCCATGAAGTTTTTAAGAGGTTGTGAAGACGTCCACTGGCGTCCTTTACACGTCTAGTCAGGCTGTGAATATACGCCCACTGACGTCTTTTGCACGTCTAGTCTAGCAAGACAGAAAAAAATTATCAGGAATTATAATTCTTTATAAAATACACGATTTATATACAAATTAATATTTACTTTAACTTGTTTTTATAAATTATTCACAAAATGCCCAGTATAGTCAAGTGATTGCAAAGCCACTGCATTTTAGTCATTATTTTAACCTGTTGTACCTGATGTTTTCGTTGTTATTTTTTATGATGTATTTATATACAAAAACAGTAATATACCCAGTCACCCTTTATGTCTGAATTGGATGTAATTGCCCAAACCATTAGACATTCTCTGGCCCAAACCATAAACTGTGCTGCCAAGATGTAGGAACAAAAAATCTCGCAATACAACAAAATCCCGCGATAGGATAGATTATCTCGCGTGTATTTAAATATGTTCTCATATTTAACGGCTCTGGTTCTCCCCATAGATTCTAGAACTTTGAACAACCACGAGGAGAAGACGGAGTTGTGTCAATAATATTATTAAAAATCTACTGTTTGGTAAGTACATTTTGTATTAGATTAACGTGCTTGAGGTTTACTTGTGTGACATGAATGAACAGAAAGAAATGATGCCCACATTGTCAACTGAAATTTACTGAGTTTGGCTAAAATTAGCCAGTAGGCTAAAAGTAACTGTATACCATAGTATAAAGTATATTGTTTAATGATACAGTCAAAGTTATTACTGTAACTTATTAATGTAGCCTTTTGAGAGTTTCTTTCAGAAAGTAAATTATCTGAAATGGAATGAAATATTTAGCTGGATTTTAACATGTATGTTTTCAGTAACTGCTTTAAAAATAAAAGCAGAACATATTTTATACAATAAAATAAAATGTAATGCATGTTGATTACCTTTTTCTAATGTTTCATTCATGATTCATTCATCTTGTTCCATGTTGTTTATTTATTTATTTAGCTGTAGACCATAAAAATATTTTGAAAATAAGTGCATATCATTTACCTCAAATTTATAATTTTATTTATTTAAAATAAAAAATAAAATATATATATATATTCTCTTCCCTTAGATGCTGTGAAGAGGTGGAGCCCAAATGCTACAGACTCTGAAATTGATGCAGCACTGGCAGAACACCTGAAACACGCTCCAGGAAGAGCTGGTGGATACAAAAACTGAGCCAAACAATGTGTTTAAAGGGATAGTTCACCCAAAAATGAAAATTGTCATCATTCACTCAACCTCATGTTTCAAACCTGTATACCTTTCTATGTTATGCTAAACACAAAGATGTTGGGAAGAATGTTTGTTACCAAGTAGATGTCGCTTCCCATTAATCTTTCTCCAATAATGGTAGTCAATTGTTGCTCTATTTGCTTGGTTACAAACATTCTTCAAAATATCTTATTTTGTGTTCAGCAGAAGAAAGAAACTCATACAGGTTTGGAACATGAGGGTGAGTAAATGAAAGAATTTTCATTTTTGGGTAAACTATCCCTATATATAAAATAATTCAGTATTTTGTAATTGGTATTTTAGTTTGGTTAACACATGTTAAACATTGAAAAAATATTAAGAGACATTTTGGCTGTTTAAGATCAATAAAATGTGCTAAATCAGAACATGCTTCTTTTTTTCTTATGTCCACAAATAATGTGTTCTTGTTTGTGATGTACATGTGATTTAAACGTTTTATTGACGGTCAGGTCTGACTGGACCAATTTTGGACCTTTTTAGAACCTTTGTCAAGATGTGTAAACCTCAAGACTTGATTGCCTTTCACGATGTTACACAATATGTGTGTGATTATTTTAAATGCAGGCTTATATATACATTTAAATTATGCAGCAACACATTTAAACACACAAATGACGACGCATTTAGACGTCCAGGGACGCGCAGAAGAGACGTGAAATTCACGGCCAGAAAAGACGTTGAATTCACGGCCAGATGACGTCAAAGACGTCGGTTCAACTTCCATTTTGGAACTATTTTTCAACCATGACGGGACGTGTCGGATGGTCGTCTTTTCAACGGTCATTACACGTCCAAATGTTTGCTGGGATGATTCATACATCCTTACAAACAGCATGGTTGGGATGAGGCTCCAAGCTGGCAGGGTGCGCGATAGGTGGCTTCTTGGTGAGTGATGCATTTAAAGTTATGGTTCTATCTAATTGTATTTTTTTATTTGCATTTAATTATTCAACAACCCTTCAGGAAACCGCGGTTATCCACTAAAGACGTGGCTGTTAACCCCCCTCACCAACCCACAAACTGACCGAGAGCGCAGATGCAATGATGCCCATTCTGGCACTCGGTCAGTTGTAGAGCGGGCGATTGGGCAGCTGAATTGTCGGTGGCGCTGCCTTGACAGGACTGGGGGGATGCTGTTATACCGCCCTGACAAGGTGTGCCGCGTTGTGTTGGCCTGTGTTGTGCAGCACAATGTCGCACACAGGCATGGCATACCACTTGTTGAGGCCGCCAGATGACCCTGACCCAGGACCAATGTATGTGCAGCCCAACCAACAAGCCATTCAGGCCCGTCAACATGTGATTGCGACAATATAAATGGTAATCGGAGACAAAGTACATTTTTTGACCAATTTCTTTAATGAGTGGTTTGTCTGTGAGTGCGTCAGTGATATTTTTCAGGTGACTGTTAATTTCTCCGATGGCCATAACGATTTGCTGTTGTGACTTCAGAACAGCATGCGGCCAGACGGACGGGCCTCAGCACTGGGGGGAGCACTGGAAACGCTGGGCACAGTGGGTGCTGGTTGCTCAGGAGGGGCGGATTCCGAGTGCGTGCCAGTGGATGTTCCAGCTGTTGCACCATATGAGTCTAAATAAACACAGGCACATGTTAACTGTGATTTGAGTCTGTTCCTTATTAATGAGTACACGCATTTGCCATAAATGCAATGGATACGTACAATCTCTGGTGTACTTTTGGTCAGCTACATTGCATGCATTTGAAAACTAAATAGGTAAGCTATGTGTACCAAAGTAAAAACAAATGAGAAATTGGTTACCTTCGTGGCTGTCCTGTAGTAAATCCGAGTCTCCCACAGCAGCAGATACTACTCCAGAGAGTAAAGTGTCACCCATAATTGAGGCAACTCTCTGCTCAAAGGGTGTAAGTTCATCAACCCCTTTACCTCTGCCTGTTCTGCCCACACTTTGTCGGTGTGCAGCAGTTCTCCGTTTAACGTCCACCTTTATATCAGACCATTCTTTTTAAGGTCATTAAAAATTTTAGGTCATCCTTTTGTTACTAATTCCGGAGGACAAAGTTCCAAATAAAATATTTTTTCTCGTTTCTACCTCCGATAGTAGCACCTCCAATTCACTTTCTGTAAAGTTTCGTCTCTTGCTGCTTGCTTTAGCCATTTTCTTACTGCTTTCTTTTGCCGAAGTGGACTCATTACCATATTTAAATTTATTTAATTAAGGGAGGAGACTGGGTGGGGCGTTGTGCTCGTGCATGTGCGCTCAATTTTACGTTAATTGGGATGTACAAAGAGAATATGCGTGGGATCCTTCGTACACAGAGATTCATACATCTGTTTTTTTGTGTGTGTACGCACATTTACAGCATTGTCCGTACCGCAATGTTTAAGTATGAATTCAACGCAAGTCTTTGTACATGAGACCCCAGATCTCTAGGAACCATCTCTTTACCTGCTGTTCTCTCTTTCTTCTTTCTCTCTCTCATCCGTTGCTCTGAGCCCGTCTCCTCTTGGCTGCTCTCGCTCTCAATGTCTTCCCTTTTTGTCGCTCTCTCTTCCTTTCCCCTGGTGCTTTCACTCACCTCTCCTTCTGCAATTACATCTTCCTCTTCTTCGCTCACCTCCACCTCGTACAGATCTGACATTCTCTCCTCGCTGTTCCCCTCTTCCATCACTGCCGGGGTTTCACACACGCATAGTCCTGGCCGCATTCCACACACATCACAATTCGCCTCTTTGCACTCTCTTGCATAGTTTCCTTGTTTGTCGCATCTAAAACACCTAAAGCTCGGGCAGTCCCTCACAACATGCCCCGGTTGTATACACAGACGCCAAACCTTCACTTGTCAGTCGTGTATAACCCTGAAGTGTTCCGTCCCGCCGAGCGTCTCAAATTCCGTTGAGTAGGGCAGCGATTTGACGACATTGTTCAATTTAACTTTTAAAAACCTTGTCCCATCCGCAATGTCAGTTCCCAGCCACATTCTCCTCTTGATTTTAGACGCTGCTGTTACTCCCCATTCCTTTAGTTTGTTCAATATTTCTACATCTTGAATGTACATGGGCAGTCCTAGGAAAGAAATGACCACCTCCATGCAATCCACTTCTTTCACCATTACACGACTATGTTTAATCTTCAAACCGTCCAGAATTTTCTCTTTTGCTTTCTCATCTTCCATTGTTAATTCATACTCTTTTGGAGATTTATATCTGCAACCTATCACTCCTCCGCATTTTCTTTCACGCTCTTCAATAGTTTCATCATTGTGATTCTGTCCTCCCCTTCTATCTCCACCAGCACCGTCAGCTCTTTGCCATAGCTGTGCTCGTCACCTCACACGTCCCGCATGTTTCGACCTCTTCCCGTCTCCAGTTGTTCAGCCATTTCTCCTTCTTTGCTTCTAGAAGTATTTATTTACTAACCAGGCCCGACCCTGCTTAGCTTCCGAGATCAGGCGTGCTTTTTTTTTATTTATTGAAAAAGGTACAGATTTTCTTCTACAACCATTCTACATCACATATCATTTACATAATTTAAAAAACTCCTTCACTTCCAGGCAACTTCCACATTAGATCCTTTAAAACACCACAAACTTTCGGGGTAAAAGCACCATAAAAAAACATTATTTTCACATTTAAAATATTCATACAATCCTTCAATATACAATTCGGTCTTCCTTTTAAAAACAATCCAAACATCCAACACGATTTTTTCCTTTTTTGCTACAATTCTTCTCTCCCATATTGCACTTTTCATTAGCATGACACACCCTGTTGTTGTTTTTACCCTTTTCTTCCATCCCAAACATCACCACTCTGTTCCATTCTACAGTCTTCTCATTTAATTCCCCTCTCAACATTTCAATAAATCTTTTACCCTCTTCGTTAAAATCTTCCAATTCTCTACAATTTAAAAACAAGTGTAAAAAACTTTCATTTTTCACATTACACACTTTACATGTTTCACTTAGTTCCATGCGGATTAAAAAAAAAAATAATGTCAGTAAAAATTGCTCTGTGTCTGATTAAATATTTGAAACTCTCCAATTTCGCGTCTATATTGTTATTCCATATATCCTCTTCTTTTAGATCTTTGTATTTCTCTACCCAGTACTCATTGGCTTTTGGTTTCCTAAAAACCCCCTCTCTAAAAAACAGTAAAGCATTTTCACAGTACATTCATTAAAAGCATATAGTTTTTCTACCAACTTTATGTGCACTTCTTTCTCTTCATCCATATGTAGCCAGGTCAATAGGGGGCGCTGCTGAGGGTATTTGTAGAGGGTGTAATTTCCCTTTAAATATGCCACTTACTATGAGTGGAAAGGTTGCAGTACCTGAATTGTTTGGCATGGTTGCTGGAAGAACAAGCTCTGTTAGTTTGTTTTAGAATGTGAGGTCTAAATGCTGATAAGGTTTGGCTGGATGAGTGGTGGACACTGAATTACCATTACATTACAGAAGTTGCTTTAAAGGCCCTCACATTGGCTATGTTGAGCTGGATGAGCGATGGATACTAACTGCTGTTGTACTCCCTGTGGCTTCTGAAATCAGCCAAAAGGCAACTAAGAGTTCGATTCGTCCTGTGCAACTGATCAACGTTGCACATTGTCCTGTACCTTTATTTTTGTTTTTCATAGTTTATGGTTTTGTGATTTGTTTTCATTAACATTTTGTTTGTTTTTTGTTTGTTTGGCCCATGACTAATCAGTTGTATTTTATATGGTTTATTCTGTGAAGTATAGCCAGGTCATTATCTATAGCTTGAGTATTGTAACTTAGGGGGGAAGATATGCACTCTTGATTCATACAAGTGTGGTGTGGAAAGAGTTTTTGTGTGTATTTACTTAGTGTGATGTGTAGGAAATGTGTAATTTCTTTTGGGGTTTATTGTATTTATTCATTTGTTGTGTGTATTTTCTTTTGAAGTGTTGTTACCCTCCATAGTTACGTGTACTGCCATCTCTCATGCATACTTTTGACCAGCTTGTGAGTGAAATCAAATGAAACCAGAATCCCTGTATTTAATAAAAGTGATGTTTTGATTTTTATAGTAATTTTGCCTTAAGTTTATTCATTTAATTGGATAGCTGAGTGGGAAATTCAATTCAAATTTATTTGTATAGTGCTTTTCACAATACATATTATTTCAAAGCAGCTTTACAGAAAGTGCATTTCAGAAATGTACATAGAAAAAATAGTTAGTTAATCATGTATTAATTTAGGGTATAACATATCGCCGGCGTTGAGTCGTCTCTTCACAGGCGTTTAGTCATCTCATCGCAGGTGTTGGGGCATTTGAAGTCTCCGTGAGAGGCTGGATACAAACTGGAACTGACGAACGCTATTTACCTCGGGACGATACCAGCAGAAAAGCAGATGGGAAATAATTATCATAGCTGCTGTTCATAATATTAATGCAATCGATCTGATTCAACAGTAGTATAAAAGGTAAGCATTATGTGAATGCTTGGCTAAAGTGATGCGTCTTTAACGGCGTTGCAGTTCCTTGCAAAGCGGCCTTTCTCGTCACATTTAAAACACTTAAAATCTGGACAGTCTTTTACCACGTGGTCTGGGCTCATGCACAATCGACAGGTCTTCACCTGATGACTGTGTATCACCCTGAAGTATTGTGGTCCTTCTGCTGTTTCCAGTCTTGTGCTGTATGGTAGTGACGCCACCTCCTTTGGGAATCTTACTTTTAAAAAGCACTTGCCGTCCTCTATTTTTGTGCCCGGATAAAACCACCTTTTAACCACCGATAAGGGGATTACTCCCCATTGTTCCAGTTTATTAAGAGTGTCCACATCCTCAGTGTAGGCCGGCAGGAGGCATACAAGAGACAGCATAGTCCCTGTTTTTAAGACTCTTTACCTCGAATGTCATTCCTTTAATGTCCATTCCGTCCATTAAGAATCCCGTATCCTCCTCACGTTCAAGTGTGACTTCATAATCATTTGTTTGTTTAGGTCTCACCGCCAAAATCTTTCCTTCTCGATCTTCTCCGTCACTGCTTTTATGATATCCATCGCTCTCACCTCTTTTTCCTCTTTTAAATCCACCGTTAAGCCCCGTTCACACTACACGCGACCAAGCGACGCGATACCATTCATTTCAATGGGGAGCTGGCGATTTCCGGTGACACGCGCGACAGTGACCGGATGGGGCGTGTCTGGCGACGCGACAAAATTGAGATCTGTTTAACTTTATGCAAATGAGGAGCGACTTTCGGGAGCGACAACCAATAGGAGCGGAGCGCGTATGATCCTCCTCCACATCATTGGATGTCATTCATAAAGGCAACCAGTAGTGGGAACTCCCACTAGCGACCTCATCGCCAGCCACTGGCGACATGCAGCGACAAAGTCGCTTGTAGTGTGAACGGGGCTTTTTTGTTGCTTCCTTTTTGTACATCCTTTTCTCCTTTCTCCTCATTTCTGTTGGGAGGATGTTGGGTACGCTGTTGGGTAGGGATGGCTGACGCGAAACAGTTGTTCCGAAGCTTTGCGAGATCCCGAAGCGCAGATGATTCGAAACACTGATCCGAAGCGTGATTCAAAACACCCACGTCACGTGACTACGGCTAAATGAAGCTTCTGAGTGTTTCATCAGGTGGAGTGCTCCGCCGAGTCAGGGTTTGATTGACAGGTCGGTCGGGAAAGATCACACTATCACACACAGTATAAAAGTGAAGTCAACGCATTTTCACATCGTGGGTTTTTGTGAAAGGAGTTTGGTTTTGAGGTAGCGGATTTTTGGTGATATAGTGACATTTATAGTGCGATTTGTTTAGTTTGAAGACTGAAAAAAATATTGTTTAATGTTATTTTATTTTTATTTTATTATTTTTCTTTATTCATTTTAATAATAATTTCATAATGTTTTTTATGAAGTCAGACAGTGTTTGTACATGTCTGCTGAGCAGAGAGCTGCTTGAGTTATATTTTGCTTAGGGGTACTATGTCTGCAATGCAATGTTCACGGAGACAGTTGGCATGTTCTTTGGAGGGAAAGGAATGTTTCCACTGATGCAAATGTACCACTAATGTATACAACAAGGTTAGTTCTTAATATGGAAGTGGATTGTGCCATGCTAAGCATGACGTGTACATATGACATACGTCCTAATTTTAAGAAGCTCAAAGCAACAAGTTTTGTTACCTTACAAGGAAGCTGTAAGACTCTTTGTGATGTATAAAAGCTCAATCTTACTGTACCACCACAGAGAAACATAAGGCATGAGGGGGTGAGAGGAAGGAGGAAACTTAGAGATGATGGGGTGAGAAGATAGACAAATGGGGAACAGTTAAATCTAGAATGAGACTTCCTCACCTGTAGCCTTATTGTTATATGCCTGTTTCTCTCTGTCTGACATGACACACATTTAAATAATAAATCTATTGGCAAAAGTAACTGGTGTAGCTTCCGTGATTCAACATTAAATGGGGGAAGCATGATTTTCAAGTCTACATTTGGCGTCACGAACAGGATTGCATCTTCAGGCATTTGTCTCAATCATTCAAGGTAAGACTTTTTCTATTCTAAATAGTTCTAAGTCTGCCTGATGATTTGAGACATTGACTGAGACTGCTTTAAAAGAACTGTGTTATTTAAAGTACCAGGTGTGTTGCCAAAGAATATGTGTGTCAGACATAAAAATAAAAATTCAGAAAATGGAATTAAATTAAGTAATTCAATTTAATTTGGGTTATTTGAGTTTCTCCGAAAAGTAGACCTCTAAAATATTTGAACAATTCTGGGGTAAAACAGTGGATCTTTTTTAGAAAGAAGACCATATAGAATTAGCTGTAAGGCGATTTAGCAATTAGCTTGTAAGGTGGTTGGAATATGGCGAGATTGCGATAAAGGGCAGATCTCTAAAATATATCCAATGCACGAAGAATCGTTTCAGAAGAAGACGAGGATAGTGTGACAAGCAGTTATTTATAGCGGTTTAAAGTGGCGGAATAGATCCTAAAACTTAAATACGCAGAGGATTGAACTCTTAGAAGAAGGGTATCAATGAAAAAAAAAGAGCTAGGATCGCGGGCATTCTGATTTTGACCGCAAAGCTGTTCGGGTATTTGAGGAGGATACTGATCTGAGTAAGCTTAAAGAAGGAAGGAAAGGGCAAATATCTGAGATAAACTAGGAAAAAAGAAAGAAAAAGAAACAGATCTGAGTTAAACTAAAAAAAAAAAGAAAAAAAGACAACTGAGTGAGAAGGGAGAGTGAGAGGGGAGATTGGAGCAGCCCCTTCCTTTGGAATCTATACCCTCCTCTAGACACACACAGACACACAGAGATATAAATAGCCTGTTGCTTCTCTAGTATACATAGAGAGTGGTAAAATGACCGGAAGTAATGAATAGCAAAACATTATCTTCGGGTATTTGAAGAGAAAAACAATCTAAGCTTTTGAATAGAAATGTCTGGTGTTAATGTGGGTTTAAAAGTAATCATTGTTTAATGTTACAAAATTTAAGTTTTGTCTAAAAAGAACAAGAGATAAAAAATAAGATCATAAGATTGAAGTTAAGGAATTACTTTTAGGAAAGATCTATGATAATAGTTGTATAGTTAATTGACAAGTACAAGCTGGTGAAAATTATAGATAATCACTCCAAAAGAATGAGAGTTGGGAAAATATATAAGGAAAATTATAAATATATATAAAGATGTTTATTTGAAAAACATGTAATTTCTGACTAAGTCAGAGTAAAAGTGAGTAGAATGAAATCATAAAGTTCTGAAAATGCAGAATTACTCTGAGACATTCTTGACTTTCTCTCAGAGTTCTTTCTCTCATTCAAAGTCAGTTAGAATCTGCTATTTTAGCCTGTGTCATAAGTCAAGAGCTATTTATAGTAAAGCACAGTGTCTCAGTTGGAGATAATAGACACAGAGATTTTAAAATTCAATTGGGAGTAAAATGTTTCTAGAAATGAGAATCTACCTTGAATGATAGAAGTGAACATTTTTTATTTGTTCATCCCATGACCAGTAACTTCTTTGTCTCATCTTTGTCTTCACCATGAACAGGGCTGATGGTTCGGTTATTGATGTAACAGAACATTACACTGAATGAACGGGTGTAATAACTAAATTCACTAAGTATAACTCAGCATTGTTATGTTGATGTTTTAAAGATGTCTAATGGATTTTAGTGATGAAATGCTGTCATTAATTTGTCTCCATGTGTTTACACTATTAGGCATTCCAAATGGCTCTGATGGTTCTTGAATGCACTTTCCTGAGTTCCAGAAAATACCTGTTAAATTTCTTAAAGAGCGGTTACAGTGTGCTGAGGTGATTTCTCAAAGACGGGTAAGATTCTCTAATGGCCAACAGAGGACAACCTAAGGCAGAGGGTCACCGCCACTGGCCACCTACCCTGAAGGGAGGTGTTTATGTGAGATGGGTATGGTTGAGCAGATGTTTGTTAGGCCAACAGCATCATTGAGGGTTACAATAGTCTGCCCGTGAAAAATGTGAGCTCTCCATGCCTGATCACCAGAAACCGCATTCCTTGGATGACTTGTATTTCATTGTGACAAGTGTCCTTTACTTGATATAAATATGTCAGAGGACAGCACCCTGAGTAGGGGAGATTATTTACAAAAGAGCTGATGGGAATGAGTTTTCAAAAACTATCTGAGACCATGAGGGAGATTGTCGTTAACTTTATGGAGAACATAAATATTTTTAATTAATTTTAGGAATTTGGTGTTAGTTGCTTTATGGACAACATTGTTTTAAAGTTTTAGATCCTGAATCTGTAATGGTTGAATCTGTGAATTAAAATGTCTACCATAGTTTTCATTTTTGCAGATTAGACATGCTATTGATAATTCCAAGACATGGTGGTGTTTAAAGATGAAGACTTTGTTTTTGCCAAATCAAAAGAAGTCTGGATAACAGAGGATGAATGAATTAATTATATAAATTAAAGATAACTTTAGAAATGTTCCTTTGATAACAAATGGATAGAACCGAGAATGGAACATACGAAGTGAAATAGGAGATTTTACACATTCTACACTACGAAACACTACCTCACAAACAATGAACATCCGTTTACTGATTTTCAACCCCAAGGGATAGGATCCTTTAACATCAACGTTTATTTTAATTTCTTGTTTTGGTTCGGAACTGGAGGATTTAATTAATTAACGAGTTAATTAATTAATGAGTTCAGGCACGGGCAGAAGACTTATTAGTTTTTCTTTTCTTAGATGATTGGGGTTCATTTTAAATGCATACACATAGATGTTAAAATACACATAGTATACGGGGACATAACATGGGTTGGGTTTTTTTTTTTTTTTTTTTTTCTGTTTCTATTCTTCTATCCTTTTTGTCTATTTCTTTGGTCTGCTTTTCCTTTTCCTCACTATCACTTCATTAGGTGGCCACTGGTGGAGTGACGGTGTGGAACTGACTGTCGTAGTTCCAGTGGAGGGACTGAAGACTGAAAAAAATATTGTTTAATGTTATTTTATTTTTATTTTATTATTTTTCTTTATTCATTTTAATAATAATTTCATAATGTTTTTTATGAAGTCAGACAGTGTTTGTACATGTCTGCTGAGCAGAGAGCTGCTTGAGTTATATTTTGCTTAGGGGTACTATGTCTGCAATGCAATGTTCACGGAGACAGTTGGCATGTTCTTTGGAGGGAAAGGAATGTTTCCACTGATGCAAATGTACCACTAATGTATACAACAAGGTTAGTTCTTAATATGGAAGTGGATTGTGCCATGCTAAGCATGACGTGTACATATGACATACGTCCTAATTTTAAGAAGCTCAAAGCAACAAGTTTTGTTACCTTACAAGGAAGCTGTAAGACTCTTTGTGATGTATAAAAGCTCAATCTTACTGTACCACCACAGAGAAACATAAGGCATGAGGGGGTGAGAGGAAGGAGGAAACTTAGAGATGATGGGGTGAGAAGATAGACAAATGGGGAACAGTTAAATCTAGAATGAGACTTCCTCACCTGTAGCCTTATTGTTATATGCCTGTTTCTCTCTGTCTGACATGACACACATTTAAATAATAAATCTATTGGCAAAAGTAACTGGTGTAGCTTCCGTGATTCAACATTAAATGGGGGAAGCATGATTTTCAAGTCTACATAGTTATATTTAGGTTTCCATTTAAATTTACACATTGACTGAGAGACAGAGTACATACACTCACCGGCCACTTTATTAGGTACCCCATGCTAGTAACGGGTTGGACCCCCTTTTGCCTTCAGAACTGCATCAATTCTTCGTGGCATAGATTCAACAAGGTGCTGGAAGCATTCCTCAGGGAGTTTGGTCCATATTGACATGATGGCATCACACAGTTGCCGCAGATTTGTCGGCTGCACATCCATGATGCGAATCTCCCGTTCGACCACATCCCAAAGATGCTCTATTGGGTTGAGATCTGGTGACTGTGGAGGCCATTTTAGTACAGTGAACTCATTGTCATGTTCAAGAAACCAATTTGAAATGATTAGAGCTTTGTGACATGGTGGAAGTAGCCATCAGAGGATGGGTACATGGTGGCCATAAAGGGATGGACATGGTCAGAAACAATGCTCAGGTAGGCCGTGGCATTTAAACGATGCCCAATTGGCACTAAGGGGCCTAAAGTGTGCCAGGAAAACATCCCCCACACCATTACACCACCACCACCAGCCTGCACAGTGGTAACAAGGCATGATGGTTCCATGTTCTCATTCTGTTTACGCCAAATTCTGACTCTAACATCTGAATGTCTCAACAGAAATCGAGACTCATCAGACCAGGCAACATTTTTCCAGTCTTCAACTGTTCAATTTTGGTGAGCTCTTGCAAATTGTAGCCTCTTTTTCCTATTTGTAGTGGAGATGAGTGGTACCCGGTGGAGTCTTCTGCTGTTGTAGCCCATCCGCCTCAAGGTTGTGCGTGTTGTGGCTTCACAAATGCTTTGCTGCATACCTCGGTTGTAACGAGTGGTTATTTCAGTCACTGTTGCCCTTCTATCAGCTCGAACCAGTCTGGCCATTCTCCTCTGACCTCTGGCATCAACAAGGCATTTCCGCCCACAGAACTGCCGCTCACTGGATGTTTTTTCTTTTTCGGACCATTCTCTGTAAACCCTAGAGATGGTTGTGCGTGAAAATCCCAGTAGATTAGCAGTTTCTGAAATAGCAGTTTCTGAAATACTCAGACCAGCCCTTCTGGCACCAACAATCATGCCACGTTCAAAGTCACTCAAATCAACTTTCTTCCCCATACTGATGCTTGGTTTGAACTGCAGGAGATTGTCTTGACCATGTCTACATGCCTAAATGCACTGAGTTGCCGCCATGTGATTGGCTGCTTAGAAATTAAGTGTTAACGAGCAGTTGGACAGGTGTACCTAATAAAGTGGCCGGTGAGTGTATAGTGACACATTAATAGATGCATAGATAGAAATATATATATATATATATATATATATATATATATATATATATATATATATATATATATATATATATACAGATAGATTATTAGATATATACATATAATAGATAGATAGATAGAATAGATAGATAGATAGATATATTATTAGATATATACATAGATTAATAGATAGATACATATAATAGATAGATAGATTATTATAGATACATAGATTAATAGATAGATGCATTAAATAGATTTTCATTTTCATTCAGAGCCACAAATGACAACATCAGGCCCATCATCATCATCATCAACACCAGTAGAAACACAGGACAGTTTATGGGAACATTTTGATAATCGTATCTGTGAAACCCAGATGATACACAATGCTACAGCTAATGCCACAGTGGAAGTGAAAAAATACCTCAACGATGCGTTTTTGCCCAGAACTCATGATCCCCTAACTTACTGGAAAGAGAGAGCAGTAATCTTTCCTCATTTGTATGTCCTTGCTAAAAAAATATCTTTGCATGCCAACAACAAGTGTCCTTTGTGAGAGGATTTTTTCAAAGGCTGGAGAAATTATCTGTAAAAAAAGAAGTAGGCTGAGTCCTTCGACAGCAGAGAGATTGATATTTTTTAATAAAAATCTATAAGAACATTGTGAACATAAGAACATAAGTGAGACATTGTGGCTTGATTTCTTTTATTCATTTTTCATGACCAAAATAACATTATGCAATGTGAAGAGACTACAGGTTACAAGCTTCATATATTAGAAACATACAATAAAAAAAAAGTTTTTTATTGGCTCGTTGTATTAAAAATCAAAGTTGTTTCAGATCAACACCTGCAAGTGACCACTAGGTGTCACCCTGGAGACGGGTGTCGGATTGATTCGAAGCCTCGAAACAATATGGCACGTTTGCTTCAACTGTTTCATTGCTTCACGAAGCCTCGATCTGCCCATCACTACTGTTGGGTGGATTTAACTTAAACAAAAAAAAACTAACAAAACATAAGACAAACGAAAAAACAAACACGTTTGGTGAGCCTTCCTCACCTACTACTGCCACACTACTTCCTGGTTGCTCTAGGGCGCCCTCAAGGTGGTATGGCCGTAAGCGAAATCTGCTGCCAAAATTGGGCTATTTGAAAAGTTAGAATATTAGTGAAGTAAACTAAAAAGCTTACAGCACCTGGTATTCCCAGGCGGTCTCCCATCCAAGTACTAACCAGGCCCGACCCTTCTTAGCTTCTGAGATCGGGCCTGCTCTTTTTTTTTTTTATCTCCTTTTTATTTTACTTTCAATTAACAGATTTTCAATTACATTATTTAATCACATTTACATACACACATTTCACTTCATTTATATAGTTCCATAAACATACATAAACTTTCTCTCCATATTTACAAATCAGTTCTACATCTCTTTTTGTTATTGACTTAAATAAATCTTTTATTTTAACCTTCCTCCCCTCAAAATGTGCATAGTTCCTTCTTAGAACCACCTTAGTCAGGCATGACTTAATATAAAATTAATGAGGCAATTGTCCATTCTTTTCTTTTTCTCCAAAATCCCAAACACCATTTACTCCATTCCTCCTCTGATTCAACATCCACACCCCAGTATTCTTTTAACAATCTTTTTAGAAAGTAAAAAAAATCAACCAAAGCCTCACATCTCAAAAAATGTTTTAAAGGGTCATGAAACCCTAAACCAAATTTTCTGAGATTTTAACAGAGTGTTGAACAACATTGAAGACAATGTTAGCATCTGTTAGATTTAATAGTAGGGCGAAAATGGTTAAATTTGAGTTTTTTCTAGCTATTTTAGTCTTCCGGGTTTAAAATCTTCATCGCAGGCTGTGACGTGGCAGTGCACAGTGTAGTGCGTTAATGACTCATCGGTCTCTCATAATTATTAATGAGACTGAGTTTTTATATTCTATGAGAAGACACGGTCTCTTAATTATTCATGACACCACGTGGATCTTTCCACAGACATGTCAAACTGTGATATCCATAGACAGTAAAAGGGGTGATATCGCGTAGTAAAGGAGAGAGACCATCATGGGACGCAAGTGCCGCAAACATTTTACCCGAGAGAGCTTCGAGAATTGGACTTCGGCCTTGTCGATGACCAATGCAAGTTACGTCTTGCGAGTGATGCGGTACCAAGTCCTGAGGACTTTTCTATCCCTTCAGAGTGTGTGTCTAAAATGTAACCCTGGTCATTTTACTTGCCTTTTGTTAAATAAGCGGTCGTTATGAACATTTTAGATATTTCGATAATATATCAATTGTATGCTTAATGCGGGAGACTTGTGAATGTGTAGTGTTGACGTGCGGGCCGGGCGACACCGTGTGTGTGTGTGTGTACGTGCAGGCAGGCGAGCCTGCGAAATGATTCAGGGTCAGAGAGAGAAGCGGTAGGATGTGTGTTTGGACGAACGACTGAAAACTCTGAGATTTTTGTTCATTATTGATCGTACATTGTACAGAGGTCAAAATTATTGTACAAATACGATAATTATCGTACATCTGGCAACACTGCTGGCTGATGACAGTTCCCCCTCTCCCCTGCCGTGCCACACCCACTCCCTCCCTTCTTCTCACAGCCATCCACGCCCATTTAAGTTGCATTTTTCAAAAAGATTATGAGCTAGACTTGAGCTGATAGAGGGGGGTTTCATGACCCTTTAAAAAAACTCTCATGGTCATTATTACACACGTTAGAAATCGCATTTACCTCATTGTTTATTTTATTTAACACCACAGTTGTGTAGATTATATTGTCTTATCAAAAAATCATTCTTCTCACACTCTATACTGTTATATTTTACATTTAAATTCGACCATATTTTTTCCACATCCAAATTATCAAACACTCTTCCACACTTTTTCTGCTGCTGGCTCTTTTCTAACATCAACGATTGGCCTCCTGTATAGATTTTTTACACTCAAGGTTTTGATTTGATATTTCTTTCCATTATCATCTATATAGTACATCTCTGGCGTACATTGTTCTCTTTTGGATACACATTAATTTTCAATCAGATTTGTCCATTGTGTGGGTATACTTGATTTAATCTTTTCATATATGTTGATCACTTTCTCTCTGTTCTCCATTCCCTCCAAATCACACACAGAGTCAAAAATGCAGCTGTTTCTGAGGAATCCTGGAATGACTTCATACATAATATATTTTACCTGTTTTATGCCTCCTTCTATAAATCTAGGTTCATATAACGTTTTATTTTTATGTTTAAACTTTTCATTTAGAAACAGTGGTAGATTTTTAATCATATGTATGTCTTCACACTCAGGGCCAGATGTACTAACGCTTTTGCGCCCACTTCAGGCGTATTTGTTTCGCAAAGTGCACATAAAACCATGGCGATGTATGTACGAACGGGACGCACCGAGATGAAAGCACAGTCTGAGATTTTTGCCACAAGAATCAGACTGTTTCAGTTGAGTGAAAACAAAATCATTGAGCGTTACAGATTACGCAGCTACGCAATATTACAGTTTCTGGAAGAAATCAAAGATGACATTGAATCTCCGACTCAGCGCTCACATTCCATTCCAGCAGTTGTTAAACTCCTCGCTACATTACAATTATTGGCATCAGGATCATCTCAAACAGTCATAGCATCAGCAGTGGGAATATCGCAGTCTGCACTCCGTATCATAGTACAGTACTTGACGCGTGCAATTTACGGTATAGTAGGTGGGGACCGGCGCTGACTACCTGATGAACTGCAGGTTTGGAACATAACACGCACACTGCGGTTTCACATCAATCACTTTCTGCGTCTTGGCCATGGTGCTATTCGCAAATGTACGTACATCTGGCCCTCATACTCTATCTTAGGCAGAAACTGCCTCCATGCCTCTAATACCTCCCGGTATATTTCTGGTATTCCTCCTGTCATAGATTGTTTAAAGCCCATGTACCAACCATTTTCCCCTATTCCTCCTACATCATCAATATATTTTCTTAAGAATTCCTTCCACCCATAATCCCATCTACCTCCCATATACTTTATCACAGTTTTTATTCTCATTGCAGTACTTTTTATTTCTAGGTCCATCAAGTTTAAACCTCCTTCCCATCTCTTTCCCACCAATGTTTTCTGTGCTATTTTCACCCCTTTTCCCTCCCATATAAAATCACACTCAATTTTATTCAACTCATTCATCACCCATCCTGGCATTTCAATTACACTCATTACATACACACATACTGATTAGGGGTGTAAATCAGACAGTTCATCACGATACGATTCGATATCGATTCTCTTAGCCAGCGATACGATTTTTGCCGATACTTCAAAAAATTCTTCAATACGATTCGATTCATGGCTATATCGATCGATTAATCGATATTTAGATATTTTGTGCCACTTTACACAACCAGTTACATTTTTATTAATTCACAAATACAACCAAAAGATATATAACATTAATGTTTAATTAAACACTTTGAAAAGTGCACCCAATTTTGGGACATTTACAACAACACAACAAAAATTTAAAAAATAAAGAAAGAAAAAAAAGTAAATAATGGATGGGGGATTGATCAAATCAATCAAGCTTATGGCAACAGTCAAAGTCTTTTCCAGTCTTCCAGTCTTTTGTGCAAACATGTGCAATAGTGCAAATAACTGAGGTACTCTAGTTGTAAAAACTTTTTTTTTTAAATTAACGTAATGCTAGTTGCTCTTTTGGAGTTGTCTGGGCAAAAAAGTTCTTCATCGGGGGTGACAGAGGCTGTTTTTCGTCAGCCAAATTACTCTCCTCAATTCCTTTTAGATGCTGACAAGTTTGTATTATTTCCCGAGTATTTTAGCTGGCACTGGCAATGTGTACACATAACATGGGTTTTATTTACCTGACCATCTGTTTTGGAAAATAGTACAAAATGTTTCCAAACCCACGATTTGCGTCCGACAGCAGTCACAAGATTTTCTGCGTCTGTCTTTTCGCTGCTACAGCTGCTTTGTTGCTGCATCTCATTCGCAATCCGACACACATAACAAGTGACAGCCAGTAACGTTATGGTGAGAAAAAGAAAATTAAATTTTTCATTTCATTGCGCTTTGGCGGAAATGCGGAAATGACGGATGTTACGTGAGGATGTGGAGAGACTGTTAAAATTAAGGGTACCTCATAATCGATATTTTGCGCGTGGCATCGATGCATCGTATCGTAAGACGTTTGATCGATGCATCGATCCATATCGATGTATCGTTACACCCCTAATACTGATTACAACAGACTATTTACTACAATTACTTTCCCATTTAATTTTAATTTCCTCCCTTTCCATGCTGCGTATACTGTTCATATTTTATTAATCACCCCGGTCCAAGTTACGTCTCTTTGCTTTCCACTCCTAAATATACTCCCAGTACTTTTATATATTTTTCCTCTACTTTTACCCCTACCTCTACTCTCTCAACCTCCCCTATGTACATTAACCCTGATTTCTCCCTATTTATTTTTGCCCTGATGCCTTCCCACTTCTCTACTATCTCTAGAACTCTTTTTACACTATTTCCTCCTCACTGTGATTGTGGTGTCATCCGCATATTGATTTATAATACATGTTCCTCCATATGGCAAATCAATCCCGAATATCCTTTCATCTCTCTTAATTACCGTATTTTCTGCACTATGAGGCGCACCGGATTTTAAGGCGCACCTTCAATGAATGACCTATTTTAGAACATTTTTCATATATAAGGCGCATAAAATACTGCAGTCAAACGGGGTTTGTGTTATGCATCCACTAGATGTGCTAAAGGGAATGTCAAATGTATGTGTTGGGGCTTGGGCCGAGAGCGAGAATTCTATACATTCCACATGAATTGCATGACAACCCCATAGTTCCAGAGTGATTTGGTATGCCAGCCCTCTGAACATTTGAGTGATCTGATAGTAAGCGCGCTTGCTCGTGAGCGAGCTCGCGACATACATTCACAATCTGACTGGTATGAGTGCTTAGATACGGCGGCTCGCTGACAGCGATGGCACGCTGTTTCATATATGACGCCCCGGTTACCTTGAACGGGGAACGTTTTCTGAGAGCTTTGTAGCGAGTGCGCGTTGCCGGAAGCGAGGCGTTTATTAGTAAGCGTGAGCGCGCTGGGGAGGGCACGTAACTTACATTCGCAGCCTGACTCATATGAGTATTCATGTGCGGCGGCTCGCTGACAGCAACAGCTGGCTGTTTTGAATGAGACGACCCGGTTACTGTGAACGGGGAGCGCTTTATGAACATTCTGTGACGCGCCGGGGACAGTGTGTCTGTTCGTGTGTCTGTTACGTGACTTGCACACATAACCTGATTTATACGAGGTTGAACTGGCCGTGTGACAGAGCAATGGACACGAGGGCGAGTTCGCGGACGCGATTTCTACATCTAACACTCGAGCGGCATTTGCCAGCTTTATGTGAGTGGGCTCTGTGGGCATGAAGGACACATGAGTTATAGTGCTTGTGTGTAGGGGTAAACACTGGGGCGTGGGCAGATTCTCTACACTTAGAACACCAGCGGCGTGAGCCGGATAAACAGAAAATACACTCTTTATGAGATTTCTGTGGGTCGCCGTAAAAACGGCGGTTGTGTGCAGGCGAGAGGGTGATGTAACCGGCTCGTTGGCTGCTAAATACTCTCTTGCAGTAGCCTTCTGTGAGGGGACTGACAAGGCGTGGCGTTTTGACGGTGGTCCAGTTGCAGCGGGACTTAACTGTCTTTTCTCCCTTGATGTTAGGAGGGCTTCGCTTGCTCGGGCTTCAACACAATCCTAGGCCGAGGTCCCCGCGTAATGCTGCAAGCGGTGCGGCTTTGTAGTTTACCAGTCGTAGTGAAACATTTTATTATAATTAAATATTTATTATTATTATTGGTTTTTCATACTGAAACATTTTGACAGTGCACCTTGTAATCCGGAGCGTTATTAACCAATTGATCCAATTAACCAATTGATCCATATATAAGGTGCTCCATATTATAAGGCGCACTGTCGTTTTTTGAGAAAATTAAAGGCTTTTAAGTGTGCCTTATAGTGCGGAAAATACGGTAGTGTGGCTAGAGGCTCTACTGAAATGGCATACAGTAATGCGGATAGGGGACATCCCTGTCTTACTGACCTCCCCACTTCAAACTTATCTGTTAAAATCTGTTAATCTCTTAAAACTATCTTTACACAGCTCTTTGCCCTCCCATATAGTTTCCTCACCCATCCCACCATTTTCACCCCAAATCCAAATTTCTCTAACACTCTAAACAGGTATTCATGCTCTACCCTATCAGATGCTTTATTCCAATCTATCCCTACTACTATTCCTCCTTTCCTATCTCGTTTCATATACTCTATTGCATCTCTTACTGTCGCTATCGTGTCCGCTATATCTCTGCCTGGTCCGCTATAACTCTGTGTTGGTTGCACTATACTCCCAATCACTCTTTTCACTCTGTTAGCTAAAACCTTAGTCAATATCTTATAATCAACATTTAGCAAACTGATTGTAATATATGTCCCCCCTCCACTCTTATCTCATCTCCCTCACCTTATCCTCTTCCCAATTTGTTTCTTGTATACAAATAATATCGCTCCTAAACGTAAATATTAACTCTTACATCTTCATTTTATCTCTTAAACCATTTATATTTATTGAAGTTACAGTGGCCATGAGATCAAACTAAAAAACATATATCATGAAATAAAAAATTTAAGCAAATATCACATACCCGACCGTGGTTCTTTTATCTGTTCAGTCTGTTCTCTGTCGGTCTCAGACTTTCTCTTTGCACTCAGTCTTTTGATTTTTGCTTTCAGTCCTTCACCTTTTCCTTCATCTCTCTTTTTTTCCTCTTCATTGTTTTCTCTTTTCTCCTCATCCTCCTCCTTGCTCTCTCCCGACTGCTCCATCTCTTCCTCACCATCATCCTCTTCAGTGGAACTTTCAGCTCTATCTCGCCATTTCATTTTATTTATTTCTTCACCTCCCACAGCTCCTTCCGTCCCTTGCATTTCCACATCATCCGTTGTCTTCTCGCCTTGTTCCTCTGTCAGAATATTGTTTCTTCTTTCACTTTCTTCTTGTCCATCCATCCGCACTCTCCTTATTTCCATCCGTTCTTCACAATCTCTTGCATAATGTCCACTCTTGCCACACTTAAAGCACTTAAATTCAGGGCACTCTCTGAATATGTGCCCTGGCTTGATGGAAAGTCTGCAAACACGCACTTGCCTATCATGGATGACTCAAATATTCTGTGCCCCTCAGAGTCTCAAACTTTGTGGAGTATGGAAGCGAACATACCTGCTCCGTAAAGCGAACTTTTAGGAACCGCGTTCCATCCACAGTATCCGTTCCAGGCCATACCCGACGTTTTATTGATGTGAGTAGTTTGGAGAGTATCTTCTCATCCTCTAAATACACCGGTAAGTTGATAAAGGAAACCACCATATCATTATTGAGGATATCCCTGGCATGCACCATCACTCCTTGTATCCACACTCCATCCATTAGTTTCTCTTTCGCTTCTTTGTTCTTCATTGTGAGTTCGTAGATCCTTTCACCTCTCACTGCAACCGATCACCTCTCCACACTCCTTTTTTACTCCCTTCAGTAAATCCATCATGGAGATTTTCTCCGTTCCTTCAACCTCCACCTCCAGTTAGCACCTTGCTGTATTTCTCTCTCAAACCTCCTTGTATTTCTCTCTCAAACCTCCTTGTATTTCTCTCTCAAACCTCCTTGCATTTCTCTGTTGTTTTCTTCTTTCTTTCCGTGCATCTCTTGTAACTTTACTTGCCTCCTGCTGTTTTTGGATCTCTTTGTCTTCTCCTTTCATTTTCTCTCTCCCTTCTGTCTTCATATTGATAATTTTACTCATCATGGCTTGCTCTGTTTCTTTGTTTGCAGCCATGATGTACTTTTGCAGCATGGATCAATCAAAATCAAAGGTCCCCCAAACAGCTTAAGCTGTTGGGGGCGGTTATCAGGGTTAAACCTGACTTTACAATTACAATTCAAAACAGAAAACTTAAATCAAATAAATCAAATAACTAGAAATAACAGTTTTTAAACAAACACTGCTTAAGCCTTGTTCACACTAAATGATTTTAAGCCCGATTTAAGCCTGATTTGCAAATCGTTGAGCTCGCCGACAGGTCAGGGTGTTATCGCGTGCAAATCGCGGGAGATTAGCGGGCGATGAACGCTCGCCAATCTGTTAGTATGAAAGAGCCAACAACGCATCAAAGACGCTCGCAGATGCGTCGCCGAGCCCAGAAAAATATCTAGCATGCTAGATATCCAGAGCTGTCGCACGACTCACGTGATGTCATGAGCTACAGCCAATCAGAGCAAGGCATGTTCGCGTGTTGTGTTCTTCTTCGTCTTCTTTGCTGGGTATTGGCGCGCGTGCTGTTTCGCGTCATTTCCGGTTCGTTTTATCGCGTGATTTTTCGTGACAAAACGTGGTTTGTAGACAAGATAGAATCGTTGGGTGACAGAGTTGTTGTCAACTCGTGTAGTGCGTTACCCCCTGTTGCGGATCAATCACGTTGTGTCGTGTGGTGTAAACTAGCTCAACAACTTGAACACTCCTGATTTCACAGAGAGCAAGTCATGTAGTTTGAACCGCACAGTTCAGCGGCGTTTTAAAATCATGTAGTGTGAACTAGGCTTTAGCTGCTTCTTTGCCACCTCACACTCTGGACTGTACCACTATGCGTGCTCAAGGTGGTATGGCTGTAAGCGAAATCTGCTGCCAAAATCGGGCTATTTAAAAGGTTAGAACATTAGTGAAGTAAACTAAAAAGCTTACAGCACCTGGTATTCCCAGGCGGTCTCCCATCCAAGTACTAACCAGGCCCGACCCTGCTTAGCTTCTGAGATCAGGTGTGCTTTTTTTTTTTTTTTTTTTTAAACATTTGTTACAAAACATTCCACTTCTTTATAACATTTTAGGGAAATCAACTTTAACATTTCTTAAAACATTTTGTACATTGTCAGAGAACATTTAATAAAAAAATATCCATTTTCCTTTCCATTTTAAAATACTCATATAACATTTGCAAATATTCTTCCAATCTCCTTTTAAAATACATCCATATGTCTATTTTACAGTCTTTATTTCTCACTATATTTCTTCTTTTCCCCATAGATATACACAGATTAATCACCTCCTTATTAGTAGAATTCTCATTCAGTCCCATTATTAACAACTCATTCCAATTTGGAATATCTTCTTTTCTCTTAGCTGATTTATCAAACTCTTTAAAATCTTAAAAAAAAACTCTTCCAATTCATCACAATATAAAAACAAATGTAAAAATCCTTCATCCTCTCTTTTACATACTTTGCATGTTGCATTTTGTGCCATCCCAATTTTACATAATTTCGTTTCAGAAAAAACAACCTTATGCCTTATAAAATAATCCAACGCTTCCATTTTTACACCTAAAGACCTCCACTTAACATTCCTCCATATATTCTTTTCATCTAGTCCAGGAAAATGATCAATCCAAAACCCATTTACTTTTGGTTTTTTGAAAACAGATTCCTTGAAACACCTATAAAACATCTCCACAGTACTAGAGTTAAAATCATTTTTCTTCTCCCCAACTTTAAAAAACACTTTCTCTTCCTCTTTTCCCCCCGTCTCTATTATTTCAATCCACTCTTTTGGTATTGCTTTCTTTACAACATCATACTGTTTCTTTACAGTACTAACATTAAAATCCTCTTTTGCCTCATCCAAAGTATCAATGACAAACTGCAGAGGAAACCCATTTTTATACTCATATAAAACATCTCTAACCCTTTTAATATCCACTTCCAGCCACTTTTTAAAAAACACATCTTTTCCATCTATAGCAATCTTTGCATTTAAAAACAAAGGTTGATTCAAAATCGTTTCTCTTCCTTGTGGCTTAAAATCAATGTGTGGTAAAAAAAATCCCTCCATGCATCTAAAACCTCTTTATACAAATCTGGAATTCCTTTTATCATTCCTTTTTTGACTCTCATCCATAAAATGTCATCCCCCATTTCCAACTTTGAACATTTATTTAAAAAATGTTTCATTATTACTTTCCATTCCTCCATCTTTTCTCCATTTAGATATTTCTTTACAGTTTTCACTCTCATACTCTTCTTCCTCTGTTCAACAACCATTAACCCCAACCCTCCTTCCTCTTGAGAACCAATTAATGTCTTTTGTGCAATTCTGGGAGGCTTATTACTCCATAAAAATTACAACACCATACTTTTCACTCTCTTTTCAACCCACATTGGCATTGCAGTTACAGATAACATGTACCACATCTTAGAGAGCATTAGGCTATTAGCAATTAGAACCCTTCCTTTCAACTCCAGATCTCTCAGTTTCCAAAAAATCAATCTTCTTTTCATTTCTCCCACAATCTCCTCCCATCCTTTATCTCTTGAGATCTTTTCATCTGTCCCCAAATTTACTCCCAGAATCTTGATTTCTTTCTTTTCGCTAAAATCAATGCAAGCTGGTAATACTGGCGCTTCTCCAAATCTCATAAAAGCATTTTTTTCCCACATTTATCTTTGCACCGGTTGCTTCACAAAATTTCTGCATAAGTTCCATTACTATTTTAATGCTCTCTACTTCTTCTATTATCAAGGTAGTATCATCAGCTTACTGAAAAATCTTTTGCCCTTCCCTTCCATTTTCAATATTTATACCTTTTATTATTTTTGTCTTTTTTAATCATCATTCCTAGAGGCTCTGCCACCAAGGAATACAACTGGGCTGACAATGGACAGCCCTGTCTTATGGATCTAGTTATCTTAAAAGCATACGTAAAAAAAAAAAACATTACATTTAATAAAACTCATTGCATCTTTATATAAAATCTTAAACCATTTTCTAAAATTCTCTCCAAAACCAAAGTGTTTTAAAATCTTAAATAAAAACTCATGCTCCACCCTGTCAAAAGCTTTTTCAAAATCCATACTTATCACATAACCACTCTTCTTTTCTTCATTCATATAACTTATCACATCCCTTATATTGCTAACTGTATCTGATATATCTCTCGCCTTAACTCCATATGCTTGATTTGATAAAATGCCTCTTTACTTAATTCTTCATTTAATTCCTTTCTGAATTTCCTTTTTTTTGTTTCTCTTTGCAGAAGTTTTCAATATTTCATTGTAAATTTCTTAATTTCATATTTTACATTATCCCACCATATCCTTTTGTCTTACATACCAAACTACTTTCCTTTTCTTTGTCAATATTTTTTTCTATTTCCATTCTATAACATTAATTTTTTTAATCTCTGCATTTAAAATCCAAACTCCTGGTATTTTATTAAAATACATCAACATAGCAACAAAACTATGATCACTTAACAATGTTTCCTTAAAATACACCTTTTCAATATATTGCTCTAAAACTCTTGAATATTCTCTTCTTTTTTCATTCCTATCCCTCCAGATATCAATTAAGTCATTTTCTTCCATTAAAGCATTCAGCTCTTTTCTTGCAGTATCTGTTCTATAAACCATTCCTTCTGCCATATCCATTTTGCTAAAAAACGCATTGAAATCACCCATTAAAACAACTTTCTTATACTTTTCTGTAAAATTCCTTAAACCATTAAAAAGAAACCCCTCTTTTCCTTTTCTTCATTTGACACATGTACATTGAATAAAACAAAAGTTTCCTCCCCACTACTTATTTCTAATGCTAAACACTATCCATTTCTATCATCAAATACCACATTCCATTTTTCATTCATATCATTAGCAATTAAGATTGCCACTCCCCTTCCTTTTCTTCCATCACCATTATTATATACTATTTCACCATTCCATCTTTTTTTTAAATAGTCCATTACTTCATCTTTCCAATTTGTTTCTTGTAATACAATTATATTTTCCCCTTTACACATTTTTTTCATTTTTTTTTTCAAATTTCATCACATTCAACAAACCTCTTGCATTCCAAGATACAATTCTTAAAACCATTAAAAGTAATACATATTTAAAAATAATCAATTCATTTTCCTTCCTTTTCCTCCCCTATACTACTTAAAACATAAAATCTCTCTTTATATGCAGCTTTTCCTTTCATTTTTTCTTTTCTCTTTTTAGCACATTCAATATTTGGTTTTACCTTAAGCAGACTTCTTCTTTGCATATGACTCATTTCTCTTTCTTTTTTGCATCCTTCAGTCTTTTTGTTTCTCAGTCTCTTTCTCATCTTCTCCTTGTTCACACTCCCCTTGTTGTTCTTCATTATGCCCCAGTTCTCTGTCCTCTAATGAAGTGTCCTTTAGTGTCCATGTTTCTTCCAGCATTTGTTCTTTTTTTTCTCCTCTTGTTTCCTTTTTCTCCCGTTCCCTTTCAACCTCTGCCTGCTCATCACCAGCATTATTCGACTCTGCTTCTTCCCCTACTTTATGCATTTGTCTGCTTTCCTCCTCGGTTCCATCCTCTGTGTTTGGTTCCTCCTCATTTCCCATCCAACATTCACATTTCACAAGATCTTTGTGGCATTCTGGGCATCTCACTGCATCACAGTCCTGTGCAAAGTGGCCTTGCTCCTCGCACTGGTAGCATTTGAAGTCTGGACAGTCCCTGAGGATGTGTCCCGGATTCAAACACAACCGACAAGTCTTCACCTGTCGGTCATGTATTAACCGTAATAACTGTGTTCCCTCCGCCGTCTTAAACTTTGCGCTATATGGTAAAGAAACCACTTGATCTGGGAATTTGACACGAACAAATCGCGTTCCATCTTCCACTTCAGTGCCCGAATATACCCTTCTTTTAATTTGTGATGTTGGATGTACTCCCCACGCTTCCATTTTGTTAAAAATGTCTTTGTCCTTAAGATAAGCTGGCAGATGCATAACAGATACAACATTGTGATGCAGTAGACCTTTGGCAGGGCCAACTGGGTCACCTCAAGTCTACTGCGGACGTGTTACAGTCCGGAAAAATAAACAAAATAATGGCTCAACCCGTAACACTCTTCAGATTATGGTGGTATTTATTTACAAGTGCCCGAAAAGTCCAAAAATCCAGCAGTGCATATACATACACTCACCTAAAGGATTATTAGGAACACCTGTTCAATTTCTCATTAATGCAATTATGTAATCAACCAATCACATGGCAGTTGCTTCAATGCATTTAGGGGTGTGGTCCTGGTCAAGACAATCTCCTGAACTCCAAACTGAATGTCAGAATGGGAAAGAAAGGTGATTTAAGCAATTTTGAGCGTGGCATGGTTGTTGGTGCCAGACGGGCCGGTCTGAGTATTTCACAATCTGCTCAGTTACTGGGATTTTCACGCACAACCATTTCTAGGGTTTACAAAGAATGGTGTGAAAAGGGAAAAACATCCAATATGCGGCAGTCCAGTGGGCGAAAATGCCTTGTTGATGCTAGAGGTCAGAGGAGAATGGGCCGACTGATTCAAGCTGATAGAAGAGCAACTTTGACTGAAATAACCACTCGTTACAACCGAGGTATGCAGCAAAGCATTTGTGAAGCCACAACACGCACAACCTTGAGGCGGTTGGGCTACAACAGCAGAAGACCCCACCGGGTACCACTCATCTCCACTACAAATAGGAAAAAGAGGCTACAATTTGCAAGAGCTCACCAAAATTGGACAGTTGAAGACTGGAAAAATGTTCCCTGGTCTGATGTGTCTCGATTTCTGTTGAGACATTCAGATGGTAGAGTCAGAATTTGGCGTAAACGGATTGAGAACATGGATCCATCATGCTTTGTTACCACTGTGCAGGCTGGTGGTGGTGGTGTAATGGTGTGGGGGATGTTTTCTTGGCACACTTTAGGCCCCTTAGTGCCAATTGGGCATCGTTTAAATACCACGTCCTACCAGAGCATTGTTTCTGACCATGTCCATCCCTTTATGGCCACCATGTACCCATCCTCTGATGGCTACTTCCAGCGGGATAATGCACCATGTCACAAAGCTCGAATCATTTCAAATTGGTTTCTTGAACATGACAATGAGTTCACTGTACTAAAATGGCCCCCACAGTCACCAGATCTCAACCCAATAGAGCATCTTTGGGATGTGGTGGAACGGGAGCTTCGTGCCCTGGATGTGCATCCCACAAATCTCCATCAACTGCAAGATGCTATCCTATCAATATGGGCCAACATTTCTAAAGAATGCTTTCAGCACCTTGTTGAATCAATGCCACGTAGAATTAAGGCAGTTCTGAAGGCGAAAGGGGGTCAAACACAGTATTAGTATGGTGTTCATAATAATCCTTTAGGTGAGTGTGTATATATATATATATATACACAAGTGTATATTGACATAAAATAACGGAACAAAAATAAAACAACAAAATAAATCAAAGATTAAACTAGACGAATATGTACACAAATACGTATCCACAATATACAAAATAATTATCGCTCAGGACTCTGCAGTAGTACGTTGGCTCGACTTGGTAAACAAGGCCGTAAGCGAAAACTGCTGCCAAAATCGGGCTATTTAAAAGGTTAGAACATTAGTGAAGTAAACTAAAAAGCTTACAGCACCTGGTATTCCCAGGCGGTCTCCCATCCAAGTACTAACCAGGCCCGACCCTGCTTACCTTCTGAGATCAGACGAGATCAGGCGTACTTTTAAAAACAATTTTTTTTAAAACATTTTTATTAATCAAACACTTCACATTTTACATATCATTTGCAACATATCACCTCATAAACAATTCACTTAACACGTTTTCATATAATTTCCCCTATCCTTAGATACCAACAAATTACAACCTTAATTACTTTGGCATATTTATCTTATATTCATGAAAACATTCCATTACTCTTGTGTCATTCCCAATAATTGTTTTGTAAAACCTCTCAGTTTGTCCATTCAAGCTGAAATATTCATACAATATCTGTATATGCCCTTCCAACTTCCTTTTAAAGAAAACCTACATATTAATGTTACCTTGTTTTCCTTTGATGACATTACGTCTGCACCATATTGCATATCTTGCCACGTTGAGAATAAAGTTGACTATATATTTATTTTTCCCTCTTCCTTTTAGTCCTTGTAAAAATACTTTATTCCATTCGCTTTGTTGTTCAGTTCAATTCTTTCTCACAAAATTCCTTCCACAAATTTTTTAATTTCTCTCATAAAAACCTGAAGATTCGAACACAATAAAAACAAATGTAAAAACCCTTCATCTTCATTTTTACAGACATCACATCTTGCATTCTGCGCAATTCTCATTTTACAGTCTCATTTTTGTATAAATAACAAATTCTCAATCATTGGATCCATGTATCTTATTCTCAAATTTTTATTCTCATTATCGTATTCTCATTATCTTAACCCTTAGACTCTTCATTCTTAAAACAGGATCTAACAAACCTAAACCTCCCTTCTCAACAGGCCCTATCATTGTGTCGTATGCAACTTTTGCTGGTTTGCCGTCCCAAATCAATTTTAAAATACACGTTTTCAACTTCTTATAAACCCAAATTGGTAATGGAGTTACTTCCAAAGCATACCTTATTTTTGATAGCATCAGAGTATTCACAATCAAAATTCAAATCAAAATTCAGATCCTCTTAGGTTCAACAATCTTTGTCTCCAAAATGTCAATCTTCTCTCAATTCCTCCTAAACTCTCATCCCATATTATGTCTCTAGTTTTCTTTTCCTCTTTCCCAATTCTAATTCCCAAAATCTTCATGTTTTCTGTCTCCTCTTTAAAGTTTAGGTAGTCAGGTAATTGTTTTGCCGTTCCTATTCTCATCATTACAGTTGTGTCTATGTTTATTTTTGCTCCTGAACCCTTACAGTATTTTTGTATTTTCCCAATAGATCCTTCAATGCTCTCAGTATCCTTTAAAATTAAAGTTGTGTTGTCTGCATATTGGTAAAATTTTGTGTTCTTTTTCCATTCCACCAAAGCCAACTCCTTTAATATTTTCATCTTCTGCAACTGCTGAACCTAAAGGTTCAGCTACAATGCTATATAATAATGCAGATAAATTCATTATTATTTCTTCTATCTTCATTTTATACCCTTCATCTTTTAATAGTTCATTATTTAAACACCATATCCCCTTTCCTCTCTCCATCCCCGTCTCATTCAAATGTACCATTAACATGCTATGGTCACTTAAAGAAGTAATCTTATAATATATCTTATCAATCTTTCTCTTCATATTACTTTTAATCAACATAAAATCTATTCTACTTTGCTTCATTTGATCTTTTACCAACTGTCGTCTTGAGAAGTCTTTTATACCCTCATTCATTTCTCTCCATATGTCTTTTAGACCATATTTATCCATTAATTTGAACAATTCTTCTCTCCCACTGTCTCTTTTATAAACCATGTCATTTGTTATATCCATTCTACTGAAAACTGTATTGAAATCACCCAATAAAATAATATTTCCCCATTTTTCTATCAGGCCATTTCAATTATTAAAAAACATTGGTAACACTTTACTTGAAGGGGTGTGCATAAGACTGACATGACACCTTCATAACCATGACATGACATATGTCATGAATATGAAGTAGGGTTTATGCATGTTTATGACAACTGTCATTAAGTGTCTTTCGCTCAATAATGACATTTTGAATGCAAATATGACATTGTTTAAGATGTCTTTGTTATGACATCTTGACATAAACCATAACATCATAACCTGTCAGTATCTTTGTCATGACAACTTGACATTAAATTAAATTAAACTGTCAGGCGGCTGGTTTTGACACTGGCTGTCATGAGGCCATTATAACTGTGTCATGAATATTTTTCGTGACCTCAACTACAGTGGTACAAATTTAATTTGTCATTAAAAAGTTATACTAGCCTCATGACAGCCAATGTCAAAACCAACCGCTTGACAGTCTAATGTAATGTTAACCAATAAAGCTAAGTGGTTTCTTACGTTTGATAATTAATCTGCTAGGTCATGTTTATGACAGGTTGTGTTGTCTTAGTAATGTCAAGGTGTCATAACAAAGACATTTCAAACAATGTCATATTAGCATTAAAAATGTCATAACTGAGCGAATGACACTTAATGACAGTTGTCATAAACATGCATACAACTTCCTTCACATTCATAACATGTGTCATGTCATGATTATGAAGGTGTCATGTTAGTCTTATGCACACCCCTTCAAGTAAAGTGTTACCAAAACATTTTCTTTTCCGCCTCAGCGTTTGGTGCATGTACATTACACAAAAAATATTTTCCCCTCCTACAGCCATTTTCACAATAATGCATTTTCCTTCTTTATCCTGGTATATGATTTCAACATCATCATCATGTTTCTTTTACATAAAACAGCAATCCCTTCCCCTTTCCCCCCTTCCCCATTATTATAATAAATTCCTCCTTTCCATCTTCCTTTATAACTGCCCATCATTTCATCTTTCCAAAAAGTTTCCTGCAATGATATTACATCAGCTTTTTTGCATAACTCTTTCAGTTTTTCAAATTTATCCACACTAATTAATCCCCTCACATTGATTGAAACAATACAAAACAACACATTCATGTTTCATTCTTTTCTCCCCCCTTCTCCCTTAAATCTCCATCTTCTTTTGTACTTAAGCTCATTCTCCTTCTCTGTCCTTTTTCCCTACTTTCTTCTACATTTGGTTTGTTTAATATTTTGTTAAGTAAACTTTGTTTACTTTGTTAAGTAAAATATAATATATAGGCTAATATATAGCATTTATTTAGTGAAAGAGTTAGCAAACCAGCAAGCTGTGGACACTGAATGACTTGCCTGAGGTAAATATAAAGCTATGTGAAAAACTAAGCGTTTTATTGACGTATTTCCGCTGTTGAAACACTGATTGAGTGTTTACACGAGTTATGATGCCTTTCAGTAAGTATATGTTACCGGCCTCAGACGTAGGGGAATCTGGGCAGGTACAAAGCCACAGGCTGGATAGCACTGTGGGTTGGAAAGAAGTGGAGATACAGAAATTATGTCTTTCTCAAGCGCTGGATGTTTATTTCTGCTTCTTTGAGTCACATATCTCAATAGTATTATGAGATCATAAACCGTAACTTTAGCCATTACATGGACTATATAATATAGAAATTGTCTATAACTATACTGAATACAATAAACAAACCAACATGTAAAGCATTGGTATATATCAGATAACATACAAAACCCATTAATAACATATTGTGAAATGGATACCAGTCTTACTGTATAATATATCAAATATACATCAACAAATGACACTATAGATTATATTATATTATAATTTAAACTGTTCACATGACTGTGTGATACTCAATCACCAGCACAACACATTGGTCTGCCGTTTGCGTGTGTGTCTAGGCACGCGCACTTTAAATGACGGCGGCGCAACCTCCATAGAACATTGAAAGGGGCTGGTTAACAAAATGTGTACCGAACGAGCACCGGCAATACAAACAAAATGATACGAAGTCAGAGAGACTTAATAAGCATTACATCTTACTCTTTAAACATACCGATGTTCACTCAACACAACTGTTTACAGTCCGTACAAAAAGACGAGAACGGAACCTTCACTGACGGTGACAGACAGTGACTGACTAACTTCAACTAGCTCGTTAGCTAAAGCTGCTAACAACAGTATAAACACAGCATAATACCATTTCTACACAGAACATGACAACATACATCACCTAGACAACCGTACTGGTGATATACTATTTCAATACTGTTTAACAGAGATTGGAAAGGTTTAAAAATATACCTGTGGGTTGGAAAGAAGTGGAGATACAGAAATTATGTCTTTCTCAAGCGCTGGATGTTTATTTCTGAGCGCTCTAGCTACCGTCTCCACGGCAACCCACCACGGCGAAGCAGCGCAACAGCGCCATCCACCGGCGCGAAGCAAAACACATGGAAATGCTATCTCCCATGCAACAAAAGCAAAAAAATAGGAGGAGGCAACTGTTTTTTTAAACCAAACTAATATATGAGGCCCTTTTCTCTACCCATTACATATACTGTATCTTTCAACATACCTTCGGGTGTCCATTCATGTTTATTCTGTAACTGAGGAAGAGATGACCGCGCTCCGCGCTGCCGCATGCATACAGTGATATCTGTCACGCCACATCTAAGAGCGCCAAAACGGCATTTATTGTTTACATTTCGTGATCAAATAGACATAATTTGAAAGATTACACCTTGCTTATTATCAAAAGTAACAAAACACTGAGCTTATTGCGATTATATGTGGTTAATGGTGGTTAGGCAACAGCCCTGTATTCGTTGTGTACACATAACACATGAGGTGCAATGAGCCGGGGCTGGGCGGGGCAGCAGGGGGCGGGGCGTGTTCGGTTCGCCATGAGAGTATCGCGATACGTATCGTGGGTGGTGTATCGCGTTTTTTCGGTTCGGTTCAAATATCGTTACACCCCTATTAATATTCCTCTTTTCATTCCCCTCCTAAGCTCCTCCAAATTAACTTCTATGCATTCCTCAACTTGCTCCTTCTCATTTCTATCCTCCCTCCTCTCTTTTATTGTATCATCCACCAGCCCGCAATACCTTCTTCCATAATTCCCTCCATCTTGTCCACCTCTCCTCCCTCCAACTTCTTGTCTCCACCCTTTTCTTGCTCATGCCCTTTACTATCCTCATTGTCTTCTACAGTCCCATCCTCCTCTTCTTCATTATTGACGGTATCCATTATTTCCATATTATTCTCAGATTCACCATTTTCCGCTTCATCATTAACCTCTTCTTCATGTTCACTTTCACAATCACATCTCATAAATGCTTTCTTACAATCAGGACATTTATCAGCTTTACAGTCTTTCGCAAAATGTCCTTGCTCATAGCATTCAAAGCATTTAAAATTAGGACAGTCCCTTAAGATATGTCCTGGCTGCATGCACATGCGACAAAGTTTCTCCTGTCCATCGTGAATTACCCTAAAGTACTGAGTGCCATCTGTGGTTTCGAATTTTGCGCGATAGGGCAGTGGAGTTACCTCTTTAGGAAATTTAACTTTCACATACCTCGTTCCGTCAGCAATGTTCGTTCCAGGATAGACTCTCCTCTATTTTCATCATGGGAGTGACTCCCCAAAACTTCAATTTGTCCTCAATCACTTCATCCTCTAAATATGCCGGCAGGTGAAGAAAAGATACCATATGCTCCCTTACCGCCAACCTCCTTACTTCGAAGACTTGACCTTTTATTTCCATTCCGTCCACTTACACATCACAAACATCCGCACCTTCCAATGTCAGCTCACAGCTAACAGTTTTGCCAAATCCAATCTTCTGTGTTACTGCTTTAATGATGTCTTCAGCTTTTACCTCCTTGTTGTCCCTCAAATCAATCACCCCCTTCGCTTCTTTCAGATAATCCACTCGTTTCTTGATGTTCTGTTGTCCTTCATAATCCATATTTACTCCATTAGCCTCTCTTGAACCTTTATGTGCTCCATTTCGCTCAATCCGTTCTTCCAGTCCTCCTGCCATTCCTAGGTCTTTGTCATGTGGTCCGTCCATTGTTCTAACAAAACAAGGATCGCTTCCAAGCAGATCTACTGCTTGGAGCTTAAACGTGTGCCTTATAAATCAAACTTAGATCTCCTTCCAAGATATAAACAAAAAACAAAAATGAAACAATGAAGCTTAAGAAGAGCCGTTCTCTCCCAACTGCAGTCACACACACTTCCTACTTGCTCTAGAGCGCTCAAGGTGGTATGACCGTAAGCGAAAACTGCTGCCAAAATTGGGCTATTTAAAAGGTTAGAACATTAGTGAAGTAAACTAAAAAGCTTACAGCACCTGGTATTCCCAGGCGGTCTCCCATCCAAGTACTAACCTGGCATGACCCTGCTTAGCTTCCGAGATCAGACGAGATCGGGCGTGTTTTTTGTTTTTGTTTTTTTTTATTAAGAAATTTCAATCAATAACATACAATAAAAATAAATACAATAAAAAATACATATTTTCTTCCACATACATCTCTACATCACATATATTCCATTTACATACATTATTTAAAAAACTCCATCACTTACCGGCAGCTTCCACATTAGGTCTTTAAGGACACAACAAACTTTTGGGGTAAAAACTTCATAAAAAGCATCCAACATATTTTCACATTTAAAATACACATACAATCTTTCAATATACAATTCAGTTTTCCTTTTAAACATAGTCCAAACATCCAACAGAAATTTTTCCTTTTTCGCCACAGTTCTTCTCTCCCATATTGCACTTTTCATCAACATTACACACAGATTTATAAAACTTTTGTTTTGACAATTCTTTTCCCACCCAAACATCACAACTCTGTTCCATTCCATTACACTTTCATCCCACTCCTCAGTCAACTCTTTAATTAAACCTTTACATTTCCTTAAAAATTCCTCCAGTTCTTTACAGTATAAAAACATATGTAAAATCCACTCTTCCTTTTCCTGGCACACTTTACACAGAGCGTTTTGCTCAATTTCTATTTTATTTAAAATGGCCTCAGTAAAAATCACTTTATGTCTTATAAAATATTCTAAACATCCCAATTTTGTTTCCACACACTTCCCCCTCATGTTTCTCCATATACACTCTTTTTTTAAATCTTTGAATTTCTGCACCCAGTATTCATTTGCAATCGGCTCTTTAAAAACATCATAATTTCTAAAAGAGCAATAAATCATTTTCACAGTACATTCCTTAAAATCATTCACTTTTCCCCCCAATTTCACATAAATACATTTCTCTTTTGGCTCTCCTTCCATACATTCTATTCTTTTAATCCACTCTTCGGGTATTGCACTTTTAATTATTTCATACTTATTTAAAATTCCTTGTTCACTGTAATCCTCTTTTGCCTCCTCCATTGCATCCACAATAAATTGTGTTGGTAAAAACCCTTCTTTAAATTCATATAAAACGTCTCTCACACTTGTTATCCCCACTTCTATCCATTTTTAAAAAAAAATTTCTTTGTCTTGTTTTAAAATGTTTTTGTTTAAGAACAGAGGTTGATTTAAAATGTTTTCTCTCCCATGTGGATCATACTCGACTTTGGCTAAAAATGTTCCCCAGGCACTAAAAATTTCTCTATAAAACTCTGGTAATCGTTCCGTCATCCAAATCTTCGTTTTCATCCATAAAATTGCATCCCCCATATTAAAATTCCCACATTTGTTTAAAAAATATTTCATAGTCTTTTTCCACTCTGCTTTGCCCTCATCTTGTAGGTATTTCTTCACTATTTTAACTCTCAAACTATTTTGTCTCTGTTCCGCATCTATTAGTGGCTCAGTGGTTCATGTGGGTTGTCTACAAACCAGAAGGTTGGTGGTTCAATCCTCGGTTCCACCTGACCAAGTGTCGAGGTGTCCATGAGCAAGACACCTAACCCCAGCTGCTCCCGACGAGCTGGATGGCGCCTTGCATGGCTGCCGTCGCCCGTCGGTGTATGAATGAGTGAGTGAATGGGTGAATGTGAGGCAAATTGTAAAGCGCTTTGGTGGCCATTGGGTCTGTGAAAGCGCTATATAAATGCAGTCCATTTACCATTTACCATTAGTCCTAAACCCCCCTTATCTACTGCCCCTAAAATTGTGTTAAAAGCTATTCTTGCTGGTTTTCCCTCCCATAAAAAGTCAAGAAAACATTTCTTCAACCTCTTTTCTGTCCACAATGGCATCTCCGACACATATAAAACATACCATAGCTTAGAAACCATTAAAACATTCAATATTAAAACCTTCCCTTTCAAGTTTAATGTTCTCAATTTCCAAAAATTTAACCTTCTCTCTATTTCTGTTACCAGTTGCTCCCACATTTCATCTCTTACTTTCCTCTCATTTTTCCCCATTAAAATTCCTAAAATCCTTATTTCTTCCACTTCCTTGAAATTAAAACAATCCCTTAAAATCATAGCTTTACCAAATCTCATATACACCGTCTTTTCTTCATTTACTTTACTCCCAGATCCTTTACAATATTCTTCTACAACCTTCATAACTTCTTTAACGCTCTCCTTTCCTTTTACTATTATCGTTGTGTCATCGGCATATTGAAAAACCTTCCCTTCAGCCTTGTTTTCCTCAATTTCAATTCCAGTTATTTCTTCTTTTTGTTTTATAGCCAATCCCAGCGGTGCTGATACAAGTGAATATAATAACGCTGAAAGTGGACACCCCTGTCTTATTAATCTTGTGATTTTAAAACATTCTGTTAAAAACCCATTACATTTTATTCTTGTTAAAGCACCCTTATATAAAATCTCAATCCATTTAACAAAATCTCCCCCAAAACCAAATTTCTTTAAAACATCAAATAAATACCCGTGTTCAACCCTATCAAAAGCTTTTTCAAAATCTAAACTAATTACGTATCCTTCTTCATTCTTTTCTTTCATGTACCATATTGTGTCTCTTATGCTCATTGTTGTGTCCGCTATATCTCTTCCTTTAACTCCGTACGCTTGGTTTGTTTCGATTATACTTGGCATTACTTCCTTTAACCTGTTTGCTAAAACTTTCGCTAAAATCTTAAGTTCTGTGTTTAGCATTGTGATCGGCCTGTAGTTTTTTAAATCTACTTTTTCTCCTTTCCTTTTATATATCAGTTTTGTTATCCCATCCCCATTCTTTCATTAACTTCTTCTTTTTCAAAAATTTCTCTAAAAATTTCCTTTAAAATCTTTGTTAAAATCTCTTTAAAACATATATATAATTCACTTCCCAAACCATCTATTCCTGGACTTTTCTTTTTATTCAGCTGCTGTATTGCTCTTCTATCTCTTCTTCTCTGACTTCTTGATCACATTCTTTTTTATCTTCCTCGCTAATTTTTGCTTTTATCTGATTCAACAATTCCCTTTTTTCGTTTTCTTTTACACCCCTTGTACTAAAAAGATCTTCATAAAAATTCCTTATTTCTTCTAAAAAAATTTCATTTCCTTCTACAATTTCCCCATTTTTTCCTCTTATCTCTTTTATTGTTTCAGCTTTCCCTTTCTTTTTTTCCAAATCAAAAAAGAACTTGGTGCATTTTTCTCCCTCCACTGTATATTTAGCTTTGGTTCTTAACCTCGCCCCCTCATATTCTTTTTCCTGTATTTGTTTCAGTTTTCCCTCCATTTCCTTTATCTTTTGTATATCTTTATTTTCTTTCTTCAATTCCACTTCCAAACTTTCCTTTATTTCTTTTTCTTTGTATCTTTTGCATTTGCGTATTATACTACAATACTTTATCGAGAATTTTTAAATTAAAAACTTTACGTTTTCCCACCATATTCTCTTATCTTCTTCATACATTTCATTTCCCTTTTCTTTTTCTATAAATTCTTTAACCTTTAAAACATAGTCTTCATTTTCTAACATTTTAGTATTTAAAACCCATATTCCTGGCCCTCTTTGCACTTTATTCCAGTCCATTTTATAAAATAAAAACTTGATCGCTAAAACTTGTGTCTTCATACTTAATATTTTCGATAAAATTCTCCACATTCCTCGTACATAAAATAAAGTCGATTCTTGTTTGGCACACAAACTGCCCTACTATTTGTCTCCTTGAAAATTCTATTTTCCTTTCATTTCTTTCTCTCCATACATCTATCATATTATTTTCTGCCATTAATGCTTTTAATTCTTTCCTCCCTGTATCAGTTTTAAAGACCATTCCTTCTGCCATGTCATGTTTATTAAAAACCGTGTTAAAATCCCCCATCATTATTATTTCCTTATACTTCTTTACAATACTTCTTAAAACATTAAAAAAACTCTTTCTTTTCTTTCTCTTCCATTGGTGCATGTACATTTACTAAAATCAATTCTCTTCTTTCATGTATTGTCTCAACCACCATACATTTCCCCATCTTATCTTTGTATAAAATTTTACTTGCTTTAAAAACATCATCCTTCATTAAAACCCCTTACTAGTCGGCCCCAATTTTGGCAAGTGATGCACACATGACATACCCAAAATAAAAAGGTTGCTGCTCATAAGTCATTCTGAATAGACACATAACCAACATATATTTAGAAAGCCAACCCTTGAGAGTTTACATTTCAAGACTCAAAATTAATCAGACTGTTATTAATATTGAGATATATATAAGCTCAAACATAAAAACAAAAACAACAAATATTAAGAACATATTTATTAAATGTATAAAAATATTATGTGAATTTAGGATAGCAACTTGAAACCACAACTAAAGTGTAGCCACAATTGTGGTCATGCTTCATTTAAAATCTGAGGATGATATCTCTACAATTATGCATTTTATTTAGCCTATTGTGAGACCATGTCATGGGGAGACTTTAGAGAAGTTTTAGAGAATGCTAATATGAGATTCTCATAAAATATTTTATTGCCCTGTAAACACCCATTTACAGTCTCTGACTAATGTCTGGCGAGAAGAACTGGCCCCATTCATGTTCTTTTCATTTAATTGACCAACCTTTCACACCTCTGCGGTATGATACTTAATCTTCATTATTCTTTTATCCTTATTCTTTTGTTTGAATTCAGCCATTGTAGCCTGTATTGGCCATCTAAACCTCTCTGATCCCACCCTACATGATCAATCCACCTATTATATTAAGTCTTGTTAGAAAACAAACAATTCTTGGAACTTTAAATGCGAATTATTTTTTTTAAATGATTGTATGAAATGGAATAGCTTCTGCAAGCAGGTGCATTAGCACAACAAGTAGCCTCAAGCTACATGACACAATTTAATTTATTACTATTACACTTTTATTCAAAGTTCACTTTAAAACAACATCGAGTATTTGTATCATATTCCGGTCGCGGATTAAAATGGTTTCAAGTCATGAAAAGATTTAGAAATATGTTATATTTAGCATTTTTGATGAAGCTATGGGCTAGCCTTACCTAGCATATGCATTCTGTAAACATTCTTTATTCATATGAAAACCCCAAATCGCACGAAAATCACACACAAAACACATAATATTTCAATCGTGCATTTATTAGTTACTTGTTTCAGGTGAAGAGATGTCAGTTTCGCTTTGTTATCACGGATGTCCAGTATGAGGAAGTGTACACATGACGCGTCATGCAGAAGAGGTCACGCCGGACCACGTGAGATGATTGACAGCTGTACAGCGAATGATATTCACCTTATTTTCCACGACAACAAGGGTGACGCCATTACGTTCGTTTTGTCATCTTACTTCCGGTTGAGACGGACTTCAACTTCCGGCTGAAAGGATCTACGCTAGTTTCTAGCATACCGGTAGACATAATAAATACATAGACGCCCTATAGGCTCTATGCACGTCGCAGTTCCGGGTTCGCGTGTACTAGGCTATCAACTTCCGGTTCAACTTCCTGTTTATACACAGTCAGATATGGCTCTCTTTTATAGTCGTTGTCTTCAGGACTTACCTCGTCTGACGGTAAATGATGTAGACCGACTCATTAAAAAATCATGTGCTGCTCCCAACAGCAAGCGGGAAAAGGGATTTAAAATGTACATCGGGAGCTATATCGACAATTATGAGGGTAGGTAGCTAAAGTACTTACTATATTAACCCCTCAGGTTGTGTAGGTCATTTTGACCCGGTGAAAATTTTAATTAGTTAATGTTATCGCATTGGACTGAAACTTAGCGACTTTGTTTACAAAGGGTATAACTACTTCTCAAATGTTTTTGCGAGAAATTGAAATGAAATGAAAATTTGACAATTTTCGTAGGGGAGAGCGGGGCACAACGTAACGTGGGGCTAGTTGTAACACACTTGTTTTAAATACTTCCACACATGCCAGCATGACGAAACCTCTTTTACTGTCTATGGACGAAACTTAGTGTATTTACTAGTTGTCATATCAGCACTATATAGAGAAAAAAAATGCGCCAAAATTCAGAAATCGTTGTAAGATATCACTGAACATTTATTTAACCATAGCAAAATTATTTTTCTTACTATATAAATTTTTCATCTCTATTCATTTGTGTTTATTTAAATTTAGACAAATCTGATACATTAAAAAATGCCATTATTTTATATGAAAAAGTTAATAATTGTATTTTATTGAGAAAATGTTTTGGTTTGACTTGTATATATTTTTTATTAGATCAGATAACATTTTAAGCTGTCATGTTACAATGTGCCCCTCCTATATGGCATGTTGTCACATTTAACTTCTATTCTTTAGGGGTATATCAAGAAAAAAAGTATACACCGTATTAGTAAAACAAAACCACATAATTGTACTAGACATGTGGGAAATTAATGTGGGGAAAAATAAATACTCTAAACCCTAAGTAGATTTACACAAACTGAGTAAGTCAAAAAGCGTTACGTTGTGCCCTGCTCTCCCCTACTTTTTAGGGGGAAGGAGGGGGGGGGGGGGGGGGGGTGTTCTCTTTGGGGGGGGGGGCAAATGTTCTCTTTGAATTAGGACTGGTTTTATATTTATTTTTGCTTCTAATTAACCATAGGCCTCATTTATCTGAGAGTAGGCATCTCATTTTTTGATATATAGATAGATATATATATACAATTTTTTTTTTTTTTTTTTAATGTTTGACTTTTTTACTAAATAAAACAGTTTCAAAATGTATGTTCATCTTTCTCCCTAACAGTGTCAATGAAAGACAAGGTGACAGGAGAGGTCAGCGTGAGGGCAGTCTGTCATAGATCCATGAGGAAAAATGAAAAGCCACACGAATTGAGAGTAGGGTGACTAGGATCAATGTTAGGGTAATAGTTAGTTAGGCCTGTTGATAAGTTGCCCATATCAGCTAATAAGTAGCATTATCTAAATGTATATGGCTTAGTCTCTGTCTACTGTTTATGGATATGAATGGGTAGGCCTACATTTTAACATATGTGCCCCTCATCTAGAATACACTATGCTTTTATTAGTTATATTTTCCTCTTGTTAACAGTTTAGCTCTTGAGAGGAATTTGTCATCTAAGCTTCTATTTCTCCCTAGATGGTGTTAAAACACTCGAAACCTGTCATTTTGGCGAGCACTCACTGCTCCTGTGTGGCGGGGTGTGCCTTATGCAACCATTTGGTTGCACTACTGTATCAAACAGCACACTTCTCCCAATTAAGCATCCCTGCTGTACCCCCAGTGCACAGTTGCACTGACACTGAGCAGATCTGGCATAAACCAAGGACCTTGGTAAGTCATCTGTCTGTCATGTGAATTGTACCTATGCACATGTAGCTATTGTGATGCCATGTCAAAATGTGTCTTTGCTGTCAGGGTGTTAGGCCAGGTCCGGTAGGAGACATGGAAGTCCGCAAACCCCAAAATTCAACCGCGGTTTGTGTGAGGTGAGATTATTTTACCTTTAGTTTATGTGTTTAATATGTACGCTGCAGTTTAAAAAAAAAAACGTTTTTTCACTTTACCTTTTTCAGAAGTTCTCTCTACGAAGTTTGTTGTAAGTGCGCAGGAGGACATGTTTGTTGAGCGTATATACAAAGATATTGATGTAATGCACACCATTAGAGACCGAGCAGATCTGTTTTTTTTTTACCACTACCTACTGAAGTGTTTGCGTGTTTAGGTCATTTTTAGATAACCAGTGAAGTATTTCTCAATTTCTACAATTGTACAAATGTTGCTTTATTTCATGACTGTGTGTTACAGTGTGGCCACATACCACTGGTGGTCCATTCAATTATAATATACAGCATTATATTTATTTTATTATTATTTGTTATTTACACTATAAACAATATTTACATATATATACAAAATACTCATATATACACACATACTATATTTATACAATATATATACACCTGTATCTATTATATTACATTAGACATGTATATGTGTACATATATATTTAGATTTGTATAGGCTAGTTAATAAATATGTTGTTATGCATTATGAAATTATAATAAATAATGCATAAGGAAACACTGTCTTAGTTTTGTCTGTTGATCAGAGTGTGAAATCCATAGTTTTTACAAAAGTATATGTACAATATTTACATTTACCTTAGCACATTAACAAGGATGAGGGTTTTTAGACTCAGTGGCTCCATGCCTTGACAAGTGGTCCACATTGGTAGTTCACAAGCAAACATGCCACTGTAAACAGTTGGTTTATGCTACCAGAAATGGACAAGGGGATGACTGTGTCAAACAACTTATGCTCCTTCACTCGACGGATAAGACGTTCAACGTGTACCCTGAGCCTGGCCACAGACTGAGTGTGTGTCACTTCATGAGGTAGCATTTGTTTTCCCTTGGTCAGGAAAACAGGCCGGTGAATTTTGCATGGCACTAGGCTGTCAATTAAGAAGCCCTTATCCACCATGATGGCCATGTCAGGGGTAAGAAGGTTAATGATCCCTGACTGTTTGAACAACTCCCTGTCACTTATAGACCCTGCATAGAGTCCAGACACAAATGTTATTGCACCATGAGGTGCCATTCCTATTAAAGCCTTGAATGTGCAGTGAGACTTATAGTTTGAAAAAACCTCACTTTGTAATAGCAAAGAGGAAGGTGTTTGGCAGCGGATCTCAGTACAATCCAGGGTAACCTGTGTGTCTCGGAAAAGATGAAATTCCTCTGGCAAATGGGCTCGTACTCTCTCTTTCGGCATCCAAATGCACACTGACCCCAGGACAAAGTACAGGAAGTTGGCCCAGGTTGTTATGATGCGGCTCACAGTGGCCTGATGTACATGGAAGCGATGACCAAGGTCCTTTTGCTTGAGGCCCAAAGCAAGATGCATCATGAACAGGAAGAACTCGTCTATTGCAGGAAGTGCCCGAGTGTTTCCACCCTCCTTGGTGACTTTGGAGTTGGTGACACGAATCATTCTGTGCGTTGCCGGTTCAATCAGTTCCCAGAAGGCCATCAGGTGGTTATAGGTTGCAAATCTGTCAAGAAATAAACGTGCATTGGTTCTCACATGGCATAAAAGACTTACACTTAGCTTTATAATATAGTCATTTTCAGTTTAGGAAATAAGAATGGTGAACTACAAGTAATTGATACAACAATCTTGTAATACATCATGAGTCATGAAAATTATGGAATTCCGTATGTATGATTAAACTAACTCTGATTGCTGTTGAAGACAACATATGTTATTCATACATATAATTATGTTAGCCTATGTTGTTATTATTTTGGTCGGTGTAGCCTACTTTTACGTGCAGCTAGCTTATACAACTCAAATAATATTTAATAACACTGTGGACTAGTGTTTTCAAGACAAAGGCAACGCTATTACAAATGCTTATCACAGGTAATATCATTTTACCTTGTATAAAAGCGTATGTCCTCATCGGACCCAGCGAATCTCTGGAGACCGAAGCGAAGTATGATCTTGGTCTGGTCCAACTGCTTCCGTAGATCTTCTATCTCCCTCGTCAACTCCTCATTTTCATGTAATACCATGTCCACAGCTGCAGCTTCGGGAACTGAACAATAATCGTGTCCAGTCCTCTCCACGTCAATATCCATATCTTGCTCTACGTCCGAGTCAGGATCAGGGGGCAGCGGTCTCTCTCGCCGTTCCCAAACACTCGACCTCGGCGGCTGCACTTGGTAACGGTTCCACTCAAACAGTGTAGGGAAAGCACCTTTTTTCAGACGTCTCAGTCGTCTAGTCCCTTCCATAAAGTCATCAGGTTTGAAATGAACACTACACACCTTTGTGTTTTTGTTGACTTGGAAGTCATCCCTCCTGATCTTAACGATCCATTTTTTTCTGAGATCCTCTTCCACGGGAAATGAATGAAAACTCACAGTCGAGTTGTATCTTGCCGACACAACGCACGACGGCACACAACAATGTTCCGAACTAGGTCGCATTAGCTTTTGATATCGGAAAACCTTTTTCTCCATAGTTAAGCTGCCAAGATAAGAATAACTAGAATGTTTGTCGTTGTTAACTTTCGCGCGTCAGATCTAATACGGAACCGGAAACTGTTTGCCCAGTAGAGAGTGTAGTCGGAAACACGTCACAATCCCCGCTGCATAGAGCCTATTGGCCGCTGGAGCGTACGTCAACAGCGCCGCCATGTTGGGGATGGCAACTTTCCCATACCTCTCATACCGGGAATTGAGAAAAATGCATGTTTTGTGCGCTGTTTGGGGCTGTACACATCGCCACACAATTGAAAACAGCTTTCGAGGAATTACCTTTCACAAGCAAGACTGAACGTTTGTTTTTGGTTGTATTTGGTCATGATTTAATTAGTAATAGTAACGTTCAGAGGATACATTTAAAAATACTACTGTTATTGTGTCACGAAATGTAGTTAAAATAGTTTTTCAGTCGACAATGTAGTTGTTTAAAGCTCAAATATGTGGTTTGTTTATAAAGATAGCGCCTATTTAAAAATTTGATCTGACGTTTTCGGAGTTGTAAGATGCGCTCAGCTCTCGTCTACCCCGCCTGGAACAGCCGTACCTCGGCCAGTGCTTCTGAAGTTTTGCCGCTGACTCGGATGTCTGTAGTCTAGTGGTTAAACATGAGATATAATTCGTCTTGTGTATATCTAACGGGCGATCTTTGGTCTCATTAATCTATAAATGGTTCCCTGGTAAATCGTTTTGGCTGAGGGCAAAGTGAAGTCTCATAACTTTATATTTAGGCTATTTTAACGTTGTATCCTGCTGTATGTTTGACTGAAGCTACTTCTGTTATACTGATCAATAAAACTGAAATTTAACAAAAAGAGTTAAATATTAAAGTCACTATTTAACTTATTTTTTATTGTGTAGCCTATATTCTGTAATGGATATTTCTTATTCTATTGCTATTATTATAGTATTATTAATAAACTGTGCCATTATCAATATTTTTATGATTGTATTATTGTACTTATGATATTATATAATTATACTAATCATTACTTTTTTATTTGCTGTATACTATTTGTTTATTTTATTGACTAAACTATTTACTATTACTTCTCACTTTATGTTATATTTACTATTTGCATTGCACTGTAGTTGTACCATAACGTATTATTATAAAGGATCCATCAGTTATCTTTGTTTTTGCTAAAATCTGGTCAATCACAGAAAATGCTTTTTCCACAATAAGAAAACTTAAATTATATCTCAGTATGGGGGTCTTCACCATTCTTATCCAAGAATAAAAAGCCAGATACATGACAAGCCTGAGCTTAATTGACCATTCTTTATTAAAAAAAATATTTTACAAGTCTAACTATCGAGATTTTAAATAACTAAAGATGGAACTTTTTGTACACCACATACAAACCACTGAAATCGGTTGATAAATGTAAAAACAGTTTGTTTTTATCCAGAAAAAAACGCAGCTCCCCCGTTTACTTACATTTGTTCACAGCGCAGTCTTGCCCTCCGCAAAATGGCGGACCCGTTGACGTATCGCAGCAACGTTCCAAAGTGGCCAACAGGGCGTCTATGTATTTATTATGTCTATGGTTTCTAGCATTCTAGACGTAATTCTATAGCTGTAACTGTGAAATATGTCGAGTCTTATATGCTCAGTTAGGGGCTGCCATAATAATTGGATCAAAAGGAGAGAACAATTGAACCAACGCTGTTACGACCATAATGTAAAGCGATCGGAGTGTTGTGGTGCACTCTACGATTTACACCCACCACCTAAAGATGAGGAGCACCTGAGGCAATGGCGGAAGGCGCTAAACTTGAAGTGCCCACCCAAGCGCGCTTATGTGTGTTCTTACCATTTTGTGGACGGGAAGCCGACTGACGAACACCCTTTCCCCGAGAAATGGCTCGGCTACGATGTTCCGGTAAAGAAGTCCCGCCGGGTGCTGAACAAGTTGTCAGATTCAGGTAAGCTAACTTAACTTACCTAACGTTAACTGTTAACTTGTTAGCTATGTGTTACCTAACGTTGATTCGTGAAGTCTCATTCAGATATTGATATTGACCTACGGTGAGTTAGGAGATTGTGTGTATACTGTCTCGTTTTTAATGCATCTCTCTTTTTCACACTATTCTAAGTATGAGTGCCATCATAAATAAATTATCATGATCTATTTTAAGTACTAATGTAAAAATGTTTATGGTTATATATTATTTCCATAGATGCATCGATGAGCGTCAGTGATGCAGTGGACAACTGTGAGGAGGATCTCAGCCACATGCCCCAGACCTGTAATGCAGAAACACAATGGGAGAATCCATCTGTCTCTGACCACAACTACACTACAATATCTCAACTCAACCTGAAGCCACCTACATCTGAAATTGGAACACAATGTGTTGAGCCTGCGCCATTGTACATAACTCTGCTGAGAAACAACCACCTTTGTCAGCTCTACACAGGGTTGACATTGGATGCATTCAATTCAGTTGCCGAGCACCTTACCAGTTCATACACCAACAGCTTTCAGCTACACACTTGGGATCAGCTCTTGATGACTCTGATGAAGCTGCGTCTTAATTTATTGCAGGGTGATCTTGCTGAAAGGTTTTGTGTTTCTCAGTCCATTGTAAGCAAGGTGATTTCGTGTTGGCTTGACATCATGGAGGAGAAGATGAGGTGTTACATACCATGGCTTCCCAGGGAGACAATCCAGGCAACAATGCCTCAGTGTTTTAGAGAGCAATTTCCAAAAACAACATGTGTGATCGACTGTTCAGAGACACCCCTTCAAAAGCCACGCAACCTTGACTCGAGAGGTGAGTCCTACAGCCATTACTACGGCCAGAACACCATCAAATATCTGGTCTCCATTGCACCATGTGGACTAGGGGTGGAACGGTACACAGAAGTCACGGTTCGGTTCATACCTCGGTTCAGACATCACGGTTCGGTACGATTTCGGTACAATGGAGGGAAAAGCAAAACAAAAATGCAGAAGGCATTGTATTTTTTAAATAAGTTTTATTAATAAAGGCATAGAACCAGTTTATTTGTAGTGCACTGACAATAGTTTTATATAATTCGTTTATTAATTAAATTAATAAAAAGACAAAAAGACCTTGCGATGTGTTTGGTAATTGTACCTGAATTAATTTAAAATTAATTTGCTATATTTCAGATCAATATATTTGTTTTCCTTAATTTTAATTAACATTATTAATTAACAATGTAACATTATTCTCATCTGAATTATAAATAATTGATTTCTGTATAAAATAATACTACCATTAATAACGCATTCGATTTTCTTTTTTAATCAATGTAGAATGTTTAAGATTAGTGCTCCGAGGACGAGAAATGAAAGCAAATGCGATATGGGACCCACAGACTGTTTTGAAATGGAGTTGGATAAATATGTTTTGCTTTTAAAACAGTGTGTGTGTGTGTGTGTGTGAGAGAGAGAGAGAGAGAGAGAGAGAGAGAGAGAGAGAGAGAGAGAGAGAGAGAGAGAGAGAGAGAGAGAGAGAGAGAGAGAGAGAGAGAGAGAGAGAGAGAGAGAGAGATTTTGGTTGGGTGACAGTTGTAGGTTACAGTTTGACAAGAGTTTACAGTGTGACAAAAGCACAATGTTGTGTTTTATTGCGAGTGTACACAAATATAAGTAAACACTTTGCAGGTTTAATGATCTGTATGAACAAAATGACGGAGTATGTTTTTTATGTTCTCACTGTTCGATCGCGGCCGCGCCTCTCTCTCTCACACTCACACACACACACAAACACACACACTCCAGCATTGCAATCTTGACATCGCAGCCTGTTCATTATGCAGTCCCACCAAACGCGAATAGAGCGTTAAATTCGCGTCTATCGCGTCTAGTTCGACGCTAGTCCAAAGCGAATAGGACGCGCGTATAAGCCAACGTTTGAAGTGAACGCGCGTTCAGAGCAAAGCCGATGGTACAGATTATGTGTCCCTAAAGAGCCCGCGTATCTAACAGTAGTTCCGCATTACATTAATTAATTTCCACGCGAGTTTTATTTATTTTTATACCGTGTATTCTCCGTGTAAATTCGTGCACCGAACCGTGACGCCCGTACCGTTTCGGTTCGGTACGAATACATGTACCGTTCCACCCCTAATGTGGACTGATCATGTTCATCTCACCAGCGTATGGAGGAAGATGCAGTGATAAATTCATAACTGCAAATTCAGGGTTCCTGGGATACCTTCGTCCAGGCGATGAAGTAATGGCAGACAGAGGCTTCACTATTACCAATCTCCTCTATGAAAGGAAGGTGAAACTTGTCCTTCCAGCATTCACAAAGAGAGGCATGCAACTCTCTGAAGAAGACACCACCAACACTAGGCGCATCGCCAATGTACGTGTCCACGTTGAGAGGGTCATATGTCGACTTAAAAACTTCAAAGTCCTCTCTCAAACCATTCCAATTAACCTCACCCCTAAAATAGATAAAATTCTAAGAATTTGTGTAGCCCTTTGCAACCTTCGAAGCGACATCATTTCTGATATTGAGGATGAATAAATGTTTATTTGTAGGTGCGTTCCACTTCTGTCCATACTTTTTTCTGTTTTTTGTTTAACTAATCAGTGTAAATAGTGTAAGTAGTTATTTTTTATAAACTTTTACAGTGTGACCAGATGTTATCTGTTGTGAATAGTTATTTTTATAAACCTTTACAGTGTGACCAGATGTTACCTGTTGTAAATAGTTATTTTTATAAACCGTTACAGTGTGACCAGATGTTACCTTTTGTGAATAGTTATTTTTATAAACCTTTACAGTGTGACCAGATGTTACCTTTTGTGAATAGTTATTTTTATAAACATTTACAGTGTGACCAGATGTTACCTGTTGTGAATAGTTATTTTTATAAACCTTTACAGTGTGACCAGATGTTACCTTTTGTGAATAGTTATTTTTATAAACCTTTACAGTGTGTCCAGATGTTTAATAAACCTTTACAGTGTGACCAGATGTTTAATAAACCTTTACAATGTGACCAGATGTTACCTGTCAGTCATTTATTATAAAACCATATAATGTGAGCTCTGTAGATTCCCCTTAAAACTTAAAGGAATTAAGTATTTTGGTTAGAAGGAATAAGTCATGTCAAGTTTGCAAATCAATACCATCTTAGTTTAATACTTATGAAAATTAAATGGTGAAATGTATCTACATGAAGGTCAGTAGAAGGTGTCTCTAGCTTCATGAAAACATCAAACACTTTTTATCAACTGATTTTATACAACTTATTTAATCATTTATATTTTCTAAAACACAAAATCACAAATGTATCTCGCTAACACAATCAATTCAAAATGCATCCCACCCCAATTACCTAATATCCTATATTTAACCCTAATTATTCTCATTACTGCTTATTTACAAAGCTGCAAGTATCTTGTGGAAAGTCTGAAACTCATCTGACACATGAGGGAGCATATGCTTAAAATAAATGGCTTTTAGTCTAGCTACAGTCTTGGCACAGAATTGTTCATTGTATGGGACTTGTAGCAGAACTTGCTGTGATGGAGCCCAGATGAGCAGCTTACAGGCCCTCAGCCCTGTACAGAACATGCCAAGCTGCACTTGCATATAGAAGCCCCGTGGACCATTTGGCTGCAGCTGAGGTGTCCCCTCCACCATCTTCACATCATACCTCTGACTTCTGAACAGGTCCTCTAGAGACTCTTCACTTTTAGGGAGAGGGCATTTGATCTCCAGCAGTTCCTCTGAGTTTAAAATTCCATCGGGGCTTGCTGACAGCCAGGGCTCGCTTGCACACACGACTGTGCCTCTGCGGCTGACTGTAAACCCACAACCCTCTAGCCACTGTATTGCAGATGCCTCGCTTTCTTAGCCATGGTGAGATGCCGCATTGCCATGGAACCTGGGGTAGAGGTGCTCTCTGAGAAAGGTCTGAGGGTTGACTCTGATGGGGACCTTCTTTGCAGTGCTTGCAGTGATTCTAACTTTGCGCGAGTCATGCCACAAGTGAGAGGAACTCTGTTCAAGAGTTACACGCTCCAATGCTGTACATTTGTTCAGATCAATGGCCACGAAACTGTCATAAAAACACATGCACCTCTGGCAGATGTTGGTGCCATCATGGTCAGCATGTGGTGAAGATGCAGGCTGTTCTGGCTCCTGTGTCTGAGCAGCACTCAGACATTTGTGTAGAAGGCTTGACACAGGCAGTCGAAGATGCTCCAGACCCTCTCTCAGCTCACCCTGGGTGCAAAATGAAGGAGTGGGAGGCAGATGGACATTGTTGGGCATTACCTCTGACGTCAGTACATCAGTGGCTCGGTGGTGGGAAAAGGTGATGTCCATTAACCGCTTCGGGCAGAGGTTCCTCTGGGTCCCCACATTCCAGAGCCGCTGTTCATCTGTGCAAGCAATGCCAGTGAGCCCACTGGACACAGCATTTTCCACCTGAGACCAAACATATGCACTGATGAGCTTGTATACTTAAAAAGATATTTCAAAACTTTCACTGTTGTCTTATTTAAAAATCATTCATTATTATTAAACTTAATGTTTACTTACCTTATTCCTTATATCAGGTAAGAGCGTAATTAGACTTAATGTTACACTTGTACATGTAAGCCTACCAAATTTACCTTTACATTTGCATATTCAGTGCATGCATATTTTTTTTCCTAGCATATTTTACCAATTCCAAACCACATCAATCTTAATAATTAGCATTCATTTTTTATTTAATTATTTTTAAGTGACATAAAATTGTTCATAAAGACTGGGAAAAAAAATGCCTTTCATTCAGACGTGCATTAAGAAAACCTGATTAATAATTATGCACATCTAAAATACACAATTAATAGTATTTAAGATTGATGTGGTTTGGAATTGGTCAAATGTGCCATCAGAAAAATCAAATTGCATAATAATTATGCATGCACTGTACTTACCTGGACTCCATTCACTTACCTTACTCCAATGTACAATTAAGAGATTTGACAAGATACTTAGCCTGCCGATGGTCATCAGCTGTCAGATGTCACAAACACATGTTAATAAACTTAAATATATACATTCATAACATTCTTATGTTAACAACACAAACGTTGCATGATATTATCATAAATAATAAATACTAATAATGTATGTGATAGTCTTACCTTCCATAATATAGAGGCTGCGTGGCTACAGGACCTTCCCAAACCAGCGATGCACGAACATCCAGTAGTCTCCACTGACCCCTGGTTACTAACTAGCACCCACGCAGAGTGGTTTGGACTGCTCGACTGACTGGGGTGCACATTTGCTTTTAAAAAGACGAAATCACCCTCACTGTGTAAGAGTACACGACCCACTTTCCCACTATGTAAATATTGACATGCCTCAGTACTTTTATAATTTTTCATTGCTGCTCCATCAACTCCTTCTGACAGGACGAAGTAGTTAAATATGTCCCCATAGGATACCTCTGGCCACTTCTTCATATCGTCTACCCACGTTAACAATGACGATGGGTGGGACAATATGAGACCATCTGATCTTCGTACGAAGTTTTCTCCGTGCTCCCAATTTAAAAAATGTACGGTACTAATGTTATTCGTCATTTCGCTAAAGTTTTTGCAAGCTATAATCAATATTCTAACCACTGAACTAGCTACCGGATGTGCCGTGTCAGTTTAGCGGAAGTCGGATGACAAAATGCGGAAGCGCGAAATGTTAAAAGTGGGCGGGGCGGAATAAGGTGAATAGCTTTGAGGTCAAATATGACGCGAACCAGGAAGAGGAGACACACATCTCCGCTCCGTTCGCTGTTTGAGCTCTTTAGATCGCATATTTCAGTGGTAAATAAATAGAAATGTTATTCTGTATGACGAAATATTTTACTAGCATGTGATAATTATTAATCATTTCTCCAAATATGCGCACCATTGGACTAATAGCCCTGGCGGATGCTGTATATTGTATGTATTTGAACACAAATAAACCGGAGAAGACGAGAATTAATGTTTTATGAGTGATGATTTCTATTCAAAATAACGAACGTTACAGAATAATTATTTTGCACTCCTAGCATAAATTAAGAAATTAATATCACTGCAAACCAGTTTAATCATAAACAGTGGTCAAACATCGAAGCTGTAGACTTAAACCTTTCTTATGATGCCGAACTTGTCCAGATCAAGTAAGAGTGAGATGTTTTGACGAGTAATGAATTTTGAACAACAATAATCCGGGATCACCAGTGATCCCTGCCAATCAAGGGGTTAAAAAAGCCACACCTCTCCCAAACCTCCCATCTCCATTATTGTATAAAATCCCTCCTTCCCATCTCTTTTTATAATCATTCATCACATTTTCTCTCCAGTTTGTTTCTTGTAGCACAATAATATCTTCTCTTTTACATTTTTCTTTTACATTTTCAAATTTCCTTAGGTTCAAAAGTCCTCTCGCATTAAAAGTCACACAACTTAGTACCATTAGAAATAAAAAGAATAAATATCTAAAAACCATAATTCTTAGTCTTTCTCCTCCAGTTCATTTAACACCTCAAACCTATTTAAACACTCCATTAGTCCTTTTTTCAACACTTTTTTTCTTGCAGTTTCTATATTTGGCTTTACCTTTAGCAATCTTCTTCGTCCTTGTCCCCTCTCCACTTTTTTCTTCTCGTCCTCCTCCATCCTTATTTCTCCTTCGCTGTCTGTTTCTTTGTCTTGTTCTTTTCCTTTTTGTCCATGATTTGAAGATATGTCCATTGGTGTCAACTGCGTGTCCTCTTCACTTATCTGTTCATCCTCCTTTTCATTCCCTCCTTCTCCTTCTTGTCTGTTGTTTGTTCCTTTCTCTGCTTCCTTTGGTTGTGATTCGTCCTCTTCTTGTCTTTCCTCGCAATGTCCTTCTTCCTCGTTGTTTCTTTCATGCACCTGTCTGTCCACCTGTACTTCCCTTCCTCCTACCTCTCCCTCCATCCTGCATTTACATTTATTTAAAATTTCTTGGCAATCCGGGCACCTGACAGCATTGCAATCTCGTGCAAAATGGCCCCTTTCCTCACACTTATAGCACTTAAAATCTGGGCAATCTTTCAGTAAATGTCCTGGGCTCATGCACAGCCGACAGGTCTTTACCTGGTGGCTGTGCATCACCCTAAAGTACTGTGGCCCTTCCGCTGTATCCAGCTTTGTGCTAAAAGGGAGTGATGCCACTTCTTTGGGGAACCTCACCTTCACAAACCTGGTGCCGTCTTCTACGTCAGTGCCTGGATAGCACCTTCTATTGATTTTAGATATGGGGGAAACCCCCCATCCTTCCAATTTGTCCAAAATTTCATTATCATCCAGGTAGACAGGCAGGTGCATGAACGAAACAACTGCAAAATAATCTTTATTTTGCAGTTTCTTTACTTCACAGTCCACTCCCTTTATTGTCAATCCATCGATTAAAACGTCGCACATTTCTTCCTGTTCCAGAGTCAGTTCATATTCCTTGCCTTGCCTGGGTCTTACAGCCAACACCTTTCCACTTCCAATTTGTTCCGAAATCGCATTAATTATATCCTCCGCTCTCACCCCACTCACGTTCTCCGTACTTACAATCACTGTTGCCTCCTTTAAATATTTTCTTTCACCAAATCTTTTCCTTGCTCCTTGATCCTTTCCATTTCCAACTCTTTGTCGCTTCTCCAGTCCAGTGTCGTTTGCCATGCTTGTTTCTCCAGCCAGTCCAGTGTCGTTTGCCATGCTTGTTTCTCCAGCCAGTCCAGTGTCGTTTGCCATTCGTGTTCCTCCAGCCAGTCCAGGGTCCTTTGCCATTCGTGTTCCTCCAGCCAGTCCAGTGTCGTTTGCCATTCGTGTTCCTCCAGCCAGTCCAGTGTCGTTTGCCATTCGTGTCTCTCCAGCCAGTTCCGAGTCGATACCAGATAATCCGTCCATTAAAAAAAAAAAAAAAAAAAAAAAAAAAAAGTATCAACCACCCTCCAGACTGCGATATGCTGCTGTTAGGTGTTTTAAAAAAAAATAAAAAAAGTAAAAAGCACAAACAAAAACAAACAAAATGAACAAACAAACAAAAAAGGTGAACAAACAAAATGGAGGAGAGCCTTCCTCTCCCAACTACTGCCAACTCACTTCCTGCTTCCACTAGGGCGTGCTCAAGGTGGTATGGCCGTAAGCGAAATCTGCTGCCAAAATTGGGCTATTTGAAAGGTTAGAACATTAGTAAAGTAAACAATAAAGCTTATAGCACCGGGTATTCCCAGGCGGTCTCCCATCCAAGTACTAACCAGGCCCGACCTTGCTTAGCTTACGAGATCAGACGAGATCAGGCGTGCTTTTTTTTGTTTTGAAGTAAACTAAAAAGCTTACAGCACCTGGTATTCCCAGGCGGTCTCCCATCCAAGTACTAACCAGGCCCGACCATGCTTAGCTTCCGAGATCTGACGAGTTCGGGCGTGCTTTTTTTTATTTAAATTTTTTTTTTTATTATTATAAATTCCAACAATTTACAATCATTGATTTACATTAAACACATCATTATACTTTTTAAAACAAACATTACATTTCCATCTTGTTCAATCCTTTGGCAAGTAAAAGTTTTTTTGTTTAAAAACACACATGACATCTTTGTTAAAAATTCCATAAAATTCCCCCATTTTGCTCTCCATTTTAAAATAATTGTACAACATTTCCACATAATCATCTACCATCGGTTTAAAAATCCCCCATAGATTTAAAACAACATCTCTGTTTTTTGCTATGTTCCTTCTTTTCCATATTGCTTTCTTCGCGTAGTAAGCACAAATTCACAAGCTTCTTATTTACATTTTTCTCTGCCATTCCCAACATAAAACATGTATCCCATTCAGCATCCACTTCTTTTCCTCTTAATTCTTTTATAAAATCTTTCAGTTCATTAGCAAAAAAATTAAGCTTTTCACAATATAAAAACAAGTGTAAAATCCCTTCATCTTCCTTCTTACATACTTTACATTGTGCATTACTTTCTTTTTTCATTATACACAATCTCATTTCCGTATATATCACATTTTGTCTAATAAAATAATCCAAACATTCCAAATCTACATCTAACCAACTCCATGCTCTGTTTTTCCAGATATCTTTTTCTTCAATTCCCTTCAAATTCCTTAACCAAACCTCATTAGCCCCTGGTTTTTTAAAAACTCTGCTTGTATTTTCGATACACCATCATTTTGTTTTCTTTCCCATCATTATTGTTGATCTCCTCTAACCATTGTCCTGGGATTGCTTTTTTAACATCTTCATATTGTTTTTTTAAACTGATCACATTATAGTCTTCCTTTTCCTCCTCCATCGCATCCTTTATCACTTGTAGTGGTAAAAATCCCTCCTTCCACTCCCATAAAATATCCCTCACTTTTACAATGCCTGCTTGCAACCATTTCTTAAAATAGATATCACGCTCATTTATCTTTATTTTGTCATTTAAAAACAAAGGTTGATTTAAAATCATTTCCCTCCCCTCTGGATTAAAATCCACCTCTGTCAAAAAAAGCCTCCAAGCATTTAAAACCTCTTTATAAAACTGTGGAATTCCCTCCATCATCCCAGCTTTTATCTTCATCCATAAAGTGTTTTCCCCCAGATTGAAATTCCCACATTTATTTAAATAAAATACCATCAGTTCCTTCCAATCAGCTCTATTATTATCATCCAAGTACTTCTTTACCACTTTTACCCTCATGCTTTTCATTTTCAGTTCCACATCCACAACCCCCATCCCTCCCTCTTCCGGTTTTCCTATGAGCGTATAATACGCTACCCTTGAAGGCTTTTTATCCCATAAATATTCTAAAACAATCCTTTTTATTCTCTTAAAAACCCAGTTTGGTAATGACATTACTTGCAATTTATACCACATCTTTGATAACATTAAACTGTTTACAGTTAAAATTTTCCCTTTCAAACTTAAAAATCTATTTCTCCAAAAAATCAATCTTCTTTCCATTTCTCCCAATGTCCCTTCCCACATATTACCAATAGCTTCCTTCTCATTTCTTGCTACAATTGCCCCTAAAATCTTCATCTCTTGTACTTCCTTAAATTTAAAAACCTCTGTTAAACTCTCTGTCCTTCCAAACTTCATATATATTGTTTTTTCCTCATTTATTTTTGCCCCTGAGCCTCCGCAATAACATTTCATTTTTCTCATCACTTCTTTTATGCTTTCCCTATTTTCCACCACAACTGTCGTATCATCTGCATATTGAAAAATTGTAGTTAATTATTTTCTTCCTTCAAATTGTATCCCTTTTATCTCTTTGTCTCTCTTTATTAAAAGCCCTAGAGGTTCTGCCAACAAAGAATATAACTGTGCGGACAGTGGACATCCTTGTCTGATTGATCTTAAAACTTTAAAAGGTTGCGTTAAAAAAACATTACATTTTACTTTTGTTAAAATATCACTGTATAAAACTGAAATCCATTTGATAAAATTCTCTCCAAACCCAAATTGTTTTAAAATTCCCATTAAAAACCCCCGTTCCACTCTGTCAAAAGCCTTCTCAAAGTCCATACTTATTACATATGCGCTCTTTCCTTTTTCTTTTATATAGCCCACTATATCTCTTATACTGTTTGTGATATCCGCTATGTCCCTCCCCTTAACTCCGTAAGCCTGGTTAGTTTCAATTATATCTGGCATTATCTCTTTTAATCTGTTTGCTAAAACTTTAGCTAAAATATTTAAATCTGTGTTTAACATTGTGATAGGCCTATAATTCTTCAATTCCGTTTTGTCTCCTTTTTTCTTATAAATGATTTTCATTAATCCCAGTCCCATTCTTGGGTGTACTTTTTCTTTTTTTTTAATTTCTCCATAGATTTCTTTTAAAATTATGCTAATTTTTTCCTTAATTTTTATAAAACTAATTTCCAATTCCATCTATTCCTGGGCTTTTCTTTACTCCTAACTGATTTATGGCCTGTATAATTTCTTCTGTTGTTATTTCTGTAACCCTTTCGAATTTAACATTCAGAATGAAAGTATATTTATTTGTAACTACGGTTGATTTATATACCATAAAAGGAGTTTCTGTATTTTAGGTGCAGTACTATCCTTAACCTTTAGAGGGCGATTAACGCTGTGGTATGTTGAGAGTCAGCGTATGTTGAAAATCAGATGAAGAAGCCTGCTGACTATGTACGCACGAGGTTAGCGTGTAGCTGCAAAAAGACGATCTAATTTTCATTTGTTCTTCGTTTCAATGTGCATATTCTTTTATAAAGAGTAATATTAGTCATCGAGGTTGTTTATTTATCCAGTTGCTGAGGAAAACAACCGGTGCTTTTGGTTACTGGTTTTTCTTTTACACGAACTCTGATTGGTTTTTTTGAATGCTGATTCAATTTGAGTGATCTACCATTTGAATGGCGAGCCAGACCCTGATCTACCACTCAAAGAATCGTCGTGGTCCATCACGGATGCACACAAGAGAGCTAAGCACATACATACTACCCGGGTAGCAACACAAAAGGCCTTTACACACCAATATATTGAAGCTCTTTACACACCAATATATTGAAGCTCTTTACACACAAATACATTGAAGCTCTTTACACACACACATGACCATTGGAGCTTAACACATGGACATTTGAGTTTTTTCATATGGACATTTGAGCACTTCATATACTACAAAGGATCCAGAAGAAATTATTGAGACTGTTTTATTTTGTTTCATTTTATTTCATTTTTGGTATTTACATTCAACTTCTGGTTTGATATGAATCATTTTGTTGTTGGTTCATAGAGTTGAGTGGAGACCAGACAAAGAGTCAAACTGTGAGAATATTGTTTAAATATTGAATGTGAATTATTGTAAATAAAATTGCCGGCTGATAATTACTTTAAGGGTGTACTCACACTAGGCACGGTTGCCATGAACCGGGCCCGAGTACGATTGTCCCCCCTCCCCACTCCCCCTCTGGCCTGCACTCACATAGGGTTTCAGCATTCGTGCCGGAGCACGCTTAAATCATTATGGTGCGTGCGACGGTTTCGGGATAAACAAGAAAAGCGGCGCTGTCTGAACACAATGGAGTCCATCGCTCTGTTTTCTTTGTGGATAATTTTGTGTCGTTTGGTCCACGGTGGTCCACAGCCTGTTGTTAAACAGATGCGTCGCCTTAGTGGCGCGAAAATTTTCACGTAATCGTGCTGCTCGTATGAGGAGGTTTGCAAGGTACCAGCTGAAGTGCAGCAAGGACTTTGCAGCTTTGATTACGGACTGTGTTGGTTTGGAGCGTCGCAAAACCATGACGCCACGCGTCATGTTCCGTGCTCCAGCACGGTTAGCGCTCACACTGAATGCGAACCGCGCCCGAGTCCAACTGAACCGTGCTCTGGCCCACCTCTTCCAAGCGGGCCAGGGCCGGCTAATCGAGCCGCGCCCGGGCACGGTTCGGAGCACTCACACTAGTCAAACGAACCGCGCTTTGGTGGTCAAACGCACTCGGGCACGGTTCAAACTGGCTAGTGTGAGTACACCCTAAATTGATTTGGTCCACCCTTTTGCTTTTAAATCCTCCCAGAGCCGAACCTAGGCTGAATTTAATCTCTGTAGAGTAACATACATAGAATATTACATTCGTTGTCCCCGTTACATCCCTCTTTCACAAACCTCTTTATCTGTCTCACTGACTTTTTTTGTTATCTGTTTTATTAAAAAAATTCTTTTTTCTTCATCTCCTCCTTCTGATTTAAAAAGTTCTTCATAAAACTGGCTTAAATCCCTTCTGTGTTTAAAACCGCTTGTCCTTCTTTATTCTTAATTTCCTTAATTATTTCTGCCCTCCCCTTGCTTTTCTCAAGATTAAAAAAGAATTTGCTACATTTTTCCCTTCGCACCGTATATTTTGCTTTCCTTCTTAACATCGCCCCCTTGTATTTCTTCTCTTCTATTTTCTTTAATTTTTCCTCCACTTCAAGTACTCTTTGCACGTTTACTTCATTTTTGTTTAACTCTTTTCTTAGCGTTTCTCTTATTTCTTCCTCCTCTGTTCTTTTCACCTTTTGTAACAATTTACAGTAGTTTATTGTGTATTTCTTAATTTCATATTTTATGTTTTCCCACCATTGTCTTTTATCTTCTATGTACATCAAGTCTTTTTCCCTTCATCTAAAATGTTTTCTATCCCTTTTTTAAAATGCTCTTCCTTTAAGACATCAGTGTTTAAAATCCATACCCCTGGTCCCTTCCTTTCTCTTTTAAAATCTAGTCTCATTAATACCATTTTGTGATCACTTAAGGTGGTTTCTTTATAAAAAATTCCATCAATAAAATGTTTTAAATTCCTGGTGTTTAAAAAATAATCTATTCTGGTTTGACACATAAAATTCCCCACCAGCTGCCTTCTTGTAAATTCCTTCTTTTTTTCATTCCTCTCCCTCCACACGTCTATCATATTTTTTTCTCCCATCAATAACTTTAACTCTTTTCTACCCACATCCGACTTAAAAAACATTCCATTCACCATGTCCATTTTACTAAAAACAGTGTTAAAATCTCCCCCAATTATTACCTTCTTCCATTCTTTCATTACTCTAGATATATCATTAAAATACATTTTCTTTTCCATTTGGTCATTTGGAGCATGTACAATTATCAAAATAAAATCTTCTTCTTCTACCTTAATTTCAACAGCCATGCATTTCCCTTTTATGTCTTTATATATTAATTTTGCCTTAATACCTCTGTCTTTTCTTATTAACACTGCAACTCCACCTCCTTTCCCTTCTGTATTATTAAAAAATAATTCCCCTTCCTATTTTCTTTTAAAATCCTCCATTGCATTATCTTTCCAGTTTGTCTCTTGCAATACAATTAAATCCTCTTCTTTGCACATTTCATTCACTTTTTTAAATTTCACACAGTTCATTGCATGACCTCTTGCATTAAAAGTCACAATACTCAGCACAATAAAATAAAAGATAAAAAAAATTAAAAATCTTTCAGTTAATTTCCTCTCCTTCCTTTACATTTTCTCCACAGTCCTGTTTCTCATCACTTTTTTCTAAAAAAACTTTTTTCCTTGCTTTCTCTAGATTTGGAATTACCTTACTTGTCCTTCTTCTTTTACTTATTATTCCCTTTGTACCACCGTCGTCCATGTTTTCACTTCCTTTTTCCAGTTCAGTTTGTAAAGTCCCAGTTACTTCCATTCGTTCCTCCGTTTCCTCACTGTCTATCGTTAGTCCACTCCGTTCTGTTATGCCCTCAACATCCGCGCTTACAATCTCCTCTCTTGGCGTTGCTTCCATGTCCTCACGTTGCTCCTCTTCTCTGTCTGCCTCATGCATCTGCCCGCTCATCTGTTCTTCCTCCTGTTGTTGGTCTCAATCGTCGCACTCACACCTGCTCAACACGAGCTTGCAGTCCAGGCACCTCTCCGCTTTGCAGTCCCTCACGAAGTGGCCCTTTTCCTCGCATTTAAAGCATTTGAATTCCGGACAGTCCTTCATCATATGTTCAGTGCTCATACACAACCTGCAGGTTCTCATCTGCTGGCTATGTATCACTCTGAAATACTGAGGACCCTCTTCCGATTCCACTTTCATGCTTTAGGGCAAAGAATGCACTTCTTTCGGGAAGCGTACTCTCATGTACCTGGTTCCATCCTCAATGCTGGTGCCCGTGTACAATCTTCTTTTAATCTGTGAAATGGGAGTTACCCCCCATCCTTCCAGCTTTTTCAGAATTACGTTGTCCTCCAGATAAGCAGGCAGATGCATGAAAGAGACAACCAAGTCCTTGTTATTCAATTTTTTAATTTCACACATCTTTCCTTTTATCATCAGTCCATCATCCAGCTTCTCAATATCTTCCTCTTTCTCAAATGTAATTTCATATCCCTTCATCATTTTTGGTCTTATCGCTAGTATATTCGTCACATCCACCTTCTCCGTCAATGCTTTTATAATATCCTCCGCCTTCCCGTCCTGTGCCTCCATCAAAACAATCACAATCGTTACGTCTTTCGTGTAGTTTCTTCTGTTTCTCTTTTCAGGGTAATCCTTTTCTCGTTGTCCTTTGTCCAGTCCATTTTCCTTTCTCTGACGTGTTTCTCGTGCCAATTCCTTATCCATAGCCGTTTGTCCGTCCATTTCTCCAAAAAAATTGTTATAATTGTTATTATACAATCATCTCTTCATCACATCTTTCATTTACATACATACATTAAAAATCTCTTTCGGTTCCCGGCAGCTTCCACATTAAATCTTTTAAAACACAACACACTTTTGGGGTAAAAACATCATAAAAAGCATCCAACATATTTTCACCTCTAAAATACACATACAATCTTTCAAAATATAATTCCGTTTTCCTTTTAAACACAGTCCAAACATCCAACACAATTTTTTCCTTTTTAGCCACAGTTCTTCTCTCCCATATTGCACTTTTCATTAGCATTACACACAGATTAATAAAACTTTTGTTTTGACACTTTTTTTCCCAACCAAAACATCACCACTCTGTTCCATTCCATTACACTTTCATCCCACTCCTCAGTCAAATCTTTAATTAAAACTTTTAATTTTTAATTTCCTTAAAAATTCCTCCAATTCTTTACAATATAAAAACATATGTAAAATCCACTCTTCCTTTTCCTGGCACACTTTACACAGAGCGTTTTCTTCAATTCCTATTTTATTTAAAATAGCCTCAGTAAAAACCACTTTATGCCTTATAAAATACTCCAAACATCCCAATTTTGTTTCCACACACCTCCCCCTCATATTTCTCCATATACACTCTTCTCTTAGATCTTTGAATTTCTGCACCCAGTATCCATTTACAATCGGCTCTTTAAAAACACCATCTCTAAAAAAATCCATAAAACATCTTCACCGTACATCTTTTAAAACCATACAATTTTTCTCCCAACTTCACATACACTTCTTTCCCATTTTCCCCACTTCCATGCTTTCAATCCTTTTTATCCAGTCTTTGGGTATTGCCTTTTTGATTATTTCATATTTGTTTATTATCTCATGTCTGCTAAAATCCTCCTTTGCCTCCTCCATTACGTCTACAATATATTGCACTGGTAAAAATCCCTCTTTAAATTCATATAAAACATCTCTTACTCTTGTAATTCCCAGCTCCCACCACTTCTTAAAAAAAATCTCCTTTCCTTGATTTAAAATGCCGTTGTTTAAGAATAAAGGCTGATTTAAAATGTCCTCTCTACCTTGTGGATTAAAATGTACATTACTTAAAAATTTACCCCAGGCGCTCATCAGTTCCTTGTAAAAATCTGGCAACCCCTCTGTCATCCATTTCTTTGCTCTCATCCACAGTATATTATCCCCTAGACTAAAATTCCCACATTTACTTAAAAAATATTCCATTGTCTTTTTCCATGCCGTTTTATTTTCTTCGTCTAAGTACTTTTAAATTATTTTTACTCTTAAACTATTCTTCCTTTGTTCAAAATCCATTAAGCCCAATCCTCCCTTCTCCACTGCTCCTAATAATGTGTTGTATGCAATTCTTGATGGCTTCCCTTCCATAAAAAAATCTAAAAAAACTTTTTTCTGCCCACAATGGCATGGATGACACATATAAAACATACCATAATTTTGAAACCATTAAAACATTCAGAATTAAAACCTTCCCTTTCAAAGTTAAAGTTCTCAGTTTCCAAAAATTCATCCTTCTTTCAATACCCCCTAATAATTCTTCCCACATTGTTTCTCCTACCTTCTTTTCATCCATTCCCAATAAAACACCTAAAATCTTTATTTCTTTTGTTTCCTTAAAAGCAAAACTTTTTGTTAAATCTTCTGCCCCTCCAAATCTCATATATACTGTTTTTTCTGCATTTACTTTTGCTCCTGATCCCTTACAAAACATCTCCACGATTCCAATTGCTTTTTTAACACTCTCTAGATCCTTTACTATCACTGTAGTATCATCCGCATATTGAAATATTTTGTTCTTTTCTCCCTCAACACTTATTCCATTAATTCTCTTTTCTTGTTTTATGGCCAGACCTAGTGGTTCAGAAACTAACAAATATAAAAGAGCTGAAAGTGGACATCCTTGCCTTATGGATCTAGTAACTTTAAAACACTGTGTTAAAAAACCATTACATTTCATTTTTGTTATTGCTCCTTTGTATAAAATTCTTATCCATTTAATAAAATTCCCTCCAAAACCAAAACTTTTTAAAATATCAAATAAAAATTCATGTTCTACTCTGTCAAACGCTTTCTCAAAATCTAAACTAATTATGTACCCTTGTTTGTTCTTTTCATGTATGTATCTTATTGTATCTTTTATACTTATTGTTGTATCTGCTATGTCTCTTCCTTTCACTCCGTACGCTTGGTTGGTTTTAATTATACTCGGCATTACTTCCTTCAATCTGTTGGCTAAAATTTTCGACAAAATCTTTAAGTCGGTATTCAACAAATCTATCTTCTCTCCTTTTCGCTTGTATATCAATTTCATTAAACCCATTCCCATTCGTTCAATCAGTTCTCTTTTCTTAAAAATATCTACATATACTTCTTTTAAAATGCTAATTAAAAAATGTTTTAACACTATATAAAATTCACTCCCCAAACCATCTATACCCGGACTTTTCTTTTTGTTTAATTCACTTATTGCTCTTTTAACTCTTCGTCTCTTATATCTTCATCACACTCTTTTTTGTCTAGTTCTCCAATGGTTGTTTTTATTTGTTTCAGTAACTCCAGTTTCTCTTCTTCTTTCACTCCCTCTGCACTAAACAAATTCTCATAGTATGCTTTTATTTCTTTTAGTATTTGCTCATTTGTTTCCACAACCACTCAGGGCCGTGCACAGACATTTTGAAGGGCAGTGGCTTAAACCAAAAAATGGGGGCACTATAAGGAGTTTGACTGACAACATACACGATGGTGGACCCCCCAAAGTTTGAACATGTAATACAGACACACATTTAGCACTGTGACATAAAATAATATCTTAAAATTAAAGTCTTACATACATCATTCTTTATTCTTTCAAGCAGACATATTTATTTGTATGAATTAAATATAATTAATCCTTATTAAAGCTATTAAAGAGCAGTGAATGCTTGTCTCTTTTTATTTTGTTGTTTGATTAATATTAAGTGCACAGACGGCATTAGGTTTATTACGCACTGTCACTTTAAGACCGAGTGTGCAGATCCAATTGCACTGATGCACATCCGATATTCTCACAACTGTACGTTCTGTAAAGACATAACTGACTGCGTTTAAGTGAATACTCTCCAAAACGGAAATTTAGACATAATGTTGTGTGTATTTGTCCATTCAGACGCGAAAGAGAGCTCAGTTCAGTCCTTGCGCGCTGCTCTGTCTATGTGCAGGGCTGCACGCGTCGGGTTGTGTGTGTTTGTGTGTGTGTGTGCACGCACAGAAAAAGAATACAGAATACAGAATAAAGGCCTTTGCACACTGCGTTTTTTCGTATTCGTGATTCGTTGGCTCTGAATTGTCAAAACACCATTCAAACTCCATTCAAACTGGCTACGGTTCGATTCGATTTTTACCCGATTCGATTTTTTTTTTATGACGGACGAAAGTTTCGGAGGCAGTTGTGCAAGTGTGATTGACATAACGTGAGGTCGTATTTATTTTTTAACGTGCGAAAATTCTGGAGCGATAACAACGTTTTTATGGAAATCCTCTGGAGGTTTAGGGAGGGGGGCGAGAGGGGCACCTCAGCTGATGAGGGCAGAAGGGCAGTGGCTCTAGCCACCGGGCCACCCCCCTGTGCACGGCCCTGAACCACTCCATTATTTCCTCTAATTTCTTTTATCATTTTCGCTTTCCCTCTACTTTTTTCTAGATCGAAGAAAAACTTTGTACATTTTTCGCCCTCCACCGTATATTTTGCCTTACTTCTTAGTCTTGCTCCTTCATATTTCTCCTCTTCCATTTCTTTCAATTTACCCTCTAATTCTTTTATTTTTTGTATATCTTTCCCATTCTCATTTAATTCTTTTTTTCAATTTTTCTCTTATTTCTCTCTCCGTATTTCTCTTACTTTTCTGTATTAGCTTGCAGTACTTCATAGTAAATTTTTTAACTAAAAATTTTGTATTTTCCCACCATATTCTTTTATCCTCAATATACATTTCGTTCTCCTTTTCAGTTTCAATAATCTTTTTAACATTTAAAACATAATCTTCATTCTTTAAAATCTCTGTGTTTAAAACCCATACTCCGGCCCTCTTTTCACAGAACTTCAGTCTATTTGCATAAAAATTGGTTTATGATCGCTTAGACTTGTTTCTTCGTATTTAATACTACTGATAAAATCCTCAACGTTCCTTGTACATAATATAAAATCAATTCTTGTTTTGCACATAAAATTCCCCACTAATTGTCTTCTTGAATATTCTCTCGTTTTTTCATTTCTTTCTCTCCATACATCGATCATATTATTTTCTTTCATTAATAGCTTCAACTCTTTTCTTCCTTTGCCACTTTTAAAAACCATTCCCTCACCCATTTCTAATTTGCTAAAAACAGTATTAAAATCACCCATCATTATTACTTCTTTATATTTCTTTAAGAATTCTCTTAAAACACTAAAAAACTCTTTCTTTTCGTTCTCTTCCGTTGGCGCATGAACATTCACTACAACTACTACTTTCCCCTCAAAATCCATTTCTACTGCCATACATTTCCCTTCTTTATCATTATATATTGTTATACCTTTTACACCTCTGTTTTCCTTTATTAAAACCGCTACACCTCTGCCCTGCCTATCATCCCCATTATTATATAAAATATCTCTGTTCCATCTTTTTCTTATTTCAGTCATAAAACCTTCCCTTCAGTTGGTCTCTTGTAATAAAATCACATCTTCATTCTTGAACATTTTCTTCATTTTCTCAAATTTTCTTACATCTAAAAGTCCTCTGGCATTAAAAGTAACACAACTAAAAGCCATAAAAAGAAAAACAAATAAATACTTAAACCATTAATCTTCATCTTCTCCCTCCAGATCCTTTAACACTTCAAACCTATTTTCACTTTTATCTAAAACCTTTAAAATAGTCCTTTTTCTTGAGTTACCAATATTTGGTTTTACCTTTACTAGTCTTCTTCTTAATTGTCCTTTCCCCTCTCTGTCTTTGTCCATCGTTGTTTCTTCTTCAATTTCAGTCTCACTTTGATCTTTCTTTTCATGTCCATCTTTCTCCACGTCATCCAGGTAACTTTTAGAACTGTCCGAAATGTCCATAACTGTCCATTGAGTGTCCTGCTCCATTGTTTGTTCTTTATCGTTCTCTTGTTCTCCTTCCTTTCTGATACCCACTGCTCCTTCCATTTCTTGTTGTAGGCTTTCTTCCTGTTGTCCTTCATCAATTTGCCGTTCCTCCTCGTTGTTTCCTTCATGCATCTGTCCGTCTACCTGATTTTCCCTACCTCCTTCCTCTTCCTCCATCTCACATTCACATTTATTTAACGTTTCTCTGCAATCCGGGCACCTGACAGCATTGCAATCTCTTGCAAAATGTCCCCTCTCCTCGCATTTGTAGCACTTAAATTCTGGGCAGTCTTTCAGTAGGTGTTCTGGGCTCGTGCACAGCCGACAGGTCTTCACCTGGTGACTGTGCACCACCCTAAAATACTGTGGCCCTTCCGCTGTTTCCAGCTTTGTGCTGTACGGTAGCGACACCACCTCTTTGGGGAACCTCACCTTTAGGAACCTTGTTCCGTCCTCTATGTCAGTGCCCGGATAACATCTTCTTTTTATTTTCGAGATGGGAGTAACTCTCCATCCTTCCAATTTATCTTAAATTTCATCATCATCAAGATAGACGGGCAGGTGCATGAAGGAAACAACATAGTCTCTGTTTTGCAGATTTTTCACTTCACATTTCACTCCTTTTATTACCAGTCCATCAGTCAGTTTGTCACACATTTCTTCTTTTTCCATTGTCAGTTCATATTCCTTTCCTTGTCTTGGTTTAGCGCTAAAATTTCCACATGTCCACATAATTTCGTTACAGCTTTAATGATATCATCCGCTTTTACCTCAATCACGTTTTCCACATTCACAATCACTGTAGCCTCTTTTAAATATTTCCTTTCGCTGATTTTCTCTCTCACATCTCTGGTGTTTCCATTTCTCACTCGTGGTCGATTATCCAGTCCATTGTCGATTGCCGTGCGTTTTTCTCCTGCCAGTCCATTGTCGTTTGCCTTGCGTGTTCCTCCTGCCAGTCCAGTGTCGATAGCCATACGTGTTCCTCCAACCATTCCAGTGTTGTTTGCCATTAATCCGTCCATGTTTGCAAAAGGAAAAAAAATAACCACCCTCCAGCCAGCTAAAAGCTGCTGTTAGGTGGTTTGACAAACAAAAAAAGCGGGAAAAAACTAACTTAAAGTAACAAAACTCAAAAAAACAAACACAAATAGAAAAACAAAAATGGGGGAGAGCCTTCCTCTCCAACTGCAGCCAACTCACTTCCTGGATCGTACCAACAAGATCGGGCGTGCTCAAGGTGGTATGGCCGTAAGCGAAATCTGCTGCCAAAATTGGGCTTTTTGAAGAAACAAAGAGACTATTTCCGGCTTTTTGAAGAACCTCATTGACTCTTTTTTCTTCTTTTTTTTTTTTTTTAAACAATAAAGCTTACAGCACCTGGTATTCCCAGGCGGTCTCCCATCCAAGTACTAACCAGGCCCGACCTTGCTTAGCTTCCGAGATCAGACGAGATCGGGCGTGCTCAAGGTGGTATGGCCGTAAGCGAAATCTGCTGCCAAAATTGGCTTTTTTGAATAAACAAAGAGACTATTTCCGGCTTTTTGAAGAAGCTCATTGACTCTTCTTTTTTTTTTTTTTTTTTAAACAATAAAGCTTACAGCACCTGGTATTGCCAGGCGGTCTCCCATCCAAGTACTAACCAGGCCCGACCTTGCTTAGCTTCCGAGATCAGACGAGATTTTTTTAAAAAAATTTTTTAATTAAAATAATTTACATTAAAATCACATACTTTACATATTCAAACATTCGAAAATCTCCTAATATCAGCACTTTAAAATAACATGATTTTACATATTCAAACATTCAAACATCTCCTGGTAATAGCACTTCAAAACCAGTCCAAGTTCTTACAACATATGGATTATCTTTTATAATAAATTGATCAAATATTTCCATATTTTCCAGTGTTTTACAATAATCATATAAAATGTGTATTTCCTCCATCAAGATTTGTTTATATAATAAAGCTATCGATATTTATTTTTTCTTTTGTTTCATAATATTCCTCCTCCTCCATATAGCATATCTTGCAAGTGTTAACAAAGTTAACATATTATCCTAGCATATTATCCTTAAAAGCCATCCATAAAAAGTCATCTCCCATTTTCCCACACTTATTAATAAAGTAACTCATTACACTTTTCCACGGAATATCTTCTTCATTTAAAAACTTTTTAACAATTTTAATCCTCATGCTTTTCATTCTCAACCATGGATCTATAAGTCCTAATCCTCCATCTTCCACCTTTCCGATGATTGTATAATATGCAATTTTAGATGGCTTTCCATCCCAAAGAAACTTTAAAACCATAGCTTTTATTCTCTTATATACCCACTCTGGTAAACAAACGACACTTAAAACAAACCACATTTTTAGAAAGAAAAAGAGAATTTAAAACAAGCACCTTCCCTTTTAGGAACAAGACTCTCATTATCCAAAAAATTTATCTTTTTTCCATTTTGTTCACAACTTCATCCCAATTTATTTCTCTATTAGTAATTTCATCACATCCAAGTGTAATACCTACAATTTTTATGTTGCTTTTTTGTTCTTTGTAACACCAATTTCTTTGTGGTACTTCCACTTTACCAATCTTCATATATTCAGTTTTCTCCTTATTTACTTTTGCTCCTGAACCCCGACAGTATTTACCAAAAATTCCCATAGCTTTTTCAACACTATTGTAATCTTTTAAAAACAAAGTGGTATCGTCCGCATACTGGAAAATTTTTTGTTCTGTTTTATTCCCTTCTATTAAAATGCCTTTTATTTCTTTTCTCCCATTATCGCTAACCCTATGGTTCAGCTACTAAAGTATATGTCACCGGGTCGGGGGAGGAGTGGACGCCAGATGACCGGCCGTCCCAGCCCCCGACTCACGTACCACCGCGAGGAGCCAACACCACAGAGGACACAGAGGCAAAGTAATGTAGAAAAACACAGAATCTTTATTGAATAAATTAAGTAAAAACAACCTCAAGCCAACTGGAGGAAGGTGAGGTTTCAGCCGTATAACTGGTCCTTCTCAGGGCTCTGGCAGGCAAGGGACAGGTAAGAATTATCAGCGGAACTGTTCCTCTCGGATTCACAACAGAACTGTCTCTCTTGTTACAGGATTCGGATGACGAAGAGGAGTACGGAATCAGCCACAGAACTGGCCCTCTTCTCGGGGCTCAGACAGGCAGAGAACAGGTAAGAATTATCAGCGGAACTGTTTCTCTCGAATTCACAGCAGACCTGTCTCTCTCTTCACAGGATTCGGATGACGAAGAGGAATACGGAATCAGCAACAGAGCTGGCTCCCTTCTCGGGGCTCAGACAGGTAGAGGACAGGTAAGAATTATCAGCAGAACTGTTTCTCTCGGATTCACAGCAGAACTGTCTCTCTCTTCCCAGGATTCGGATGGACGGAGAGGAGTACGGAATCAGCCACAAGACTGGCTCTCTTCTCGGGGCTCAGACAGGTAGAGGACAGGTAAGAATTATCAGCGGAACTGTTTCTCTCAAATTCACAGCAGACCTGTCTCTCTCTCTTCACAGGATTCGGATGACGAAGAGGAATACGGAATCAGCAACAGAGCTGGCTCCCTTCTCGGGGCTCAGACAGGTAGAGGACAGGTAAGAATTATCAGCAGAACTGTTTCTCTCGGATTCACAGCAGAACTGTCTCTCTCTTCCCAGGATTCGGATGGACGGAGAGGAGTACGGAATCAGCCACAAGACTGGCTCTCTTCTCGGGGCTCAGACAGGTAGAGGACAGGTAAGAATTATCAGCAGAACTGTTTCTCTCGGATTCACAGCAGAACTGTCTCTCTCTTCACAGGATTCGGGTGGACGGAGAGGAATACGGAATCAGCACAGAGCTGGCTCGCTTCCCAGGGTTCGGATGGACGGCGGACACAGGTGGGCGTGCAGCAGTATAACGACTTTACTCACAGGATCCAGGTGGATGGAAAGGAGTGAGGATTCGACAGCAAGGCTGGCTCTCTTCACAAGGCCCGGGCAGACAGAGGGAAGATGAAGGTTCAACAGCAAAGCTGGCTCTATGCACAGGGCTCAGGCGGAGAGAGAGAGGATGAAGTTTCTACAGCGAAGCTGGCTCTATTCACAGGGCTCAGGCAAACAGAGAGAAGATGAGGTTTCCACAGCAAAGCTAGTTCCATTCACAGGGCTCAGACAGAGAGAAGATGAGGATTCAACAGCGAAGCTGGTTCTACTCACAAGGCTCCGGCAGACAGAGAGAGAAGATGAGGATTCCACAGCAAAGCTAGCTCCATTCACAGGGCTCAGACAGAGAGAAGATGAGGTTTCCACAGCAAAGCTAGTTCCATTCACAGGGCTCAGACAGAGAGAAGATGAGGTTTCCACAGCAAAGCTAGTTCCATTCACAGGGCTCAGACAGAGAGAAGATGAGGATTCAACAGCGAAGCTGGTTCTACTCACAAGGCTCCGGCAGACAGAGAGAGAAGATGAGGATTCCACAGCAAAGCTAGCTCCATTCACAGGGCTCAGACAGAGAGAAGATGAGGTTTCCACAGCAAAGCTAGTTCCATTCACAGGGCTCAGACAGAGAGAAGATGAGGATTCCACAGCAAAGCTGGCTCTATTCACAGGGCTCAGACAGAGAGGAGATGAGGATTCCACAGCAAACTAACACTTCACAATGCCCCGTAACGATTAAAGAGGAGAAAAGGAGAATTTCACCACTAGATGACTTCTTCCAATGGTCTCCATCCAATGAGTCGCGGACGATGTCTCCACAGCCAGGTCCGCTTCCCCAATGTCACTGCATTACACCTCCACTCGTGCTCAACTGCAACTCGCACAAATCTGCACACGTGTTTACATTAATGAACAACACTGCAAAGTCTCGTCACTCACAAACTAGGGCGGAGACAGGGGGTCTGGTCCACTGCACCTCTCACAATCTCTTGGACTTCTTCCAATGGAGCGTGGGACATTCAACTTCCTCCAAAAAGACAAAATTACACTTCATGCAGCCTCATCACATCCTCCAAACAGATTTCTCATATCACAGTCCAAACATCAACAGCACTTATCCTCTCATCACGTCCTCCACCAGATTTCTCATTTCTCAATCCAAACATCAACAGCACTTATCTCTTATCCACCACAGTTCTCCTCCCCGCATCTCCACATCTCCAGATTCACCCGAATATCTCCCGCCGCTATTCCTCTCTCCTTCCTGCTTGTTGAAGATGAAATGTCCTTTTATCCTTCCCAACTGACAACGCGTCCCAATCGCGATCGCAATCATCCTCTCCCGCACCCGTTCCGTATCAACTAAACATCCTCCGTCTCTGCTCGGAGTTCTCCGGAACTGGAGTCCCCCGGGTCCCACACCGGAAATCCCTCCCCTCGGAAACCCGGCCGTGACCAAAAGGCTCCGCCTGCCTTTGTCACCCCGGTGACATCCCCCCCTGCCATTCGGGACTAGTCCCTAGGACCGGGAAACTTCGGCCCACTCGCCGTATCGCTGGGGTGGCCTCCCCTGGTTGTCCCTCTGGGAACGTCGAGGTGGGGATAAGGGGACTGCTCTTGCTGCCTCGATTTCGGGGCCCCTTGGGACCACGGCCCATCCCACTGATGGAGCTACTGGAGTCATAGACCGTTCAGGGGCCTCTTCCATCGGGGCCAAATAATTTGGGCAAGGACGAAGCAAATTCCGGTGGAGTACCCGCTCAGGGCCTAGCCTTCCTTCAGGGCGAACGGTATACACAGGTAGATCAGGCTTTTGTTGGCGTTCCACCACATACGGTACAGTCTCCCAACGGTCGCTGAGTTTGCCCTTCCCTGGGCGTCGATTGTCTCGCACCAATACTCGCTCTCCGGGCAGTAGGGGGGCTTCTCGAGCTGTCCGATCATACAGCCGTTTATTTTTGGCTGCTGCTGCGCTCAGATGGTCCGTAACCCGACGGTAGGCGTAATGGAGCTGCCGATGATGACGACCCACCCACTCCGTCGTACTCTGAACTCCCTCCGTAGGCTTAGTCCCCAGCAACAGATCAACCGGTAACCGCATGTGTCTCCCAAACATCAAGAATGCCGGGGCATAACCTGTGGTGCTGTGTACACTGTTATTATAGGCTTGTACTAGGGCAGGGAGGCATTCCTCCCACTGACTCTGTTGGTCGGCTTCCAAGGTCCCGAGTAACCCCAACAGGGTCTGGTTGAACCTCTCGCACCCCCCGTTACCTTGGGGGTGATACGAGGTAGTGCGAGTCTTCCGGCACCCATAAAGGCGGCTCAGTTCTTGTATGACCCTAGCTTCAAAGTTCGGGCCCTGATCCGAGTGAAGAGTCTCGGGGCACCCGAAGGGCTGGATAACAGCTCGCCAGAGTACACCGGCAGTGGTAACAGCTGTTTGGTCTGGAGTAGGAATAGCCCATGCGTATTTTGTAAATAGATCAGTTACTACCAAGATGTTCTGGTACCGATCCGTGGGCCGACCCAGTGTTAAAAAGTCCATCCCCACGATGTGCAGAGGTGCTCTAGGGCACATGGGGACCAAGGGAGCTCCTGCCTCTTTCCTGGTCTTAAAAAGTACACACCGGGGGCAGCTTTGAACGAACACCCTGACCGTCGCCTCCATCCCTGTCCAGTGAAAATACCTCCTTAACAGGGATAATGTCCTTTCTTGTCCTTGGTGTCCTGTGTGCGTGTGGTAGGCTTCCAGCAGGGCCAAACGCTGTTCTTCTGGCACCACCACCTGGTATACCGCCTCCTGGGTTACTGGCTCTTGAATAAAACGACAGATCACCCCCTCTCTCAAACTGAGTCTCTTCCACTGCCCCATGAGTTTCCTTACTGCCACGGTTTGAGTCTGCCTCTCTTCTACCCCAGGCCTAGAACCTTGTTGCAGGTAAGCATGCACCCTTGCCAGGTCAACATCCCTCTGCTGTAACTCTTTCCACCGGCCTGGGTCCCATCCCCAGCCAGTGGGTACTCCCTCCAACCGGGTTCCGGGGGCTTCCACCACTCCCACTAACAGTCTTTCCTCCGGTTCAAAATTAGGGGATACGGTTCGCCCACTCTCGTTAGGCACAGGGAGTCGGGACAGCGCATCCGCATTAGTATGCTCTCTACCTGGTCGATATTGAAGCTGGTAATCGTAATTGGCCAGCTGGGCCACCCAACGCTGCTCCACCGCTCCCAATCTGGCTGTCTGCAGATGAACCAGGGGGTTGTTATCGGTCACCACCATCACCTTCGCTCCCCATAAGTAGTCTTTAAATTTTTCCGTCATCGCCCACTTCATTGCCAGAAGTTCTATCTTAAAAGAGCTATAGTTGGAGGCATTCCGCTCGGCTGGATGGAGACTCCGGCTGGCATATGCAATAACTCTCTCCTCTCCCTGCTGTCGTTGTGCGAGTACAGCTCCCAATCCTGCATTACTTGCGTCGGTGTATAGGATAAACGGCTGAGTAAAATCAGCATACGCCAGGATCGGGGCCTGAAGGAGTTCCCGCTTGAGTTTTTGGAAAGCCGATTCACACGGCGAGTCCCAGTCCACAGAGGGAGATCCCCGGGGTCGGGAGCGTCCGGTACCTTCGAGGAGTCGATTCAGGGGCTTGGCAATCCCCGAAAACCCCTTGATGAAACGTCGATAGTAGCCTACAAAGCCCAAGAAGGACCTTACTTGCCGGACAGTTTTTGGCACCTCCCAGCCCTGGACGGCAGACACTTTCTCCGGGTCAGGGGACACCCCTGCAGCGCTGACCCGATGGCCCAGAAACTGCACCTCACTCCTAAATAGCTGGCATTTATCCGGCCGCAACTTCAATCCATATTTTTCCATAGCCTGGAACACACGTTCCAGGTGGAGCAGATGGGAGGCGAAGTCTGGCGAGAATACTATGACGTCATCGAGGTAGACCAAGGTTGAATCAACTAACTGCCCTCCCAAGCATCGCTGCATTAGCCTCTGGAAAGTCGCAGGGGCATTGCACAGCCCAAACGGCATCCGCTCCCACTCAAAGAGCCCAAATGGAGTGGTAAAGGCAGTCTTCTCCCTATCCCTCTCGTCCACCTGCACCTGCCAGTACCCACTGGCCAGATCTAACGTGGAGTACCAAGCGGCCTGAGTCAGACTAGTGAGGGAATCCTCAATGCGTGGTAAGGGGAATGCGTCCTTCTTCGTCACGTCATTCAACTTCCGATAGTCAACACAAAATCTCCAGGCACCGGTCTTTTTCCGCACTAGCACAATTGGGGCCGCCCAAGGGCTACTACTCTCCCGTATGATTCCTCCATCCAGCATCCCCTTCAGCAGGGTGCGAACCTCTGAATAAAGCGTCGGGGGCACCGGCCGATACCGCTCTCTGCTTGGTGCCGCGTCGCCTGTAGGAATCTGATGTTTGACAATCCCCGTACACCCATAGTCTTCATCGTGGGTAGAGAACACATGTTGCCATTTCGCCAGAAAGTCTCGGAGTTGGAGTTGTTGTTCCTCTTCCAGGCCCTCTCCTTTTAAGGAACCTCCTGCCACATGATCCGGTATTCCACCTCTCTGGGGGTCATTCCTCGGCTCTACCGATCTAACAGCCACTTCCACTACCACAGAGCTCACTTGACGGAAGCAAACGTCTCTCTCTTCCCTCACCTGGTGGGAACGCACCGCGGTGACTCGGACCAGGCGTTGATGGCGGCGAAGGACGACAGGATACGGGTTAACGTTCCGTACCCGCACCGAGACCCGGCCCCGATGGACCACAGCCAGCCCTCGGGCCACTCCGATGGATTGGCAATCCCAATGTGGTTCGAGGAGGACCCAGTCATCCGCGCCATAAGACCTTGGAGGCAGCCGAGCCCATATCACTGCCTCGCTTCGTGCTGGCACTGTCAGGCCAAACCGGCAAATCACTCGCCCAATGCTTTCGCGATCCTCCTCGCGGTTAGCCGCCTGAATCCTACGGCAGTCAGCCAGAATACGCTCCCATTCCTGTCGCTCTGGGACCGAAGGGGCCTGGGCCGGCCGGTTTCGGAACAGCTCTTGCCAGCATTCCGAAATGACATTCATGCCAATCAATGCTCGATGTGAACCCAAGCAGCGGTCTCTAACGATAACAACTCCTTTTTGTCGTACGGGGACCCCTTGAACATGGAAGTCCACCATCACATAGCCGGTATAGGGAATATCTAGCCCGTTTGCTCCTCTCAACACAAGTTGTGAGGACTCCGCCTCCTGAAGTCGTCGGTTTCTAAAGAGTTCCCTGGACAGGCTCTCGGAGAATAACGTGACTTGGGAACCGGTATCGACTAAACCTTCAATCTCCACCCCATTAACCTGAATCTTCACGGTTGGACAACGTCCAACCCAGTCGTCTCGGAGGATAGGCATAGAAAGGGGGTCATTTAAGGGGGTCCCGGCCACTTGACCCGCAGTGGCCGGCACAACTAAAAACCCTCTTGGGAACTGCGTCGGGAGCCACACTGACGGCTATAATGTTCCCCGCAGCTGTTACAAATGGGCCTGCCCTGACCATCCCACTGGAACCTCGGATTAGCCGGTCGTCCAGGGCGCCGTCCGGGCTCTCGGCTCCCCTCGGAATAGGATCGATCCCGGCCACTGAGCTGTCCCCGGCGCAGTTCTTCTAGGAGGGTCCTAGATAGTTCAGCCATCTGTCCTTTGACGTCCTCCAACAGTTCTGCACGCAACTTCTGTTTCCAATCTACGGTTGGAGTAGAGGCACCACCAACAGCCATACACACCGGTGGGTCAGTTGCCTCACCCTGATCCATCTCCAACGCCAAGGCCTCCTGTCGGAGATCTTCAAAAGTTAACGCTGGATCTCGGCGGAGCTGGAGCTTTATACTCTGTCGGATAGGCCCGTCTCGGAGCCCCAAAACAAACTGATCTCGCAGTAAGGAATCTCCATCACCCAGACCATGATCGGGTCGCCCTTTCAATCGAACAAACTGCTCACGTAGCTTCAACGCATAAGCCCGTAAGGCTTACCTAGGACCTTGTCGAAAGTTGAAGAACTGAGCCCGAAGGGCGGCCACGGGGGTAGTATCCCCATACAGTTCCGCCAAAAAGTCAAAGATGGCCTTGGCGGTGGCTCGTGCAGTGCTGGGTGCAGCTAGAACTTCCCTCTTTGCTTCTCCCTCCAGGGAGCCCAGAACAAACTGTGTCTTCTGTGCATCACTCAGCCCCTGGAGGCCAGCCAGGTATTCAGTTTGTGTCCTCCAGTCCTGGAGATGTAGTTCTGATCCCGGTCCTCCATAACGCTGGGCCCAAGGGGCTCCCATAAACACGGGCATGACCTGTGGTCTTGCAGCCACCATCTCTTCGTCGGCCATAGTGAACCTGTGGCCGCTTCAACTCGCGGTGGCAACAACCCTGCCGACTACGCCACTTTATGTCACCGGGTCGGGGGAGGAGTGGACGCCAGATGACCGGCCGTCCCAGCCCCCGACTCACGTACCACCGCGAGGAGCCAACACCACAGAGGACACAGAGGCAAAGTAATGTAGAAAAACACAGAATCTTTATTGAACAAATTAAGTAAAAACAACCTCAAGCCAACTGGAGGAAGGTGAGGTTTCAGCCGTATAACTGGTCCTTCTCAGGGCTCTGGCAGGCAAGGGACAGGTAAGAATTATCAGCGGAACTGTTCCTCTCGGATTCACAACAGAACTGTCTCTCTTGTTACAGGATTCGGATGACGAAGAGGAGTACGGAATCAGCCACAGAACTGGCCCTCTTCTCGGGGCTCAGACAGGCAGAGAACAGGTAAGAATTATCAGCGGAACTGTTTCTCTCGAATTCACAGCAGACCTGTCTCTCTCTTCACAGGATTCGGATGACGAAGAGGAATACGGAATCAGCAACAGAGCTGGCTCCCTTCTCGGGGCTCAGACAGGTAGAGGACAGGTAAGAATTATCAGCAGAACTGTTTCTCTCGGATTCACAGCAGAACTGTCTCTCTCTTCCCAGGATTCGGATGGACGGAGAGGAGTACGGAATCAGCCACAAGACTGGCTCTCTTCTCGGGGCTCAGACAGGTAGAGGACAGGTAAGAATTATCAGCGGAACTGTTTCTCTCGAATTCACAGCAGACCTGTCTCTCTCTTCACAGGATTCGGATGACGAAGAGGAATACGGAATCAGCAACAGAGCTGGCTCCCTTCTCGGGGCTCAGACAGGTAGAGGACAGGTAAGAATTATCAGCAGAACTGTTTCTCTCGGATTCACAGCAGAACTGTCTCTCTCTTCCCAGGATTCGGATGGACGGAGAGGAGTACGGAATCAGCCACAAGACTGGCTCTCTTCTCGGGGCTCAGACAGGTAGAGGACAGGTAAGAATTATCAGCAGAACTGTTTCTCTCGGATTCACAGCAGAACTGTCTCTCTCTTCACAGGATTCGGGTGGACGGAGAGGAATACGGAATCAGCACAGAGCTGGCTCGCTTCCCAGGGTTCGGATGGACGGCGGACACAGGTGGGCGTGCAGCAGTATAACGACTTTGCTTACATGATCCAGGTGAATGGAAAGGAGTGAGGATTCGACAGCAAGGCTGGCTCTCTTCACAAGGCCCGGGCAGACAGAGGTCAAGATGAAGGTTCAACAGCAAAGCTGGCTCTATGCACAGGGCTCAGGCAAACAGAGAGAAGATGAGGTTTCCACAGCAAAGCTAGTTCCATTCACAGGGCTCAGACAGAGAGAAGATGAGGATTCAACAGCGAAGCTGGTTCTACTCACAAGGCTCCGGCAGACAGAGAGAGAAGATGAGGATTCCACAGCAAAGCTAGCTCCATTCAAAGGGCTCAGACAGAGAGAAGATGAGGTTTCCACAGCAAATCTAGTTCCATTCACAGGGCTCAGACAGAGAGAAGATGAGGTTTCCACAGCAAAGCTAGTTCCATTCACAGGGCTCAGACAGAGAGAAGATGAGGATTCAACAGCGAAGCTGGTTCTACTTACAAGGCTCCGGCAGACAGAGAGAGAAGATGAGGATTCCACAGCAAAGCTAGCTCCATTCACAGGGCTCAGACAGAGAGAAGATGAGGTTTCCACAGCAAAGCTAGTTCCATTCACAGGGCTCAGACAGAGAGAAGATGAGGATTCCACAGCAAAGCTGGCTCTATTCACAGGGCTCAGACAGAGAGGAGATGAGGATTCCACAGCAAACTAACACTTCACAATGCCCCGTAACGATTAAAGAGGAGAAAAGGAGAATTTCACCACTAGATGACTTCTTCCAATGGTCTCCATCCAATGAGTCGCGGACGATGTCTCCACAGCCAGGTCCGCTTCCCCAATGTCACTGCATTACACCTCCACTCGTGCTCAACTGCAACTCGCACAAATCTGCACACGTATTTACATTAATGAACAACACTGCAAAGTCTCGTCACTCACAAACTAGGGCGGAGACAGGGGGTCTGTGCATCTCCACATCTCCAGATTCACCCGAATATCTCCCGCCGCTATTCCTCTCTCCTTCCTGCTTGTTGAAGATGAAATGTCCTTTTATCCTTCCCAACTGACAACGCGTCCCAATCGCGATCGCAATCATCCTCTCCCGCACCCGTTCCGTATCAACTAACCATCCTCCGTCTCTGCTCGGAGTTCTCCGGAACTGGAGTCCCCCGGGTCCCACACCGGAAATCCCTCCCCTCGGAAACCCGGCCGTGACCAAAAGGCTCCGCCTGCCTTTGTCACCCCGGTGACATATATAATAAAGCTGACAAGGGGCATCCTTGCCTTATGGATCTTGATATTTCTACATAATCTGTTAAAAAAACATTTATTTTAAAACAACTAAAAATATCTGTATAAAAACATTTCATCCACTTTATAAAATTATTCCCAAACCCAAACCGTTTAATCAAATCAAATAAATATTTATGTTCCACCCTATCAAATGCCTTTTCTAAGTCTATACTGAATAAAAAACCATCACCCTTTTTCTCTTTCATATAGCAAATTAAGTCTCTAATGCTCATCACCGTGTCAGCAATATCCCTTCCTAATACACCGTACGCTTGATTGGTTCTTACAATATGAGGAAGTACTCTTTTTAGTCTATTAGCAAAGATCTTTGCTAATATTTTATAATCAGTATTAAGCATACTTAATGGTCTGTAATTTTGCAAATCATCTTTATTCCCTTTCTTTTTATAAAGGATCTTAATTATTCCTTTTTTCATACTCTCACTCAATTGTCCGTTCTGAAAGATACCTAAGAAGAGATCTCTCAAAATCGGTATTAAAACGTCTTTAAAAACTTTATAAAATTCTGATGATAAACCATCTAGACCAGGACTTTTCCCATTACTTAATTGCATTATAGCTTCATTTATCTCCTCTTCGGTTATGTCTGTATCACACATTTTTTTATCATCTTCTTTTACTTTCACTTTAATTTGATTTAACAAGAATTCTTCGTCTTCCTCATTAACTCCTTCTGTTCTAAATAAAACACCATAAAAATCCTGGATCGCTTTTAAAACCCCTTCTTTATCTTTTATGTTTTTACCTTCCAATGAAACATTCTTTATTAAATCAGATTTTTGACTAGTCTTTTCTACTTCATAAAACATTTTTGTACTCCTTTCTCCTTCCACCGTATTTCTTATCTTGCTTCTTATTCTAGCACCTGCACATTTATCCTCTTCCATTTTTTTAAAATGATCTTCTATTACTACTATTTTCCTAATGTCCATGTTTCCTTCAGTTACCTTTTTCATTTCATTTTCCCATTCTTTATTTAATTCTCTTTCTTTAGCTCTTTTTGCTTTCTGTATTTTCTTAGAACATTCTATAGATAATCTTTTAATCTCTGATTTTATATTGTCCCACCACACACATATTGCTTCATCATATAAAACATCATCTACACTATTAATAATTAAATTTTCCATTTCCATTTTATAAACATCATTCTTTAAGAGTTCTGCGTTAAACACCCACACACCTGGTCCTCTTTCTACTCCACTGAAATCCATTATTACATATAAAAAATCATGGTCACTCCCACTATACATTTTATAAAAAACTCTAGAAATAAAATGCTCAAATCTTCTGTCACATAAAAGAAAATCTATTCTACTTTGTTTAAAACTGTTATTCACCCACTGTCTTTTTGAATATTCTCTCTTAACAGTGTTTCTATCTCTCCATACATCTACTAATTTATGTTTATCCATCATACATTTCAATTCTTTTCTTCCAACATCAGCTCTGTACACCATATAATCTTCCACATCTTTCCGTTCTAAAACAGTATTAAAATCTCCTATAACAATGACATTCTTCCATCCATTGATTAAAACACTCAATTCTTTAAAAAAAGTAACTCTTTCTGTATCTTCATTTGGAGCATGTATGTTGCATATTGTTATTTCCTCCCCCTTATCCATGTTTTTAACAGTTAAAATCCTTCCATAGTTATCTTTAAATAAAACATTTGTTGATTCTACTACCCCCTTCTGATGAGTATCGCCAGACCTTTTTTCTTTTTTACATCGTTACTATACCATATTTCTCCATCCCAACATTTTTAAAATCATCTATTATTGTTTCATTCCATCTAGTCTCTTGAATACATATAATATCACTTTGTTTTGTTAAAGTAATTATATTTTCAAACTTCCATTTGGATGACAACCCTCTAGCATTAATCGAGACCAAACATAAATTACTCATAAAAAAAAAAAAAAAAAAAAAAAAACACAAACCAAAAACAACCCATAATCCATATGTGGTCTCTCTTAAGATCTACAAATATATATCTACTTTAACATCATTTATCAATGTTCTGTTCTTCTCTTCTTAACTTTTTTTTCTTTAATACTTGTTCAATATTTATTTGCACTACTGCCTTTTTACGTCTTTTGTTCATAATGTCCAATGTTTTATTTTCCAACCCATTCTCCTCATCTCTTACCTCCTCTTTATTCCGCTCATCTTCCATTTCACTCAGTATTACACCTTCCGTCTCTTCAATTTGTCCATCATCAACGGTAGTGTGTTGTATCTCAGTCTCTGCCGTATGCACTTCCATTTCTTTATCTCCATTGTCCTCTCTCCTCATGCATTCCTCCTTTTCTTGCTGACATAAATCCTCAGAAATTCCATTCACCTCCTGGATGTCGTCTTTCCTTCAACAACTGCTGGTTTCCTTTGTTTGGTCCTGCACCTCTGTCTCCATTTCTGAATGACCCTCCTCTTCACACGTGCACCTCATCCATGTCGTTTCACAGCTTTGGCACCACGGGGCTTGGTAGTCCCGCGCAAAATGCCCCTGTTCCAGACAATCTCTGCAGACATATTTAGGACAGTCTTTTTTTTCATGATCAGTACTTGCACATATTCTGCAAGTCTTAAGTTGGTTATCATGAATTACTCTGAAGAATTTCGTTCCTTCCTCAGTGTCAAACTTCACATTGTATGGCAAAGTCACAATGTCCTGTGGGAATTTTACCCTTAAGAACCTCGTTCCATCTGCAACAGTAGTGCCCGGATAATATCTCCTCCTCAAAGGAAGAATTGGATTTACTCCCCAATCCAGCAACTTCTGAATTATTTCATCATCTTTCATGTAGTTGGGCAAATGCAAAAAAGAGACCATTCTTTCAATTTCACATAGTTTTTTGATCTTACAGAATTGTCCATCAACCAGTAATCCATCGCTTAGCTTGTCACAGTCCATCTGATTTTCCATTGTTAGTTCATAGTCAAAATTACTTTTTTTCCTCAGTCCATACAGTTTTCCAACTCCAGTCTTGTCTTCCACAGCCTTTATTATCATCATCACGGTTATTTTCTCTGGATCATTAACAGTCATGGTTAGCGTTGTTTCTTTCTTGTAATCTCTGTGATATTTCGATTGACTTTTTATCTTTTTCATTGTCTCATTTCTTTGACCTTCTTCTCGTGTCGTTTTCTTTGTTCCTTTCAGTATAATCGTTATCCTTAGTCTCTTGGTCTAATATCCGTTCCTGTTC